>NW_017731373.1:29606-74562 GCF_001890085.2 Hipposideros armiger
AAAAGTTTGCCAACCCGACCTAGCATCTTGTTTAACGAGCATTGAGGGAGTTCTAATTCCACAGGCTGTTCTGGGACATTGTGGCCCTTACAGGAAAACAACCACAAATTTGGTAGAAATAGCTGCCTTTTGAATTTTGCAGTTAAAAGGCTAGTGCATTTTTTCTCTCTCCTATTGGAAGTTTTCCTAGAAGTTACCTACTTTATCATCCCCATAGTTTTGTAAAATTAGGGTTGAATATTTTCTAGTATCCAGTTGCCTAAGCGTGCTGTGTTTCACATGGTTTAGCATGAGATTCAACTAGTGTTGATTATTATTAAAAACATAAAATATCAAAAATAATCCAGGCATAGATAATTTACATTGGTCCAATAGTAATTTTAAGAAAAAAAAATGACAAAAATGGAAAACCATAGATATGCATTGGAACTACATATTCTGCTTTTTCGTGTACTTTAACTATTATTTATCACTACTTAAAATAGATTGGATAATTTCCTAATCAGGTATAAAATAAAAGTTCACCCCAAATCTTTAATTGGGCTCCAACATTTTTGAGCTCTATTCTTTCTGCCTCGGCACTCTATGTGTCTAGGTGGAAAAGCTTAACACCTCAACGTTCTATTTTTAATTATTTGCTCTCCCTAATAGACCTGATGCTGAGGCTTATCTAAAATAAGGCCTTTATCTGTGTCCTTATTGTTTCCGTTTAGCTATAAAGTGCTTCAGGTTTTTATATTCTTTTGATAAAAGCTAGTTGTTTCTCTCCTTCACACAGTTCCTACTATTACAAAACAGAAGAAAGCCAGAGACACTTATAAGTTGCATATAATTCAGGATGAGATTTATCCCCTTAGCCATCTTCTAGTCGCTCACACCTCCTTCATTTGAAGATCACTGATCATAGCCTTTACTAATTACTTTGAACAAAATCACTAATGATAACAACTTAATGAGCCCATCCATTCTTAGTCACTTAAAGGAACTTTGCCTTTATCTTTTGACACATATCTGAACAAAATAGTTCAGAATTTAAATAAAATTATAAAGTATGTTACCTTGCCCAAGTTACCAAATTAAAAATCTACCTAGGGCATTTAAACTGCTTAAAAATAATGTATCTTTTTTATATAATTATTTATAGGCTATGGGAAATAAATAATGTGTTGTTGCTGTTTTTATCCATTGGCTTCTTAAAATTTGGTCTTTCAAATAGTCTCCCCCATACTCAAATATTATTAATCCTCTCTCCTGTACCATCAACTCTCATGACTCTCCAACTGTTATTCTTATGCTAGGGCTCACTCTGGCACCATATGCAAGTGTGCATGTTGAATGATACATGAGGTCAAAATAATCATTGCTATTTGGGAGTTCCACTTCTTCCCAGAAAATTGCACAGCCTTTTCCCAAAAGGGCTCAGAAGATCTAGATGGGCATTTCTGCTTTCAAGGATGGATTCAGATCTCACCTGAGTAGCCAGTCATGCTCCCATATCCTGCCTGCCATAATTCCCATATTCTGCATGGAATAACTCCCACTAGACCAAGGACAGTAGTACTTGCATTCCAATAACAGTGCCCACCATCCAAAATTAGGAAAACTCTTGCCAGAAAACACAATCCCTTGAGTATGAGATGAAGACAATATTCTTCCTTAAAGATGCCTTCTAGGTTTGATTCATCTTTATGTCTCCCATAGTACCAAATGTAATCATTTATATGTAGGATCAGTAAATACATGCTAAATGTACAGATTGAAGAATCACAGTAAACTTTTTAAGACTCAGAGGCAACAGTGGTGATACCTTACATGATTTTTTTTAAATATGGCAAAAACCGTAGAAGAGCAAAATTCAGTAAGTGAAAAAACTACTATTTTTATTGAAAAAAAGTGAAAGCAAAATATCATATTTATTGCATTAGTTTTATAAAGCTTCTTGTTATTTCAAACCATGAACACACCCATACAAAACAAGTAGCATTCAGCTTAAAAAGTTTTATGTAGTAGTTCTATTGACTTGAATGTCCTGATTGTTCTTGAAAAAATACACACACACACATACATACACACACATACACACACTCATAAATTAAAGCCTATAGATCACAAATGTCATTGAGGTCACTATAGATTAAAGATGCAACCAGAATCTCTGGCTCCTTTGCTGCCTTCTCATGAAGAAAAATAGTGTTTTTAAATTTTCTTAATGAAGTTACATTTATCATTTTTCTGCTCCCTTTTCTTTCTGTTCTCAATACAGTCCTGTCATGTTTAGAGTTGATGTCAATGAACTTGAATTTTTCTTAAGTCAGACTCCCAACTAAGTGAGATGAATGAAATCAATACTCTTCCCTTTACAGGTGAAATGAGTTTAGTAACATATGTAGTACTGTACCTTCCTCTCCTTTTTCCCCCTTTGTACTGTAATCCATCAATGTATCACTCTTGCCACCTGAATGAACACATCTTAATATGAGATTTCAAGCAACAATTCTTTCTAAATGTAATGAAATAGTTCAGTCTTTGTTCTTAAAAGCCGACACCTAGATTTATGTTCTTTGCTCCTCCACAAGAATTTATTTCTATTATTTTTACAGGATTCTTAGTATTCACAAGCGATTAGTCAGATCCTTGAGTTCATGAAATATCTAATCGCTATATACAAAAGCCTAAATGCTATTCGGTTCTGAGGGCTGACTGAAAAAAAATAGAAGGACTTTCAGGAAAGGAATTTTATATTCAAGGCCACCACACTTTGTGGTTTTCCTCTGTATCGCGAAGCACCTCTTTGCCATTATTCATGAGGCTTCTTCTATTAATTCTAGAATTCCCCCTGCAACAGTCCTTCTTACATGAAAAAAATAACTTTTTCAGATTGCTTGGTGATGCATTTGTGAATTATAAGATGCTGTATGGTTTTTAAAAACTTTTTCAATACCATAAATCATTATTATTGACCTAATTTTCCATCCCAATTACATATGTTATGACATATGATTTAAGCAAGTGCTAAAAAGAATTCAGTAAGAATAATGTTAATTCATGCTGATTAAAGGATAAAAATCATTTTTATTTTCATATATACTCACGGTTTTCACAGTTTTGAATACTATTAAGAATTAGTTTATATTGTTCAGTATTTGTCATAAGGAAAATATGGAAGAATTATATCTAGAATACATCTAGACATTTACTAAACAATAAATAGATATATTTGGATTAAGAAATAAATAGATGTATTTGGAATAATGACTGGAAACATTTTGCATGTTAAAATAGCAAACTTGAGGAGACATTAAAAAAAATCAAGCCAGGTAAGGAGACAGACTAGAGTATAAATTGTTGTTACTCGGGGCCAGTGGAGTGGCTTAGTTGGTTAAGAGCTCACTCAAGAGTGTGAGCTCTGAGCAACAGCAGTTCAATTCCCAGCCCAAGCTGAGCTGCCGCTGAGCTGCCAACAGGTGGTAGGATGGCTCAGCTTAAAAATAAAATAAAATAAAGTAAATTGTTGTTACTCTATGGATTGGAAAAGCCAAAAACACAGGTGCGTTTCAATCAAATGGAGAAGAGCTATTGGCTGAGACAAAACTTAACTTGGACCGTTACAGCTACAATTTACTCCCCCAAACTCCAATCTTCCAATAATCACATTATATGTTAAAAGCAACAAGCAAAGGAAGTAAAGGGTAGTTAATAAGTAGTTAGTGAAACCCATACTCTAACTGGTTTGGAGGGAAGTCTGGGGAGTGGATTGAGATGGGTTTATACTGTGGGGAAAAGATGCAATCAAAATGGGGCAGACGTGCGAATACTAAAGGATTTTATCAAGCCCGATAACTTAGGGAATACTTGAATGTCTCAGGCTTCTGGTATCTCTCAATGTAGTCAATGTAGATAAATCTTTGTATATACATGTTGCTTGACCCGTTGACTGTTACTGATTGGGAGAAATAAAGGGACTGCAGGAAAGCAGAGCTCCTTCTCCAGGCTTGGTGGTCCCGCACACTGACGCGAGGAGTTAAAGACTGATTGCCTCTTATGGGCACTATTTCCCCTGACGCTCTCACCACTCATCAAGATTGGATGCACCAGGTCGGGGATAGGATAGCATAGCAGAAAAACAATAGCCAGATGAGAAGACCTTCTTCACAAAACCAAGTGAAAGGGACCAAAAATAATCAATGACGATAAAGCAAGCAGTAAAGCAAACAAAGAACCCATCGGCATTCCTAGTAAAACTAGGGCGCAACTTTTTAACCATAAACTTTGACACCTGTAAGCCAGAGGAGACAGAAGACTCACAGAATTACTTCTATGCAAATAAATTTTAAAACCTACTTTTGAAAAAGAGATAAACTATAAGCCTTGTCAACTGCTTACAAAATACGAGGCTTTCCAATGTCCTCATCTTGAAGAAAAGCAGAAGCCAGTCAATGTGGCTCCAGAGCCCAAATTCAGCTCCCTCCAGCTTTGGAATTGCTATTAACATTTAAAGAAAACAACTAGTTTTACTTTTCACCTTTAACCACATACACATGGCATCAACTACCTAAATAAA
This sequence comes from Hipposideros armiger, assembly GCF_001890085.2. Lineage (NCBI taxonomy): Eukaryota > Metazoa > Chordata > Mammalia > Chiroptera > Hipposideridae > Hipposideros > Hipposideros armiger. Next base: position 34,168 of record NW_017731373.1, read on the forward strand.
AAATATTTTACCAACAATATTAATTTTCAAATATTTGAAATTTAGGGAACAAATTCATGGTGGACATAGGCATGCAGTCAATATCTTAGGTGATTTATTATTTGCTATCACTTCATGGTCTTTTTTTGGAGAAATGATCTCAGAGGTACCTAAAGTCTGATATAGAGAGAGGCTGCTGGGAAATGGCATCTTCACCCTATCCTGCAGTAACTATCAACATTTTTTCAATAGTTTCGTGCAACTCATAAGGTCATGGACACAGAGCCAGATCTCTACAACAGTCAAATGGCTCAGGTTGCACAGTGGAGCTCTAGAGGATGCTATAAATACTTTTCAAAGAGCAAGGAGAGCCTCCCTGCTAGAATCCCCACTCTTCATTGATATCATCTCACCAACTCTTCCCACGTAGAGCTTAGGAACATGAGAACTCATAGCTCTATGCAATGTTATCTCTCCCTTCTTGTTTTATTTAAACAACTTTTAAATTCTATATTCTCTTTCATGAAAAAAAAAACCTTCACAATCTCTTACTATGAATATTGGCATCTGTCTATCATATATTCATATGATTTGGGACAATGATGCAATTTGCAAATTAAAAACTGAGGTCTCCTCAGACCGTGAAAAGCCTTACTTAAGATCGAGAATACATTGAATTGACTTTTAATTCTGTTTTTAGAGGACTTAGAAAAAATACTTTCAAACTAATAACATTATATTATGAAGAAAATCCTACTTTTATTAAACTTGTAGAGATGAGGAACAATGAATTTTACAACCCATTCTACTCATCTGAAATATTTTACAATGTTTAATTCATTGCTCTTCGCAGTCTAACTTCATCCTTTCCTTTTTGCTTCCTCACATCCAGTCCAACTTTCTAATAGACATAACTTGATTCCAATGCTTGTTCTCTCTCTTTTTTCTTCCTTCTATAGATGAGATGTAACAATAGCATGTTTGGGGTGGGTCTAGTTATGCATAATCTCACAGCAATTATTAAATGAAGTCTATCTCTCTTGGGGGAACTTAATTTAATAGTGAATCCTCCAGATTACCAACCTTAGGGTACCAACAGATTGTGCAAGTGTGTGAGGGGGAGCCTCTACATTAATTCTCAGAAATAAGCCTTCTAGCTTCTCTAGGATCAAAATGGAAAGAAAGGGCCTGAATAGTCTCCTACGACTGGCTTCATTTGTTGACATGTGACAGTAATGTCTCTGCTTGGCTGACTGCCTATGTCTCTTCCAAAGAATTCTCACTATTTCTGCTGCCAGCAAGCAATTATAGCTGCACCCACCTATGGTTACTCAATCAAAACACCTCCTTCCTCCACCCTAAGTAGGAAACTTGGTACCAAATAATAGCCACAGATAGCAGATAAATCCTCAGGGCAGGTACGGAGTGGGAAGCAAATGGTTTCTCTTGGTCTATTGTTTCTCCAGATGCCAAGAGAACAGGTTGGAAAATGAGGACCTTCCTAGATGCTAGAAAATCACAATGAGTATCCACCCTATCTACATGAATAAAGAGAGCACTTAGTCAATCCTTGCATAGTCTTGATTCTTCCTCTAAAATGAGATATAAATAGACATAAATTTTTAGCCTTTTAGATGCAATAATTGCATTATGTTATGGGTTATTTTTTTTGTCACTCGCACTAATTGACCTAAATATTATCAGCTATTTACTAAGAATAAGAATGGCTTCCTTCAGAAGAATTAGATCACACACACACACACACACACACATAACCAATCATGTGTCAGTAATGCCCAAATCATAAACTGGGCCCACACTTTTTATAATCTGCTTTCACAACTCTGTAACTAAACTGTTAACAGTTGGTGTGGGTACCTTATATACAGCATAGGCTCTAGCAAGTCCTTTCCACTTTAGGCTACCACCCATTTCTTGCTTTTTCACTCTGAACGCTTTTCTCTAAAAGAGTAATAGCTGTATCTTTTTCCTGAACACCCACTCACTGCTCAACCCACACCAATCTGTTTTCTGCCCCCACTATTCCACTATTGGTCAAATCATTCACTCCACCAGCCATATTTAATCCTCATTTTGGATTTTTTTTCACTTTTCAGCAGCACTTAATGTTGTTGACCCCTTCCTCTATCTTTAACACTATTTCGTCTGTATCCATGTCATTTCACTCTTTTGTTCTCTCCCCTCTCTGGCTATTTCACCTCGGTCCCTATTATCACATTTTAATTTGCTACCTGAACTCTAAATCTAAGATTGGATCTGAGGTTCTTTTATCTTCTCATTCTACATTATTTCTTTAGGCAACCTCATCTACCCCCTCCCTTAAACTTCTATTATCTTCCAAAACACCATAATATCTATTAAATATCTCCTCCTTTGAGTCTCCTCTGAACTCCTGACCCATCTATATATTCAACTTCCTACTAGACATATTTGCACGGATGTCCCAAAGGCTCATGAGGTCTTCAGCAGATGAATGGTGTTTGCCTGTATCCCCCCCAACCTACCTCATACAGACCCTCTACAGTGGCATATGCCAAAAGCCTCTGCAGCTCTGGGTCTCAGGCAGTATCAGAACGTTAACCTCCTCAGAGAGACTTGGTGTTTGTTTCTTTGTTTGTTTGTTAGTTTGTTTTCTTATGAAAGGCTTAACCACAACCTTTAACTATTTTCTCCAAACCACCAAGGTAAATAGTCTTGGTTCATTCCCTTGATCTTTTCTTTCAGTCTTATGTATATTTACAGTCTAGATACCAAGTTTCAAAAGTGCATGCTATTTTGATCTACACCTTTGCTTTTTACACACGCCTCTTTTCTATCCTGCTCATTCCTCAGAAACACTCTGGCGTTTACTTCCATCCTGATGTAAGAGAAACGTTCTAAAAAAGTTCTACAAGTTCACTAAAAAATTTTACCAAAAATGTTGAGAGTTCAAGTATAACAGTAGTGTTAAAAGTTCTATCAAATATATTACAGTTGCAAGGAATGCTATGGTATAGTGATCTCCAAACATTTTGAGCATGACTATCAGTAAAAGTTTTATTTTGTGTTTTTAAAATTTCCTTTATTATTTCCTAATAATTCAAAAAGAATTTGCTCTCATTAGAATATTCTTATTGCACCTGAAACTATCAAGTGCAATACTGAATGTCAATTATAATTTAAAGAATAGTCATGAGGATATATAGTACAGTATGGGGAATATAGTCAATAATATTCTAATAACTATGTACTGTGTCAGATGGATAATAGACTTATTGGGGTTATCACTTTGTGAGTTATATAAATGCCTAATCACTACATTGTTCTTTATACCTAAAACTAATAAAAAATTAAATTAAATTAAATTAAAAACAAAAATAAAAACAAACAAAAAATAATCTTATTAATAATTTTCACTAAAGCAATGTTATTGACTCTCTGCTTAATTATTTTTGAAAACTTTTAATATTTAATGATAGAGCAATACAAATGATTATTTCTATACTCACATTATTTCAATACCTGATATTTAACAGCTGCTGTAGATTAAAACTAGATCTTACAAATATACAAGGTCGGATGATTAAGTTTGCAAGCTCATCCTAGAAAAACTGCTACATACCTCATTGCTGAATGTCACTATGGTCACTTTCAAAGTACTCCCATGGGGAAGCTATGCACTGACGCCAGTGCCTAGTCCACCCTTCAAAGCAATTTTGGAACTCTTTCTGGAATGGCCATCAGAGCTGTCATCGTATTACCCTTGATGTCCTGAATGTCATCAAAATGTCTTTCTTTCAATATTTCCTTTATCTTCAGGTAAAGAAAGAAGTCATTGGGGACCAAATAGGTGAGTAAGGAGGGTGTTCCAATACAGTTATTTGTTTACTGGCTAAAAACTCCTTCACAGACAGTGCTGTGTGAGCTGGTGCATTGTCGTGCTGCAAGAACCATGAATTGTTGGAGAAAAGTTCAGGTCATCTAACTTTGTCACACAGCCTTTTCAGCACTTCCAAATAGTAAACTTGGTTAACTGTTTGTCCAGTTGGTGCAAATTCATAATGAATAATCTCTCTGATAGCAAAAAGGTTAGCAATATCGTTGCAACAAGTACCAAACTTAGTTGTCAGACCTCATACATAAAATCAAATGGAAGCTCTTCACATGCTGTGCTTACTAACAAAACATCATTACCCATTGAGATAGGGAAAAAAAAAGACAACTATCACCAATCTTATACAACAACATTATATTAGCGATCTTAATCAGTATAACAATACAAAAACAGCAAAGAGATAAAATGATTGGAAAGGAAGAGACACGACTGCCCTTATTCACAAGTGATATGATTATGTACACATTAAATTTAAAGGATTCTATCTTCAGTGTCCATTCTCTTAACTACCATGCTATTTTACCTCTTTACTCATGGAGAGGAAAGGAAAAAAAAGCCCATCTATCATTTGGGTTTCCTCACAGAAACAGAATCAGCTGGAACCGATGGCTCAAAAGTTTGGGAGCACTGGCAAGTCTGAATTTGTAGGGCAGACTGGCAGGCTGGAAACTCAGGCTAGAGCTGTTGCTGTCTTGAAACAAAATTCCTTCTTTCCCAGGAAACCTCAGATTTTGCTCTTAAGTCCTTCAACTGTTTGGATGAGGTCCACCCATATTATTGATAGTAATATCCTTTAAACTCAACTCATTGTGAATGTTAATTACATCTACAAAATACCTTTACAGATATATCTAAGCTAATATCTGACCAAACAACTAGGCACCACAGCCTACTCATGTGGACACATACAATTAATCATCACACTTACCAATTGCTTTTTTTACAAAGTCAGCATGATGTTGATAACAAAATCTGGTCAAGATTTCACAATATAAACAAGACCATATTTTAAATATAGCTTAAAAGTCTGAAATAGAAAGCAAACCATCAGAAGAACAAAACATGACTACAAGTGAAGTTAACTCCAAAATGTATGGATGACTTAACATTAGAGCATGTACTAATACAATCAATAATAACTGCTTACACCACTACTACTTAACACTATCCAGTGTAATTAGACAATACAAAGAAAAAAATTGAAAGATATAAGTGGACATTAGTGGCAGATAATATAATTACATACATAAAATACCAAAAACAAAACAAAAAAAAACAACAACAAATCTTACAAAGTATTAGAAGCAATAAAAAAATTCTACTTTGGCTGATTATAAAAAATCATTATAATGGAAGAAAGGATATCATTTACAGAGCAACAAAAAGAAAATACTCGAGAGTAAATTAACAAAATAGGTAAAATCTACAAAAAAATTAAGATCTACTGAGCCATATAAAAGAATATACAGTAAATGAAAGAAAAATTGTTATACTTGTTTATATTTAATATGGCTTGGTTTCCCTTCCATCCCAAATTATCCAAAATTAATTCATGAGCAAAAATTAGAAATGGGAAGGCCATGTTGTGACTGAGGGAGGTGTGTTGATGATAGTACACATAGGTGCAAAATGTCATGAAAAAGATTTGAGCTTCACAGTTTATAACTAGTTTCCTTAAAAAAAAGTACTAAACATTGTTAGAATTAAAGTTATTTTATTAACTTTTAAATTGAAATATATGATCATAACTCATGGCACAAAGGCATCAGAATTGTATTTTAAAACATTTTAAGCCTAATATTACAGACTTTAAAACATCTCTGGAAATAAGGTTGCTTGATATTACTAGTAAAATCAAAGAACATAGAGAAAAGATGAATAACCACTGAAAATTTCTAGATAAGCACATATACAGATAAAGTGGTTATACAAAAAAATGCAGTATATAGATATTAAAAGGAAAAGCACCTCTGGGGCCAGCTGAGTGGCTCAGTTGGTTAAGAGCTCGTGCAAGAGTTTGAGCTCTGAGCAACAGCGGTTCAATGCTCGGTCTGAGCTGAGTTGCCGCTGAGCTGCCAACAGGTGGCAGGATGGCTCAGGTAAAAAAAAAAAAAAAAAAGAAAGAAAAGAAAAGAAAAAGCCTTGAACAAATGAAGATTTCTTACCAATTATGAAGTAAAGAAAAAGAAATTTAATTTAGGAAAATGAGATACATGGATCTTCTTTCTAACCCTAAATATAATGGAAATCTATTCTTATTATATAATAAATACACATGAAAGATTCTAGAAGAAAATTTTTAAAAATAACTAGTTAGCCTTAGGTGGTGAGATGACAGGTAATATTATTTTTCTCATTGAACTTTTCAGTTCTTTTAAGTTTTCTACCTTAAATAAGTTATCATTTAGAGATTTAACCAATACATCATTTAATGCACAATTTTAAGCAGCAAGTCTCAGATTCTTATTAAACTTCAATGTAAAATTTCTAGCATACAGAATTGAAAATTTCATTATGCCAACCATCCAACTTAGTATGTCAACAATGCTAAGATTTATTCAATTACAGCTAATGAGACTAAGTCTGATGGTAAAGTTCATAATTGTTTACCTCTTTATGAGAAGAGATTATTAAGCCATAGCATTCAATTTTAGCCTGAACACATGGGGGTGACTGTAAAGGAACTTTTCTCTAAATACTCTATCCACATTATGAGAGACACCTTATGCAGTTTACTTGAGAGTTTTTTTTACCTGGCAAGAGAAATGCATTAAAGGATAATTCCATCAGTGTAATGATTGCCACAAATAAACATCATTTTGGAAAAGACTGAGTTGTGATTTTCCTTCAATAATCCTCTGAGACAAATATTTGTTTTTTCTTTTGTTTAGTATGACTTCACATAACCCCTCATATTAGCTTTTATATTATAACTAACTCCCAATAGCAAAATATGTAATGTACAATCAAACTCATTCAACAGTTAATGTGGGTGTAGATGGGATCTCAATTATTCTCTCGCTGAATATTAAAATAAAAAATAAATTTGAGAAAGTATTTAAAAGGCTTATTAAAGTTCTGTACATTTCAAAAATGTGTCTTACGATAAGATATATAATTAAATTTATGACTCTTCAGCAGTGTTTTGTGAATTATTGTTAATAAATATTCACAGCACATAAATTTGAGAATAAAGTGAATACATATTTAAAAGTTCCAGAAAATCTCAGGGAATGTCAAAAGCATTCATCTCTGAAGCATTTACTATGATAAACTAAGGACCAAGATGAATTAGGAAACTTTTATCTTCCAGGGAAATCCTGGATTTTCTGAGGCTTCACTATCTACTTTATCTACAGCAAATGGTCTCTTAAAAAACAATTGATTCACATGTGACCAGTTCCTTTTGAGAATACAGTAAGCAGGTTTTCAGAATACCAGGCCAATAACAGAGCTTGCTTAGAAAACAAAATTATCTATGTGATGGGAGAGGTCAGGGTCAATAAGAAAGCTTACCTGCTGAAATTGAAGATTGACAGCAGTGATACAGAGCTAGAGATATGCAATTAGAGGAGAAACCTGAACTATTACAGGTGAGAGATGGCAAGGGTCAAGATGAAATTCAAAGAAGATAAGAACTAGCTTTTGAAGATATTTTGGGGAAAAAATAATGGCAGGATTTTAGGAGATGGGTCTTAGTAAAGATGTTTCCTTTATTGGCTGCTAAAATAGTAGTAGTGCCCACTAGACAGTGAAGTTGGTAAAGAAGAATGATAGAGAATATATATTTTATTTTATTGACAAAGAAAAATCACCTATGATAGCCAGAATGGCAAATGAGAATTTATAAAAGGTGTAATATAAATTACTAGGTAAATGAGGTAAAAAACAAAAAAATAAAATAAAATAAACAACAATGATATTAAACCTTACCTTTCATATCAAGAAAAACATTTCATTTGGTTTAATCAGATGTGACTAAAGATTATCCTAATTAATTCATCCTAAATCATGCAGTAAGCCTTTTTCAGTCACTTTGCTGGGAACTGGGGACACAATGGGGAATAAGGTTGTTCCTGCCCACACAGAGGAAGTGGAAGAGACTGGCAAATAACAGGCAACTACAGTAGAGTGACAAACAAATGATTACTCACGAAGCAGAGTTCATTTAATAAATGGGATTCACTACTGTCTTAAATAGTAGGAAAAATAATTATTTAAATAGAGATAGTATGTAAGGGCAAAATTATGGATGTAAATTTGTGCCATTTTAAGATGGGGTGGCAGGAAGTTTAGAAGAGATCTCTGTAAACTGAGTCATATTCTAAAAGGGGGCTGGAATGGTGTAACGCAATGATGGATTTTTTTTTTTTTTCAGAAAACAGATAAACAGATGCCTAGAAAAATAGAAAATAACTTCTGGGTAGCTCAAATAGCACAGTTAATGCCAGAGATCATGGATTTATGATGATGGAAATTTGCATTATTGTGTTACTTTCCCAGCAGTCATTAGAAAGCAGTCAGTCCCAGAAAAGATAATTGGTTGAGACAGGATTTTGTTTTGCCAAGAGAATGGGAGAGAAAAAAAGACAAGGGAGCAAGGATTTTGCTGGAATTGTCAGGAAAATCACTGAGGCAATGGACTATAGGACCTGTGCTGATAGCCAAGAAACAGTAGGAAACCGAACATCTCAAAAGGGTTGAACAATATCTGTACTGGAAATAATATATAATAGACTCTTTATTGGTCACCTAGTATATTACAGGGCTTTCACACTTAATGAGTATCTAGTAAGCAAGTGTGTAGCTAGGTTTAAAACGTGACTGGCATATCTTAGCTACTACTTAGAAAACTAAAGCCCGATTTGATTAAATAAGCTACCAAGTATCACACGGTTTAAAAAATCCAAAATTGAAGTCCAAACTCAATTCTGGCTGATTTAAAAGTTTCCATTCTTCCAATGTGATACATTATCCTTCAATGTGAGAAAGTTGAAAGCATAGCTGTTTATAGATATAAAGCAGAATATTTTAAGATAATAACTTAGAAGTGACATAATGATCAATAAAGAAAATGTCCAAGGTGGATCATGGAAGTATAGAAGGCAGTGAAGGGGCAACAGGTATGGCTACAGCCCTGATCAACCAGTGGATAGATTTCTCTTCTGGAGAAATCCAAATATGACATTGACCTCATATTGGAGGATGGCAGGATACTGTTTAGAGAGAAAGGCTGTAGATGGACATCAAAGTCCTCAGAGTGACAGGGAATGATCTGGAGGTCGGAGGTGTTAAAATGAGGAAAGCTAGTGACATGTAGAGCTAGCGGGCCTCATCTTCAAAATGTGGTTGTTGTTGTTGTTGCTATTGTATATTTAGGAGGCTCAGAAAAAATAAAATCGCTGGTGCTGGATTATAAGAGTGGTGAGGATGTTTACCCCATGTCCATACGAAGCTACTTGGCTTGCAGGATATGAGTAACTTTAATTAAAAGACCTACAAGGAATGCAATCTTTTTGGAGCTAAGATTCAGCTAAGGCAGGGAGATTTAGAGAAGATAAAAATTTTGCCCCACAGAATGAGGATTTCAAAAGACAAAAGATAGGGTTTTAGGGGAAGGAGAGCTGTGGAAGTTGGCTGAAAACAAAACAAAACAAAAAATGAAAATGGCTGCACACACAGAGTACTGATTACCTAAAAATGCTGATATTTGGGGTAGTGACTAATGATAACAGTTATCTGAGATATAAAAGGCTGACTCTTGCAAACCTTCCCAAAAGAAAAGTCTCCACAGCCTCCTGGAGTATGAGGAGGTCTTATCTTTTGAGGAGGAATCATATTCAACACATGATTGAACTTCCAGGAAAATCCAGTGGATGTCAGCAAATCTTCAGCAGGATTTGTCCCCACAGTGTCGGCACCCGTAGAAATCCCTGCTGGATCAGAACTGACTCAAGATTACAAAAAAGCTACTTTCAAACCTGAAAAGTTGCATCTTCAAAACTTTTTGAGTTCTAATAAAGAACTTATGGAGTTATATTTGATCCATAGAAAGTTACTATTAGGAACTAATTAGATTATATTTAAATATTAGTTTTCTATTAGGTCACATCTACAAGCTACACATTTCTGACCTTAAAAACTACTTCTTCTAGTTTTAAATTTACTTCTTCTAGTTTTGAATCAAGTTTGAATAATGCCAAGGTCAGTAAATCATATATATCTGTAGTGAAAGTAAAAAAAAAATGCTTTTATAATAATATCATGTTTTTCACATATTAAATGAGATACATATATGATATAATATATGTACCTCTTTCTGTGAAAAATATTTAACTCACACCACCAAATAACGTCAACACACATCATCAATGACCTTTTAACTAACTCTCTAGATCCCTGAAGAGACACAAGGTCATCTACACACTATTCTAGATGTCACATGGTGGATGTCAACTTAAAATAAGAATAAAAGACATTTATGTACACTTTAAAGGTGTAAAAAGATACTGATAAAGAGTTACATTCTAAATTCATTTGAATTAACCTTTTATTTTTAACTTGGAACAAAAATACAAGAAGCTTATTTTATGCTCTAATGAGAACAGTTTTTATGCCCTGCTGTTTGGAAGTTGATCTTACTCCATTGCAAAGAAGTAGATTCTCTGCAGCCCTACCCCAAAGAGAGAGGAATAAATGCCTTTCTGCCATTCTCTAGAAAGGAAGAAAACAGAGACCTCGGTCATAAACAAGCGTCCAAACCCATGTTTAACTATCATGTTCGAGGTCACGGTGGCAGACTAAACAGTTATCCCTCGCTATCCTTTCGCCTCTCCTTAGGTACATGGCAGCCTAAGAGTAAAGGCTTCAACTCTCAGCTAGATGTGGCCATAGGATTAAATTCTGCCCAAAAGAATGTGAAGGGGAATGATACAAACTACTTTCAATGTGTCCTGAAAGAAAGAGAGGATGACCCTTTTTTCTCTTCCTTCCTCTAACTTCCTACTTTAAATGTGGACATGGTGGGGAACCATTAGGGGACATGCAGACAAGGGTAAGACTCTAAGATCGCCGAGCAACAACCAGAAAAGCCTAGGTCCTTGGCCTTCCTTAAGCAGATCTGTGCTACCATATTCTCTAAATTCATTGGAGTATGACATTGACAACTTATGTACTTGGCATAAATGGTGGTTTCAGGAGAGCCATTTCTTTTCTCTGTGGTTACATATGGCATGAGGCACTTTTCTAAATCACTAAAAGAGAAGTGATGTAGCAATTATCTTTTACCTTTATATAGAACAACCCTTAAATAGAACAAATCCAAATAAATGACTCAGTTCCTAAATTTGGAAGACTGTTACAATAAATTTCACCTGCACAGTAACACATTTCTTGGTTAAAAAAAAAAAAAAAGTTTCTGGCAGCAAAAACCATCACTTAGTAAATCAGGCAGTGTGTTAGGGACTATTAACAGTCAATGAAACACACACACACACACACACACACACACACACACACACTCAGCCACTCTTGCAGTCAGGCAGGACCAACGACTCGCTACGGGACAGTGAGAGGTGGGCAGGGACCTCTAGCCTTTGTCGTCTGCCATGGCAGGTTCGGAGTGCACAAGTTCTCAGTTGTCCACCTGTAAAAATGGAACTGTCTAATCATAGTGGATGCTGTGGTGCCCCACCAAGGTTTCCTCGTCTGTGGTAGTGACAGCCTCAGCTAAGTGTGTCTCTGGAAACTTCCCTCAGCAGAAGAGCACTTCTTTGCCAAGTCTATTACCCTTCTCTAGGGGTAGCACATGTCAAAATAGAAGTAGACCAGCCTGGCCCCCTTCCCCACGTAAGACAACCCTGAAGAATTAGCTCAGCCCCAGACCTTCCTGTGAGGTTAATGGAGGCCTCAGGTAAGACCGCATTACAGATCAACTTCTCCTATCCCCAATCTTACTGTCTTATCTCACCCACAGGTGGTGATACCAAGAGCTCTCCCCTCTAAACTCCATGGACACAAATCTTCACCTCAGAGTCTGCTTTCTGAGGAAGCGAGCCTGAGATAGACACTCAAGCTGCATTTCATTTTGTCTGAGCAGGCATAAACCTTTAGAATGTGTTCATTACTCCAGCAAAGCTGAAGGATACAGTCATTCAGATTACTTGTGTTTCCAAGGTCTAACTCCCACCCACTACTGCTGAAGGTTTATGAGAAAGGTATGCAGAGGAAATCACGGGTAATGCTGCATTTTTATTACTGCATAAATTTCTCCTGACATCTGAAGCTGGGTTATACTGTGAATTAGTTTAACTTAGAGACAAGTAAGGAGCTGAGGATCCCTGAGCCTCACCTTATTTTCTTAGTGGCCTAAAATAGATACCTTGCTAAGTGGAAAGAAATCCTCAGCCCTTTGTTTCATTTCTTGCCTCAGGATGAAAAGCACCCACTGTAGATTGTATTGTGATCACAAATATTCTTCACTGCTCTCCCTGGGGGATTATTTCATTTCCCCACACAATTTAAGTCAGGCCTGGACATACGATCTGCTTAAGACAAGGAAATACGACCAGAAGTGACAGGTAAAATTTCTGAGCAGAAGCTGTAAGAGCCAATGCACTATACTTTTTTTCCCTCTGCCATGAGAACTTGCAATGTACCAGAGAGTGGCTGATCCCTCACCTTGAGCCCAGAGGACAGGCAACATGGAACAGAGTCACAGCAAACCATCAGCAACCATGCAGTGCAACCAAGAAACAACCATTTGTGTCATAAGCCCCTGAGATTTTGGAGTAGCTTGTCACTACAACAAAACTTACCTAACGATTGGAGATCTAAGAGAGAAAGGCTCAAACTTAGATGCTAAATAAATAAATACATACACATATACATATATACATACATACATAGACACAAAATCATACTGAAGGAAGAGATTTAATCCTTTACCTGTGTCACAATGAAAATTCCAACCTGTCCCAACAATTTCCTTGACTTTGTAGCAAATTAGCTCTTCAGACTCTGATTGTATCTAAGCCACTAAAGTTAGGTGATTAGAACTCCAATGTCTGTCTGTCTGTCTCTCTCTCTCAGGATTTTTTTTTTAGATTTTTATTGGGGAAATGGGGGAGGGAACAGAGTTGGGGAATTGAGGAAGGGGAACAGAGAAGTTGTTGTCCTTTTGTTCTTCAATCTAGTTGTGGAGGACGTTGCTTCGCTGGCCCATGTTGGTATTATCATTGCACTCTTCCCGGGTGAGGCAGATCGGTCACCAGCGATTGGACAGCCACTCATGGTGGCTCACGGCAGCTCACAAAAGCTCACACCCACTGCTGGCCAGCCCCACTGCAGCCTACGCCATCACCGGTGACTCAGGGCAGCCCAGCTCCAGGTCGAGCTGTTGTTCACCATCTTAGCTATAGGGGTTGCAGCGTCACTGGCCCTCATGTGGGATCTGAACCAGGGCTCTGCTGCCCAGAGCTGGCACCCCAAGCCAACTCCTAACCAACACGCTACTCGGTCGGACCTCTCTAAGGATTTTTTGATAATGTTTCTTCTTTGGGGCTTCCAATAATATTTATTTCAAACCAACATACATATAAAAGTGTTGGAAATATAAACACTGTGAATTGCCACAGATGATAAACAACTCAAGATTCCACCTGTTTTTTTTTTCCAAGGCAATACAAATGTTATTTATGGCCATAATCATTGAGTAATCATGTAGAAAATTGTTAATGACACATCAAATTAAAAAAAATAAAAGTTTTCCCGTACCCCTTGCAATCCCTCTCTCTCTCTCTCTCTCCAAAACTTAAAACACTCTAGTTTTACATGTGACAAACTACACACACACACACACACACACACACATACATATATATATGTATATATACATACACATATATATATATACACACATATATATACACATGTGTGTGTGTATATATATACACATATATATATATATATATATATATATATATACATATGAAATTACAAAATGTCATCTATTTGCGGATAGGGAACTAGATATTTTTGTTAGGTAAAGAATGTCAAGTTTTGGGGCCGGCCGAGTGGCACAATGGTTAAGAACTGGCTTGGGATGCCAGAGGACCCCAGTTCGCATCCCACATATGAGGGCCAGTGACACTGCCCTCTACAGCTAAGATGCTGAACAGCAGCTCAATGTGGAGCTGGGCTGCCTTGAGTTGCTGGCAACGGTGTAGGCTGCAGCCCCTGTGGCAGTGGGTTGCCATGGGCTACCGTGTGTAGCCAGCAGCCAGTGTGAGCGGCCAGCAGCCGCAGTGAGCGGCCGTCCAGAAGCCAGCGACTGATCTGCCTCGCCCGGGAAGAGCACAATGATGGTGCCAACTTGGGCCAGTGAAGCAACGTCCTCCACAACTAGACTGAAGAACAAAAGGACAGCAACTTGTCTGTTCCCCTTCCCCCAATTCCCCAGCGCTGTTCCCATCCCCCCAATTCCCCAATAAAAATCTTAAAGAAAAAAAAAAGAATGTCAAGTTTTCCATGTGTATAGTTTACATGAAGAAATTGAGATGGGGATTGGAAAAAAACAGGGGTTGGGTAATAAAGAGCAGGACATAATGAAAATACTAAAAGACACAAAGACATGTCAGAAGCATATTCTGAATTAGATAAACTGCAAAAGGGTTATCAACCAGGTAAATACATTTCCATAAAAACTTTTTCTTTGTTAAACCAAAATAATTTTAAATGATTGGCATTAAACATCAATCAGGATTATAGTGGACATCAATTATAATTGATAGCTGTCAGAAATCAACATAATCATAGGTACTATAAAAAGCTCTTTGTTATTTGCTTTCAGAATATCTCAGAAGTCTTTTCTCAGTTGAAATTTATGCATTTATAAATAGCAAAGGTGACTTTAAGTTATTTTTATAATTATTGTATTCTTATTTTATGATTCTTGCTTAAAATCTTTATTTTATATTTCTTCAATGGGGCCGGCTGAGTGGCTCAGTTGGTTAAGAGTTCGCTCAAGAGTGCGAGCTCTGAGCAACAGCGGTTTGAGTCCTGCCCGAGCTGAGCTGTCACTGAGCTGCCAACAGGTGGCAGGATGGCTCAGCTAAAAAAAAAATTAAAAAAATAAAATAAAAAAAAGATGGGAAAAAAAGATTATGAAAGGCAACCAGTGAACTTTAAGATAATCTATGCTCCTGCTATACACACAGTGTAGTAATGTGTGAATTCTGTATTATCTCTCTTTTCATTACAAGTTTGTAATTGTTTCTTCTGAAAACAATAGCATCATTCATATTTTGATACTAATGCTGTGAGTATATAAAATGACTCATATAAATATTTTGCCAAAAAGTAAAGTTTGTGGTATCCACATACTCAACCAACATTAAAACAGCATGAGGGATAAATACAGGTTTACGTGGATAGACACTTTTATACACTCACTGTATGTTTGATTCAATGCTTCTGACATACATGGCTCTGAGTGAGTTGTGAGAGCTACGGGAGAAGCATGAGTTGTTTAAGCTGGGTACTTAAACTTAAGTGATGTATTTATAACCATATAAATTGCTTTTATAAGCAGTGGTTCCAATGGGGCTTACTCAAAGTAATCATATTTTATACAAGACAATATACAGAGAGTTGGTAAGGAATTTGGAACAAAAGCTGGGCCAGAGAAAGTTTTTCTGAATTATCAGTTGGAAATGCAGAATAGAAAAATATAGAAGATGAAGGGGATAAAAAAAATTAAAGAAAAATGAAAAAGAGAAAACATCTCACACCCAATAGGAGCTCAACAGGTGTAGGGTTAATTAACATGTTGCTGAATTAAGAGAAAGCAAGCAAGCAGGAAATCTCCCTCATAATTTAGGTGGAGTCAATGGTAAAAAAAAATCTTCCTCAACTCATAGGACTCCTCTTTCCTACACTGTGCACAAACCTTTAATCCTATTTTGAGCCAGGATCCAAATATTTAGCACTTTCTGGATCTCCCACCCACAGCCCATACCCGAGGCTGGAACATCAAAGATAAGGATATAACATGTTTCCATTACTTTTAAGTCCCATTTTCCTCACTCTATGGTAACCACCATTCTGACCATGGATTAATTTTGCCTGTTCTGAATTTCACATAAATGGAATCATACAATATGTACTATATTGTATCTATTTTGTCCTCTCTTAATGTCATGCTTTTAAGGTTTACCCATGTAGCAACAGTGCTAAATGCCACATCTTTTAACTGGCTGTACCACACCTATTTGCCGTAGGGTACACTGCTAATAGCTACTCCCTTCCTTAGACAATTGCATTTCGCTATCTAATCCAGAATCAATGTTCAACTGATGTAGGGTAAAAAAGAATAGCCTTCTTACCTCAAGTTGAGGATAACTCCATGGTGTGCTTCCTCATGAATTAGGTCAAACCCAGACTTTATTCTTGCTCAGCTTTTTCCCCTTTGCTATTTTGCTTCTCTCGCTCCCTGGCTGTTTTGTTAACAAAAAGCATTCTGTCAGAAAAATCAGGTACAACTGAATGTGCCTTACATTCTGTTTCTAGGGTTGAGTCAGAAAATTAGTAGTGGGAATTATCCTAGGAAGCTGATTCTAGGGGATTCTAAATTGGATTATCCACCATCAGCTGGTTATGGGCCCACATCACTGGTGATGGGTGTACAACTGATAATCTCTGACATGCTGTACGGGTATAATTGTTCATACTTTTACCTGAGGTGAATTGAACTGGACACATATTAAAGAGGATGCCCGGCTTGTACAGTATCTCTGGCATTTGAGAGGTATCAGGGAAATAGTACTTGTAAGGACTCTGGAATACAATGGCTGTTGCTGAGTACGGTGATACTTTGAAAAAAAAAAAAGACAAATTCAGGGCAATCTACCACCAATTTAAAGCAAAGTACTGAAAGCCAGAGAATTTCCTCAGATGCTCAATAATCACTCACCTACTGTAGCGAGAGACCTGACTGTATGAAAAACCAAGCTCAGCATCTAATCTAAGAGCAGCAGAACTTCATAAAAGGTTGAATTCCCAGTCCTGGCAAAGTTCTCCTATGCTATACTTCTAATGAGGATGAAATGGGTCCTGGAAGCTTGACTGAGGGTATTTAGGTAGATGCACATGAACATCTTGAAATAAGAGGGGCTACAGGGGTGGCCTTCATCCCATATGAGAGTAAAGCTGATTACATTTTAATGGGAAGGATTCTGTAGAAGGGGAGAGGTTGAAGTTACAGAAAAGAAACAAGATAATCATTAGACAAGTCCATGAACCAGTAAGACAATAAGATTTCAATGGCCATGGTGAAGGAAAGAAGACTGCTGGCTAGCCTTGCCTGGCCCTGAGGAGACTGTAGATGAAGCTGAAGACCATGAATTTATAGTAGAAATAATTTTTTCACCTCTTACCAGAACATAAGATTAAGCACAAGGAAAGTAGGTGGTTGACTTTACCCAGTTTTGGAGTTTTACCAGGTTGATGAACTAGAAAGACAATGGGAAACATTGGTGAGAATATTCATGGATATGATAAGCCATGAGATCTAAAGAATACAGGGAAGGAAGAAGACAGGAATAACTAGGTTGGTAGGAAGAAAGGTAGGAAGTTGTGATCAAAATAGAACATCTGAACTTATCAGTTCAGCAGTAAAGACATTTTGCATAGATGAAGATCCAGGGCGTTGCCCACTGCAGTGGTGGCTGAAGCTCTGCTTGCCAACGAACGAAGGTCAATAAAGACTGAACAGCAGAGCATGCCCACGGAGATAGAAGTCACCATTCTAGTAATTTTGAGATTAATATCATTAGGTTCTACGTTCCTAGACCTCCTGA
This sequence comes from Hipposideros armiger, assembly GCF_001890085.2. Classification (NCBI taxonomy): domain Eukaryota; kingdom Metazoa; phylum Chordata; class Mammalia; order Chiroptera; family Hipposideridae; genus Hipposideros; species Hipposideros armiger. The sequence continues at coordinate 51,898 of NW_017731373.1, forward strand.
TCACTGATATGTACCCCTCACTTGGTAAACGTTTTAAATGCCTAGCTCACAGATTTCTCTCCAGCTCAAGTCTATCAATACCCTTAAGTTTTTAGGAGTAAAAGGCAAGATTTCTGGAAATTACTTTCCAGTACTTCAGATTGAAACAAAGGTGACACAATTTTAAGAACTGGTGAATTTGGCTAAAGAACACATGAGAGTTTTGTTTTGTTTTGTTTTGTACTCTTCCAGCTTTTCTAGAAGTTTAAAATTATATTAAAATAGTTAAAAATGAATCTGTTATAGCATTGAAATAAGAAGGATTACTGATGATACTATGCTAGATAAAACAAAATTTAAAGACCACTTGATTCTAATATAGTAAATGGTAATAGTCATAGCTGTATTTAAAGCAGCACCTATGCATTATGAATGTGCCTCACAATGTAATTAAATAATTTTTGCAAATATTTTAGTATACGTAAAGCAATTTGTTTCAATGAATGCTGTTGTGGTTTTGTATGATGTATTCACTTTTCTCTTTGAATTGGATATTTGATATCTCTTTAACATGATGTATGTATAGAACAATCTTTCAATCTTTACCAGAGACCTTAGTTAAGAAGTTGTCTCCAAATTCACATAGAAGTTTCTAGAGGCAACATAATGATGTAGTGGAACCTGAATTTAATCTATAGTGATCTGGATTTGAATTCTGGACCTGCCACATTCAAGTTGTGCCACCTTGGACAAGTTATATAATAACCGTGAGCCTCCATTTCCTCATCCATAATATGAGAACAACAATAAATCTTTCATCATTATGGTTGAGATTAAAGCTGTTTTATACAAAGCATTTTCCACAGTTGTTCCTCAATAAATGACAAATATTCTACTACAGTGAAGTAAGTGGGAAAAAATGGTTGGAAGATACAATTCTGCCTTTTGAAATGATTGAGAAATGGGGTATTTGAGTAAATCACATACCTTGACTTATGAATCATTATTATATGTACATTACACACTTATCAGTTTTCAAAGAATGACAATCATATACATTTAATACTCAAAACTTAATGAAGTAAACTTTATACTACTTTAGTAATACAGCATCACATCAGTTCCTGTGTACAGATCACACATGAGTCTTTGCATCAAAGGAGTACTTATGAACTTTCCTGTTCATGAATCAAGTCAGTATGCATCATTTACTAAAAATTAGTAACAGAGAGACTACAAGTAAGACAGCTTTTACTATAAGTATGGGAATAGTGACTATGACTACTTAAAACTAAATATGTTTAAGTGCATAAATGAACTTCGAGGGAAAATAACTTAGAAAAAAAATGTGAAGGTTCAGCAAATGTGTGTTGATCTCATAATGTAAATTCCTCCAGAACAGGGTTTTTCCCCTCTAGCTCACTGTGTTGATCACTACTTGATACATAGTAGGTGCTTAGTAAGTAATTAGTGAACAGATGATTAATGGAATGAATATACTAACATATTAGCATATTTCTATACCTTTGTCTCATCGTATACAAGAAGAACCTCTGCTAACAATATGTCTCCCCTAGTCTTGGTTGGTAGTATCTGTCAATGAATTAAAAACATGGTGTTTTCCATCATGTTTTGTATCTGCGTATGTTTACATAAGTTACAATACTTATTGTCTCAACTTAGTTATTGTTTCACAATCTGTAGCCGTATGAAATGGAAGATGATCTCTTTTATAAATTTCTGGATGTGTTCCAAGAAAACACTTAGAAAATTACAGCAAATTAACAAGCTCATAATAGGAGGTAATTCCGATCATCTTCATCACATTCCTCTCTATGACAACAGAATGAAAATGAAATACCTACAGTCTTGAAAACAGACAGCTTTGGGAGATTGCCATTTTGAGTTAATTAGAAAAATCCGCTTCTTCAACGTTCCACATTGACAAAAAGCAGTCAGTCCTTGCTTTTGAATCATAGGGCTGCAGAGACAAGTTATTGAAGAACAATCTGTACCCCAATCAGAAAACTGCTTGCCAGTTTCTGAACTGAAAAGCTTAGGTCTGGCATATATAGTTTCATAAGACACATCTTTTAGTAACATGTAACAACTCCAAAATGTAGGCATTCTTATCTCCATGTGTAGGGTGAAGAAACTGAGTCTCGGAGAGGTAAAATAAATTCTGTAAGACCACACAGCTAATATGCAGTAGGTCTAAAATTCAAAACAGTCTGTTACCTCTGAAGCCCACACACCTAACCTTATACTATGCTTCCTCTTATTTTAGAATTCAACACAATATGATGCTGCTTTTCCATATTCTGATTTCAGCCCGTGATATCTAAGTGCTTCTTATGAGCATTTTCATAAGTCAGTGGAAAATGCCACTCCTTAGGAAAGCACAGCCGCAATCCCATTATATTTTTCCAGAGAATAATTAATGATCTAATTAGCAAGCTTGTGAGAAAAAAAGCTGAGCCTACCTGGCCAGCCTGAGTCGCTCAATTGGAGCATCCTACCCTCGGCACACTTGCATTCTCTACTTATCTGTGTGGAATGGTTGGAGGAATAGGCTCACAGTCTAGGAACAAGGTTGTGGTTGTCCAACTCGATCAATATTAGGGTGGGTTAGTTCAGTTTAGGAGATATGCTTTAGAAAGCTAATTCTGATGAACAATCAAGTGAGGTTTCCTAACTCTGCTTTTTTGTTTTAATTAAAACCATCCATCCTGATTTCTGACATAGCATAGTGATAAAGAACACACTCTAAAGCCATATGCCTAGGGGCAAATCTGACTCCCCCATTTATACACAGAAAAATGACTTAACCTTTCTGTACCTCAGGTTCCTCATATGAAAAATGGGAACAGGTTTCCAGTAAAGATGGTGGAGTACGTGAATGGTCTGCTAAACTTCTTTCACGACCACCTCAAAATTACAACTAAACTACACAACTTCCATCACTGAGAGTCGCCTTAAGTCTAGCTGAACTGAAACCCTACAAATAAGGACATACAGAAGAAGCCACCTGAAGACTTGTCGGAGGCACAGAGACACAGAATAGGGTGGTCCTACACCTGTGTGACCATTAAAAATCAGGGAGGGGGCTGGCCGTGTGGCGCGATGGTTAAGAACTGGCTTGGGATGCCAGAGGGCCCCGGTTTGGATCCCACATATGAGGGCCAGTGACACTGCCCTCTACAGCTAAGATGCTGAACAACAGCTCAACCTGGAGCTGGGCTGCCAGTGAGTTGCTGGTGACGGCATAGGCTGCAGCCGCTGTGGCAGTGGGTTGCCATGGGCTACCGTATGTAGCCAGCAGCCAGCGTGAGCGGCCAGCAGCTGCAGTGAGCGGCCGTCCAGAAGCCAGTGACTGATCTGCCTTGCCCGGGAAGAGCACAATGATGGTGCCAACTTGGGCCAGTGAAGCAACGTCCTCCACAACTAGACTGAAGAACAAAACAACAGCAACTTGTCTGTTCCCCTTCCCCCAACTCCCCACCGCTGTTCCCATCTCCCCAATTCCCTAATAAAAATCTTAAAAAAAAAATCAGGGGGGTATCTCAGCTGCAGCGGTTACCCCCAGAGGACCGAGGGGTCTTAGCCCCAGACTAGGCTCCCCAGACCATGGTTGCAGTGCCAGGGAGAGAAATCTCTATAACTTCTGGCTGTGAAAACCAGCAGAGATTGTGACTGAGTGAGATGAGGGAGGCAGCAATTTCAGGTGCTCCTTTTAAATACACAGACTCACTTGCTGATGGACTTACTCACTCTGAGCTCCAAGGCTAGGGCAGCACCATGAAAGGGACAAGGGACATATGGTTAGACACTGAATTTTCTGTCTGCAGGATGAGGGCTCAAGGGGCAGCTTTCTCACAGATGAAAGAGATAGTGGAAGCCATTATTTCTTTGTTGAGCCCTCCTCACTCCTGGCATGCAGACACAGGCAACCACCATATCTGACCCTCTATCAACTTGGCTAACACCATTTTTCCTGTACTGGTGATTTCCTGAGACATTGCCCCACCCAACTTTTGGGCACACCCAAACCACTTCCAATGGCTGTTCTGTACAAATGGCCTATCTTGAGTCATGTGTTGGACATTCCTAAAACTCTCAATGGTGCACAAAACCCAAATAAGCAGCATCTGATTTCAACATGTCCCATACTTCTGGCTGAGCAGCCCTAAGCCTAGCACCAGTGACAGCCAGCCTCAGATCGTTTTGGCCTCTCAAGGCACCTCCAAGTCCAGTGCAGGCAGCAGTTATCTGCAGATTGCTTTGAGGCTTATACCAGGTGGCCCTGGACTAGGCACAGTTTGCAGGTGAACTTTGCCTGTAGCAGGTCTTTGCTCAGGATGCCCCAGGGCTGGCATGGCCAGTGGCCAGCTTCGGACTGAGCCGAAGCACCACCAGCACAGAAGACACACCTGCACAGAAGACACACCAAAGGACAGTCTAGGCAGGAACCAGAGCCCTGTTAATCTGAATCCTGCTCTGTAGGGTCAGCTCTTGCAATCACAGCTCCTCCACTATAGTCACAACCACTCCTTACAACCAATCAGCCTGAGGGTCAATCCCTCCTATTGACATGCAAACAGCAACCAAGGCTCAACTACAACAGGAGGAAACACACAAGCTACACAACAGACACACCTGAAGCACCAGTTCAGGTGACCAGGGAAACTGTCACAAGGCCTCACAGGACACCTACTACATAAGGCCATTCTACTAAGACCGGGAGACATATCAGTCCTACCCAATATATAGAAACAAATACAGGGAGGCAGCCAAAATGGGGAGACAAAGAAACATGTCCCAAATTTTAAAAAAAACACCAAAAAAACCAGAACAAAGCTCCAGAAAAAGAACTAAACAAAATAAAGACAAGCAATGAACAAGATGCAGAGTTCAAAACACTGGTTATAAGGATGTTCAGCGATCTCAGGGAGAACTTCAACAAAGAGATAGGAAACATAAAAATAGGGAGAGGAAATATAAAAAAAAGATCCAGTCATAAATAAAGAATACAATAATGGAAATGAAGAATTCATTACAGGGTATCAACAGTCAATTAGGTGAAGCAGAGGATCGAATCAACAATGATTCAGAAGATAAGGCAGCAGAAAACACTCAAACAGAACAGCAAAAAAGGAAAAAATAATAAAAAAAAATGAGGTGAGTTTAAGGGGCCTCTGGGACAACATCAAGCATACCAACATTCACATCATAATGGTACCAGAAGAAGGAGAGAGTGCGCAAGGATTAAACACCTATTTGAAAAAATAATGACAGAAATTTTCCCTAACCTGGCAAAGGAAATGGATATTCAAAACTAAGAAGCACAGAGAGTCCCAAACAAGATGAACCCAAATAGGCCTGACCAAGACACATCATCATTAAAATGCCAAAGCTTAAAGACAAAGAAAGAATCTTAAAACCAGCAAGAGAAAAGTGGTTACCTACAAGAAAGCTTCCATAAGACTATAAAGTAATTTTTCAACAGAAAATTTTCAGGCCAGAAGGGACTGGCACAAAATATGCAAAGTGATGAAAATAAAGGACCCAAAACCAAAATTATTTTACCAAGCAAACTATCATTTAGTACTGAAGGACAGATCAAGAGCTTCATGGACAAGAAAAACCTAAAGGAGCTCATCACCACCAAACCAATATTAAAGGAATCATAGAGGGACTTCTTTAAGACAAAAATAAATAAATAAATAAATTAATTAATTAATTAATTAATTTAAAAATATATATGAATATTAAAAATTGTAATAACTACTTATCTATCAACAATTACTTTCAATGTAAATGGATTAAATGATCTAATCAAAAGATAGGATGGCTTAATAGATAATTAAACATGACCCTTACAAATGCTGCCTACAAGAGACTCACTTCAGATCAAAAGACACACATAGACTGAAAGTAAAGGCATGGAGAAAAGATATTTCATGAAAATGGAAACAAACAAAAAAAGCTGGGTTAGCAATAATTATGCCAGATAAAATAGACTTTAAAACAAAGGCTATAACAAAGACAACGAAAGACCCAGTGATTCCACTTCTGTGTATTTATCCGAAGAAACCCAAAATGCTACTTTCAACATAATGTTGAAATGTTACAGCATTGTTTACAATGGCCAAGATGTGGAGGCAGCCTGGGTGTCCATCAATGAATAAATGGATAAAGAATAGGTGGTACATATAGAAGGTCTGACAATTAAGTTTGCGAACTTGTTTCAACCATGTCGCTACTCTCTGTGAGGGAATTTCTAGCCAGTAAACACACAACTGTATTGGAGCACTCTCCCATCTCACATGATCTGGCCCCCAATGACTTCTTTCTTTACCTAAAGATAAAGGAAATATTGAAAGGAAGACATTTTTATGACATTCAGGACATCAAGGGTAATACAACAGCTCTGATGGCCATTCCAGAAAAAGTTCCAAAATTGCTTTGGAGGATGGACTAGGCACTGGTGTCAGTGCATAGCTTCCCAAGGGGAGTACTTTGAAGGTGGTCATAGTGATATTCAGCAATGAAGTATGTAGCACTTTTTCTAGGATGAGTTCATGAACTTAATTGACAGACCTCATATAAAATGGAATATTGTTTAGCCATAGAAGGGAATGGGTTCTTGCCAACTGCAGTAGCATGGATAGACCTGGAGGGTATTGTGCTGAGTGGAGTATGTCAGACAGAGAAAGACAGATGCAATGTGACTTTGCTTATATGTGGAATCTAAATAACAAAATAAACAAACAAACAAAACAGAAACAAACTTATAGATACAGAGAACATTTTGATGGCTGCTAGATGGGAGGAGGAGATGGTGGTGGGTGAAAAGGGAAAAGGATTAAGAAGAACAAGTTGGTTGATGCACAGCAGTCATGGGGATATAGGTAGGGTGTGGCCTAAGAAATATACTCAATAATATTGTTATAACTATAGTGACAGATGGGTATTAGATTTATTGGGGTGATAGATGGGAGGGGGGTTGAGGACTGGGTGAAAAGGGGGAAGGCATTAAGAAATACAAATTGGTAATTACAAAATAGTCATGGGGATGTAAAGTAAAGCATAGGAAATAGAGTCAATAATGTGGTAATAACTATGTATAGTACTAGGGTACTAGACTAGACAGAGGGATCACTTCTTAAATTACATAAATGCCTAACCATTGTGCCGTACAAAATAATATTGAATGTCAGTTAATTGAAAAATTTAAGACAAAAGGGAAAAGATGAAGGGGAATAAGAGGTTCAAATTTCCAGATATAAAACAAATAAGTCATAGGATGCAATGTGCAGCATAGGGAATATAGTCAATAATATTGTGATAGCATAATATGGTGTCAGATGGTTGCTGGATTTATCATGGTGATCACTTCTTTAGGTATATAAATGTTGAATAACTAAGTTATACACCTGAAATTAATATAGTATTTTACGTTAGCTATACTTTAATAAAAATCTTTTTTAATAAAATGGGGACAATGACACCCACGACAGTTACCAATTGGTCAGGTCAAACATGCTTACGCTACTTCATAGGCGCTGCTAAGCCCCAGATGTTCTGTTTTAAGTAAAGAAGGTCTCTTTACTCTTTACAGCCTTGTGACTTATTCCTTTTGATCTGCAGAACATGCTATGATGAACTTCTCCAAAAATTGCACCTCCAAATTCTGTGCCAAGAGTCACACTCTTGTTATACAGGTTTTTTTGGGGGGGTTTTTGGGGTTTTTCGCCTAATATTTCTCCCCCATCCTATTTTTGTTCTCTAACATGGTACTTTTGCTTTAACTTTCTTCTTCCTTTATTAGACCCTACAATTTATGGTTTTCATCTTAGATTATGTTTTCTACTTCTCTCTAGGATCCGATAGTGAGAGGCATAACCCTCCTGAAAAAACAGACCTTGAATTTCACATGCACACACGCTATGCACTGTCAAAAAGGACGACCACCGCTGATAGAAGAGGACCATTCTTCAGTCAAGGGTATACAAGCAGCCACACTCCCCTACAAAAACCTCCAAACAAGCTCACTCTTGTAGTTAGTAGTCAGTTCCCATAAATTCCTGGAAGAGTTTCCATAAGTTTCATTCTTCCTTGCAAGTTAGGTTTAGGATTAAGGTTTAGGAATACAGTGTGTTGCCTCTGCTGTACGACTTCCCTTGACTAGCCCTTTCAGTAAATGTGTACAACAACCCCACTGTGCCGATTAACTGGGCTGTGCTGCAGGCCATAAGCACCACGCCGGTAAGCAATTCTCGCCCCACATTTTTACAAGGGCTCCAGGTCTCTCCCTACCTTATCCATTTATGAGAAACAGGAGCTACTACTCGCCTAATAACTCCAATGCTCCAATGCCAGTTAATTATCATTCAAGAATTGCACATATCTAGAGTGCCACTTGGAATTTTCAGATCCACTCACCATCTTTCCTGGAGAAATACAAACAAGTATTTATGCAACAACTATTATGTATTGGGCTTTTCTGTGTGCTAAAATGCAGAGATAAATAAGATCGCTTTCCTGTGATCTCAAGATAGAGACACCTAAATAAACTAATAGCTAAAACTTTTCAGTAAGGTCAAAAATGGTATTCTTTGCCAAGTGGAGTGGGAATACAGACAAGTACTTAGAGTCAAGACAGGAAATGAGACTAAGTGATTTGAGCCGAGCCTTGAAGGATAAATAGGAGTTTGCCTGGTAGGCAAGGAGACAAAAGGCATTTCATTGTCATAGTTTCACTAACCAACAAAGCAGAAATACAACCACCGAATGTGACAGTCTCCATTATAAAGCCAGATTGTGAGGATATACAATGGCTGTTCAGCTAGAACGGGCTGGCTTTGTAGCAATTTGTCTGCCAGGAATAATAAAATGTACAGAATAATTAGCTTGAGTCTCTAATTAATCTGTGAATGATTTTTGTTTTTAAATTATTTAGCATTAAACATTTTTTATTAGATTTCAGAACCTGGAGCCCCAGGCATACATGTACAATTTTAAAAGTATCATTTGTCTCAAGTCTTAAAAAGGACCTAATACTAAATAAATTAAATGGTAATACTTCCAGTAATTTTTATAGAATACATTATATCTGAATGTAGAAAGTATCTTAGAATATAGATCATCCTTCTAAAATGTTCTACTATAATTTGGAATTGACAGTTAAATATGAGAGATCTAGATCATGTTTAAACAATACCCAAAATTATAATACTGCATCAGTTTATTGTGTTCATATTTTTGTACATAAAGCTGGGAGACAGTGTTTTAATTCATCTTTGTTTCCCTAGTAGGCTCTGACAATGTTATCAATAAATGTCTCTCACATAGATGGTTTTATTAATAGTTATTTATTAAATGGAATCAATTATATATCAAGACTTCAACATCATGTATCCCACAGTCTTATGTTGTCATTTTTTAAAAAATACTCCAGTAGGTGGATCTTTTATAAATTAGGCAAGAAAAATATATTATCCGAAACTGAAAAAAAATTCAATTTGAAAGTTACCTACAAAATATATTATGGAATTTGAGGATACGATTTTGTATTCCATCAATATGGATTAGAACTAGAGTTTAGGAGAGCTAATTTATATTTGTCAAAAGTCATGTTTATATTTATTGATAAAAATACATGTTCTAGGATCATACAACTCACCAGGAAGCAGTTTCTCAGAAATGAAATCAAAGCACGATTGACTACAACACTGACAAATGTTCTTGTCATCAATGGTTCGATCTGTCTTTTGAAATGTTTCCCTATTTTTAATTGTGATCAAAGTTCAGTATTGAATCAGTAAATTAATGTTCCATGATACAATAGACTGATGGAAAGTATTTTTATTTTACTACTGGTATCAATCACAGGTGTCAAGATAAATACAACATAGCTAGCTATCTAGCTAGCTAGTTAGATAGGTTAGATAGATAGTGGCAGACATACAGACATAAACAACTCATTAATGGTAACTGAGACAAATATATAATAACAGCCCATTGAAATCATAGCAAGTGAATTAGATTGAATGTGGAAAAATATAAATATGATAATTTCATCTTTAGTGTCAAAAAATTTTGCATATGTCATTTATCTTTAAAATATATAATCTATATATACATATATATATATATATATNATATATATATATATATATTTGGTTGTCAGAAAAGTCATGAAATATTTTTTGTTTTTCATTGCAAAAATGTGCCATGACTTTTCCGACAACCATATATATATATATATATATATATATATATATATATATATATACATGATGTCTTTCAAAGATTACCTCATCAGATCCAGGAAAATGTGGAATATTACTGCATACTATTTTTAGTCCAAGTCTACCAAAAGTGTCTTTCAAATCTTAATTTTTCCATTTCTTATTAAAGGAAACATAGTTCCTAGTAAACTACTGATAAAGAAGAGAAGAATTCTAATTGCGCTGCCATTGATGGGTCCTATGGATTAAAATACTATATCTCTGTATTGGGATCTTAAAGGATTTGGGCTTGGCTAAGTCCTTAATGTAGAACTCTGGATACCCAGCAGCTGTTTTTGTGTTTAGGGTAGGGAGAAGTGTTACAGAAAGGATAATGACATTTACAAAAGCAGGCACTCAAAGAAGAGGAATATGCCCCCTACACAATTCTTTCTCAGTCCAGCCCTGCCGAGAAGACTATGAAATAAAAACCTACAACCTCTACCTAGCCCGTTATATCCTATTTCTTCTAGGATATATCGTAACTGAAAATCCTTTAAAGGATACAGGGAACACTTTAAAAAAGGAATAACTGATTTTTTTTTTCTCTATATTGAATAAACCTAATTTAAGCAAACTCAAAATTCTAGGAAATTTTTATGGCTGTTTTGAATCAAAAAAGGTAACATCTGCCCGGCCAGCCTGATCAGCAGAGTAAAACCCTCACAAACCACAGGATGGCAAATATTTCACTTGTTTTAATATGTCAAACTAAGAAACAGAAGCACCGCATCTGTAGGCATATCACACACACACCCCCAGACCAGGGCAAAGAGCCCAGGCCCAGGCAAAGAATTGGGTCCTCTCCCAAACGCACAGGGCAAGCAGAGGCGGACAACATTCTCAGGAGGACTGAAGTGACATTTCCATCCACAAAACCTGAGGCTTCCAAGGTATTTAGCATTATGGAATGAGGACAATAAGTAGAAGAGCAATACCAAAGGAAGCAGGCTAATGAAACAGAAAGAACCAGAATTTTAAGCAGGCTCATTATCCTCTGAGAGAAAATAATGAATCTTACAAACATGAAGCAAGGGTGTGTGGTTTTAAAAATTTGAAAAGATTAGAGTGGTACCGGTAAAGGTGGAAGTAGTGTGAGCCGGGTCCGAGCGGGGTTCTGTCCCCACTGGGCTGCCACCCGCCCTGGGCTCCCGCCACGGAACTCAGCGTGGAGTACCTGCGGGAGAAGCTGCAGCGGGACCTGGAGGCAGAGCACGTGGAAGTGGAGGACAGGAATCCCAACCATTGCGCGTCCAGCTTCCGAGTCCTGGTGGTGTCGGCCAAGTTCGAGGGGAAGCCGCTGCTTCAGAGACACGGGCTGGTGGGCACGTGCCTAGCAGAAGAGCTCCCGCACATCCATGCCTTTGAGCAGAAAACCCTGACCCCAGAGCAGTGGGCCCATGAGCGGCAGAAATCAGGGACCCGGACCTGCACAGCCATTGAATTATGAATCAGGAAAAAAAAAAATTTGAAAAGATTAGATATGAATAATGTGTCAAATGTAATATAGAATCGTTGGGTGGGTTGACCAAAGTATGAAAATAGATATAACAGCCATAGCACACCGAAATCCCTCTTGGACACCACACCATTATCTGAAATGTAATTTGTCAGAAACTGATAGTGTCTTTCATCTCCCACAAAAGGAATGCCTTCCCACGTTTCCATGTCATTATTCATTCCAGTATCCTTCTCGAGTCCAACACTTTGCCACCTAGAAGTTATTTAAGCCATTTCATGGCTTGAATTACATTGAACATTTTGGGGGGAACTCTTTCATTTCCCTTCTTTTGTAGCTCCTCGACTCTCCAGCAGCATATAGTACATGTTGTATAAATATTTTCTCCATTAATAATAATTGTATCTCATCTTGAGGCATATTTAACAAAATCTCATATTTGGAGCATCTTTTAGAACCAAGAAACAATTTTTTAAAAAATCAAACTATGGCAAGGGTTATTAATAGTATCAATATGGAAATTACTCATCTTAAACTGTTTTGAATAAAAAGTTTAAATAGTATATAAATCAAATTTTACTACAAGGCTGTTTGCTAGTAAAGAAACTATTTGATAAATTTGGGCATATTTTTATCCTAGGGTTCAATGCTAATGCTGATAGGGCAATTCAGGGTGATCTTAAAAAATAAACTAGATTTTGACAATTATTATTGCATACGCAAAATACTCACTTCTCAAGTTTTCTTTGCCCATGAAAAAGTGATTTTTTTGGTTATTATTTAATTTCCTTTGTGTCCTAAATGATAGTATCAGCTCAGAATGCATAAAAGAAAGCCTGCAGAGAATAAATCCATGCATTGTTATTATTGAAATAGAACTGCAGCTGTTTTGCACCTGTTGCTAAAATCCTTTTAGATATTCTCAGTTGAGACCTTAACAGTTCTATGGATATGCAATTCTGGACCTCTGTGTGAACAGAACTATGTAAATATTATACACAGTTGTAAAGAAACAGCTTCATGAGTTTCTTAAATAAAAATTTACATTGACGTTCTTACGTTAAAGTCAAACATTTTACTATTGTTCAATGGCTTATGTGGCCAAAAACAGAAACATTTGGAATTGAGAGTTGGAAAATTAGCTGTTTATATTTCTTGCCATGATGGATGAGGAAATGTTACCCGTGAAGATTATTATCTTCATAATAATCACTAACATTTACTGAATAAATGGGCATATAGTTATCAGGAGTTTCAATTCATAAATACATAAACAAAGGCTTTAGAAAAGTCAAGTCACTTGATCAAGGTCTTGGAGCTAGAAAGTAGCTGACCCTAAATCTCATGTTTTTAGTCATTATGCAGATTTCCTCTACTCTGTGAAAATAGAGATTGATTAACATCCTATTTAATACAAAGGGCACATGTATGAAGACTCCGATAAGATGTAAAGCATAAACTTATGTAAACCTATTACATCTTTCAGAAGCAACAACTCATAATTCAAAACAATCTATTTTAAAATCACAATAGATATTTTTCTACTTATAGGACAACAAATAAATAAAGGATAATACCTACCCTTTAGAATTATCTCTATATATTGTCCAGTATTTTCAATCAAGTTATTTCTTGGTTAATACCTATACTATCTTCAAAATAGATTTTTAAATGCATACCACAAAAAAGCTTAATGGGACTGTATCTGAGACTAAGTACAAGGAGACACACAGCTCCAGGAAGTTGTGTTTTCTAGTCTCTTTCAAGTACTGACAGAAATGTCAGTTTGATCATCTTAGAAAAGAAGTTGCTTAACGCAAATATTTATAAGTATCCATAGAATCTCATTCTATGAATGATTATAGGCATAAGCCTGTAAGTTAACCAGTTAGATCACCCTGAAAATCCTTAAATTCAGGATAGACACACCCTTTAAGGCATGGCATCCTACTTTAGAAATAACATAGGGGAAATATTTTATTTATTTTTAACCACAGAATTGCAAACACCAATATTAGTAAACTGTTCCTTAGTAACAAGCATTTCATGTAAAAGGCCCTATTTCCTCTTCATCAGATGTTGGTAAAGCACTGTTCAGGCACTCCTAAATGATCTACTATGTTCAATCATTACAATTTGGATTCAAAACACAGCATAGCTAATGAACACTGACTCAGAAACTGTATAACCACAGCAAAAATGTTAATAAATAGTAAAACACTGTCAGTTTTTTTTATTGAACTCATTTGCTGTTTTTTTTAAAAATTAATTCTTGAATCGTTTAACAAAATTCAACCTCTAACCTTGACATTTTGATCTTGCCATACTAAGTCATCCTTAGTGACAGTATGTATCACTAGCCTAAATTCACTATGAGAGTAATATAGTATTTTGGGGAAAAGCATGTGTTTCAGAGCAGAGAAGTCTAGATTCAGTGTTGTCATATAGTAGTTAACCTAATCTCACTCCATGTTCCTAATTCCTCAATTATAATAGAAAGAAGGAGAATATGACAACCTCACAAGCCAGTTGGAAGTATTTTAATTACATATATATAGAGAGAGAGTCTTAATGATATAATATAGATATGTTTAATTATATATAATATTATATATTAAATACATTAAACATATAAATATATGTATTGACATTGCATAGATATCATTGTAGATCCTCTATAAAAATTAATGAATAAGTGAAAATAAGTGAATATACTGAATATATAAAATTCTTGAAAAAAAGTGCTTTCTTTTCTCTTGCGCCCTGGGCATGAACTCATATTTTACAAAGAAAAATCTTACCGATTCAGAATAATGTGAGGGAAAAAAAGAACCATCCAAATTAGAGAAAGAACTCAGACTATCATTTTTTTATAGAGCTTTATCAACATTGTTAATTCTCACAATGTTTCCAAATAGAGGGCACTGCTTAAAAAAAATAGATAAGTTCACCTAAAATAAATGTAACCCCCTTACGTATAAACCATAAGTAATCGTAAATACTATCGCGTGCTTACCATGTGCCAGGTACTAGTGTAAGTGCTTTTAAACATAATAAAATAATTTTAATCCTCTCAGGTAATTACTTTTTACTGATGAGGAAACTAAGACTTCCCCATATGACCTCCCAAGGGCACAACACATACTAAGTGGCAGAACGGTCTAACAGCAGGGTTCATGCTCCTTTCCACTGCTCCTCTACAATAAATGTGAAAGGCAAGTTTTCTCTCAAAATAGGTAAAACACGTAATCTTCCAGTGTTGATTACATTATTATGTTGCTTAGTCAAAATTAATTCTTGATAAAACCCACGCTGTGCCCCTTGTAATTAGCCAGTTGTACATACTACAGTCCAAATACATTCATCTCTGTTGGTTGTTTTAAACAAGAATATAATATTAAAAACAAGTTTTACCAAGTGAATTTGGATTTTGCAATGTATATTTTCGTAAGAGTAATCATTATCTATACTTCAAATTATATATTAGTTCTAAAACTTGCTTAATAAGGTATAATTGTGATAACAAAATTTTGTTGATTTTTTTCATTCACATTTAAAAGGAGGAGTTGAAACACATAGGAGTGCAAAATTCTTCTCAGGTATGTAAAATATTAAAACATATTAATTCAACAAGATTTAGACTAAAATAAAGCTTTGCGTATACCCTTGATTTTTAAACTTTTCAATAATCCTAATAGAGGGATTTGATGATCTTAAATGTGAATTTAGAAATTAGAAAGTAGCAAATGACAATTGATCAAAATTATAGTGGAAATACATTCCTGAGTGTAAGTCTTGTACAAAAAAAGGAAAAAAGTTATTTTAAAAGGCTGTATAATTTGATCTGATTTTCGCCAAAACATGCCTATAATATTTCTGTACTGTTTTGTTTGGCTGCGAAGCAAGGGACAGAATTAAATGAGGTCAAGTTTCCCTTCTAAGCTATAAATCCATGAATCCACAACCCTGTATACATTAGGGTACCCATGATAGAAGAGTTATAAAATTCCACCTTTGCAACTCATTTTATATTCTCAGTTCCCCAGTCAATATCTCATTTAAGAATATCTTTAGTGTGAATGGTAAAAGTTAAAAAAATATTTATATATTCTAGCAAGAGTACACAAAATTTGGAGAAAGGGAGTCTGTAGATACTTTACTGTAGTGAGTGAAAATAAATCTCAGTTTCCAACTCTAAATGATATCCACGGAAGTATTTGATTTCTAGAGGTGGTTAAAATTCTTTTAAGCTGGATCAAACCAATTAAAGTCTTTTGTTGTTGAGTTCAGAAAATGTAAAAATAATGCATGGCCTGTTGACATCTTTTTAAGACAAAGAAAGGAAATTAGCCCTCTAAAACATCAACACTTCAGTAGAGTTTTAAATTTTTTCAAGAAACCAAAAAATCAGTGTCACATTACAAAAATTTATTTGAATTGATTGGTAGCATTAATTGCTTAGAATATGATGTGATATAAATTTTTTCATGTGTTTGTGAAAATAAAATCATTGTATTGTTTCTTTTTGAGTCAGAGACCGCTATCATATAAAAACTCTTAACCCTTTCATTTAATTCAGAAAATATAATGTATTTGATGCTGTGTTATACCGGGTTAATTCATTCTCCACAGTGAAGGGCACAAATTTCAGCAGTAACATATTCTGTTCCACTCTCATCCATATAAATATTGTTTACACTCTAGGACTATTGCTTCGGGAAATTACTGATGAGAGCAGCTGCTCTTTCAGAAGAAAAGTAGAAAAGTCCTTTCTGTCCAACCAGGGGCACATACAATCCCTTGCTTTATCTCTATGGCACAGAAGCATGCAAGATTGGATTTCAGACTTTGAAATAAAAAATAATAATAATAAAATAAAATAAAAATCTTTAGAAAGAAATACTAAAACTTCACTTGGTAACTTTTGTCAAGCTCAGAGCCATCTCCCTTTACTCAGAATCCTTTGTGAAAAATGAAATGAAAAGCAGAGCCTAAGCTATACAGTGTAATCGGCATCCCACTTCAAATGCAACTCTTCTCTATTGAAGTGAACATTGTAATTGCAATTATAACTCTACACTGGTTCACGCATAAATTATTCAAATTTGGGCAATAGATTATTCAAACATTATCTGCAAGAAAGCCTTCTGAAAGCTCACTAGCAATTATGATACAACCCTTTACTAACAAACACCATGCAATTAAAAGCTTAATGTATTTTTAGACCCTAAAATGGTCAATAAGGTTGTTTTAACACAAATCTATTTTTAGATAACTCCTTATTAAAAATGTCTCTCTTGTCCAATCTCAAAAAATTCACCTTCTTTCTCTAAAAAGAAAAGGCTGAGAGCTCATCTACATTGTTCAAAGTATCTATACTTCAAAGGACTAATGTCTTTCATAAAAATATGGAAAACTGGATATCATTAAAAAAAAAAAAGGAGATTCTCAATCACTGTTAAAATGTTGGTATAATGTCAACTCATATGACCTAACTGACTTTCCGCACCAAGCTGCATAAAACTGTTCACATGAAAAGTTAAATCGAGCATTTCAGTGTTTTATCTGAGTGCTGAAGTTAATCATTTGGACCCGGCCTTTGTAAAGGTCATAAAATTCACAAATCCTGAGGCATGTTGTTGTTATTGTTGTAGGCTACGTAAATGACCTCTTTAAATATTATATAATATGCTATTTACACAGATACACCTGAGGTTCCTGGCTGCCTTCCCAAAGCTTTGCATCAAGTCAGTACTGTAGAATGCTTTACTCAATTATTGTTCTGTAAGCCATCATGAGGGTCACTTATAGTTACCTTGATTTGATGCATTAACTAAAATTAAAGTAGAGACTCAATAAATGTTTACTGCTTAACCTCTGGACAAGGAATTTATTACTCATTTTACTGAAATGTCCAGAGGTGAGTCTTGCTTCCACCATGGCTGTGACTCTTATATCTATTGCTTCTCATTGGTTCTGAAGAAGTCATACCCCTATTCCTGAGCCACGCACTAGGGCAGCTGAAATGTAATTCTCAGATGAGCTAGGCCTGGCTCAGATGACCCGGAATAATGTATGTAAACTTACAATCTCACTCTCATCTCTTCTTGTTATTTGTATGTTTTAAATATAAATATTTCCTTGTCTTGGCTATACACAGGTAACAAAATATCAGGAACTTATCTTGTTATTCAGTATCTATATTGTTTAACCTTTGGATGAAAATGTATCTCCCATACCTGAATAATACCTATCGCCTTTGTGTGAAAAGCAGACTATTGTGCTTTGTCTTGCTCTCAACTCACAATTTTCTCCTATTGAAAGGAAGAATTTACAGTATGGTTCTGATAGCTGTTATTCTGCCAATACAGCAGAGGTGCACAGTATGCACTACATAGGAATTTCTGTTTAGATATGTATCTGTTTTTATACTCTACATCATTCCATAAAAGATCTCAACATGGTTTACAATAAAATGTGCCATATGACAAGATGAAACCAAACGGATTTTGGCATCATAGCTAAAGAAAAACAAGAGCAGTAAAACAGCAGCAATAAGATTTGGGAGGAAAAAATCATAATAACTGCCATTAATTTGTATGTAATTAGTAGAGAAACACTGTAAATTTGCTTTTATGCTTCAGACCAGGAAGACCAAGGTGAACATGATCAGCTTCTTAAATAGAGTTTCTATAAGACTTTAAATACACACTCAAAGAGACACTGTTTTACATAGTTAAAGCCATTATCAATATCTGATTTTTCTCCCTCACTGAAGGGAGCCAGAAACTCAAAACGGTAGCACTGGTCATAAAGTAACCTTGGAGAAAGTGCTCTGAAATGGTAGTCATGATTCTACAGTAATAAGTACAGACCTGCAGCCTTATTTTTATTCTGTTTATGAAGCCCTGGGGCAGAGAAGGAGAAGAGATGTAGGTTAAGGATGTGCCCTAAACTCCTCAACGTACAAGTATGCAATGGATAGAAGGCTATTAGCAGAATTTTTGCTGCCAGCAAAGAGAAATTCATATATACAGGAGAGGTAGTATCTCAGTTAGAACTGTCTGAGAAGCAAAAGAAGTAAAAGCAAAATCCTGTCCTCATCTTTCTTTTGTTATTCTAAAAATTAAATTACTACAGGCACCTTGCATATCAAAATTATATTTATCATCATTCAAACACACTAAGACCAAAAGAACTAGAGAGTATATTTTAAAGAAATAAATAGCATTAATTTTCTTCTTTCAACTTGGTTAGAGAACGAAGTGATTAGATTTTTAGATTTACATTAATGAATAATTTAGGAGTTACAAAGGAGACACTAATTGTTGAGAGCAACCTTTGCTGAAGAATACCCTATTAAAACAAGCAGAGACCCTCGGGGTATTTTTGTCAGTCTCAGGAAAGCCACTTTATTTCACTCCAGGAACTTCTATGGTTGAATGTTGCATTAACTGAAAGAAATTGTTTTAAGCAACACAGTTGCTTATGCATACCAATAGAAAATCTCAGTAGGGATATTATTTCTGATTTTAGGATGAAAAATAAAAGAGTAACAGACCACATGGGACAGAGTTATAAACAAAAATAGGAAAAACCATAAAGTATTTCACAAAAGAGCAATTGTCTCAACAGTATTACATACTCAGCTGATCTGTAGTACAGCCTGTGGTTAAATCAATTGGTAATGAACTCATGTTCTGTAAAAGACCTCAACAATCATATAACCCAACAAGGATATTCAGTCAATTCATATTTACTAAGTGCATACTACAATATATACGCTATGCTTTTCTAGACACAGAAGTTGGAGATACCTTTAGGTATTTGTGAATTATAAAAGCTTACCAATATTCAATATACTATAAGAAGTAAACATCAAACCAAAGAGAGTAACATACAGATTATATTCTATTTCTAGGATTCTTTCTATTTCTAGGATCCAGTTTTTGTAATGTGGCATTTATTTTAATAAAGAAAAATAGATGTGATGTTAGACAGAACAAAATAGAATAAGTATAATAATTTCTGAAGCAGATTTATTTGGATGAAGAGTTTGAAACTGGAGTGAGGAATAAGAGAAAATGAAGAATGTTAAAGGGCCAGTTTGCTATAAAGCAAAACTCATTCCTTGCATTATGTGGGGTAGACCTTAAAGTAAAGTAGAAAAATGAAATTTTGAATGGTTGTGTCTCCATCCTACTCTGACCAGATTAGGCATGTTTCTACATTGAAAACAGACCATAAGAAATACTGAAAAATATTTGGATCATGAGATTAAAATTATTTGCAACTTATGCATTTCTTCATTTTCCAATTTTTCTGCAATAAATACTAATTACTTCTAAAAGCAGAAAAAAATCAATAAATTATACTTTAAATTAAGTATAATATAATGTTAAAACTAATAAGAGTTAATCTACATTTGCTTCCACATGTTCCAAAGTACATTAAATGATATTTCATATTTATGTAAATATATACATACTTGTATGCACCCTTCCATACATACATCGTCCATTAGGATAGAGTTATTGGTTTCCACTTCACTGTGCAAGTCAAGGTTCCATTAGCATGGGATCATGCTGTGAAAACTACCAACTGTTAAAATGATGATGACATTGATTTTCATATCTCTGGTCAATGTTGTAGAATGCTTAAAATAATCATATATTTCCAAATTTAATACTAAAATGTACTTTGAAACTTTGTATTAACTCTCAAGGTTTGTGCATTTTCAATGTATAGCTATGGAGACAGATTAATATGCCTTCCGTGGTCATTTAATGCTAAGTAAAATCTGTGTTAATTTGGCATACTGAAGAAGCATCTATTTATTTTTATACATTGAAGAAACTCCAAATAACTGTAGGTTTTCAACTGAACAAAATTTTCAAAGAGAAATATACCAAAAAATATTGGACTAGAGTGAGAGTGTATATTTAGGGAAGATGTAAAGCTGTTTTCTCCACTTACAACAAAAAGTGACTACAACCCCAATTGAGTATAGGAATTTCATAACTTTCTACTATTTTATTAGGAAGTATGGTAGCCTAAAGTGGATGTCAGAAAATATAAGGCCTCATCTCTCCATGGTTAACATGTGCGAGCGTACACATGTACACACACACACACACACACACACACACACACAATTTGTTATATTTGTGTGCAAGTTAAATTAAATATAAATATATTAAATACTTTGAGACCTCAAGCCTTGTCTCATATGGTACTTGGTCATGAGCAAATGCCTCTTGCTGCTCCTGCATTTCGTTTTGCATTTCAGAATCCCCTCCAGGCCCTAGATCCTCATGGTCAATTACTTGCCACTCTGAGATATATAGTAATTTATTCTCTGACTTCAAACCAAACTGAGCTGCAGGTAACTAGATGAAACTAAGACCCTTATCTGCCTAGACACACTACATAGTTACTTATTCCTTGGAGCCCTCCCTGCTGGAAGTTCTCTTCCAAGGAAGTAAGCCACAGATACCTTCTACTCTCATATTCCAGAAACCTGCTTAAGCTATGTTACCTCTATGAAAAGAAAATGGGCACATAGCCACTTCTAAGGGATAATTTGATGACGTTATTTTTACTTTGCCTTCAAAATTTTCCTTCTCTGTTGCCCAAACAATATTTTTGTGTCTTGAAAAAACTTGTTTTTTTACAGTATACATTATTCTTATACTTTGTGTGTGGTGTGTGATCCCATCTGAAATACTTTCTACTTCCAATTGCTCCTGCAATATCTTGCCAGATCCTTTTGCTTTGACCTAATACTCAGGTATATTCATATTCACTACCATCTTGTTGCCTCTTCAAAGAAATACACCATTCTTATTTTGTTATGCAAGTCTCCTGAGAAATCTGAACTCATCATCATAACTTTTCTACAACTACCACCTATTACTACCACCTAGTGAGACTGGTCTCAACATTGCTCTCAATATGTATCACCCCAGCTTTAATCTTGTTAATGTTGCTCACTGTGCCTTATATGTTCTTTGTTTCCATTCAAATCTGGAAACTTAAATATTCAACTCTAGACATCTTTTCTGCACAAAGTTTTTCCCCACTACCTAACCCATCTTGATCACTCTGGTCAGGCAACAGCGAACAATGAACGAAGGTCCGACAATTAAGTTTGTAAAATTGTTGCAATGATGTTGCTAACCTTTTTTGATATCAGAGGGATTGCTCATTATGAATTTGTACCAACTGGACAAACGGTTAACCAAGTTTACTATTGGGAAGTGCTGAAAAGGCTGCATGAAAAGTTAGACAACTTGAACTTGTCGCCAACAATTCATGGCTTTTATATCATGATAATGCACCAGCTCACCTGGCACTTTCTGTAAGGGAGTTTTTAGCCAGTAAACATATAACTGTATTGGAACACCCTCCCTACTCACCTGATCCAGCCCCAATGACTTCGAAGATAAAGGAACTATTGAAAGGAAGTCATTTTGATGACATTCAGGACATCAAGGGTAATACAGGACAGTTCTGATGGCCATACCACAAAAGGAGTTCCAAAATTGCTTTGAAGGGTGGACTAGGCACTGGTGTCGGTGCATAGCTTCCCAAGGGGAGTACTTTGAGGGTGACTGTAGTGATATTCAGCAATGAGGTATGTAGCACTTTTTGAGTTCGCGAACTTAATTGTCAGGACTCATATGCATCCCCTTTTGTTATTTGCAGTACTTATTCTTATTATATTCTACTTGTTTTACATGCTTATATATTATTGGATTGGGAGCTTCACACAGATAGAGTTCATAGCAGGCAGTATACACATGGACAAAATGCAATAAAGATAGCAAAACAAATTTAATGTGTATATGGAGTCCTAAAGAGAGAAAGTGAGTATGGCTGTTTCAGACATTGTCTCTCTATTCTGATCCAAGTAAATAAAAAACACACCAGTAA
>NW_017731373.1:74872-76141 GCF_001890085.2 Hipposideros armiger
CAAGAACAGAATTATCACTTTTGGGTATTTAAATCATTCACATTGCCAGAGGTCCTTCACGCTTACTAAAACAGAGGTATCTTCCAATAATCTGTGAGAGATTGTATCAAATGATGTTTCTCTAGATACAATGTCCTTCCTCATTTCTATTACACCTTTGCTTCTGATATTAGATATTTAAGGCACTGGTGAAAATAAAACTTCAGCGTTGCATTATTTTATTGGGAAATTTTTATTTCCCAAGGGGTAATATTATTTCTGGAAGCACATTCAAGATCATTTCTAAGGGTTGTCTTCATTCTTCACCTGGGGATATCTCAGCTAGGAAGTAAGCTCTAGGGACATTTTCTCTTTGCAGCTGAATCTACAGCACCTGAAAGAATCCCTGGCATTCAATAAATATTTGTTAAGGGAATAAATGACTAAATTAGAAAAAAAAAGATTATTTTTCTCTATATATACTTTCTTTTTTCTGTCTTATGCCTTTCTTAAAAGTGCCCAACCTCACTTTTCCCCCCTGGGCTACAAATCCTACCATATCATCAGGAACTAATGGACAGAAACAGTTTTAAACTGTACTTTGTGATAGTAGAAGACTAATTGATGTGAGCTGGGCAAATATTTACAGACATAATGTAAATATTGGTAAGTATTATGTAAATTAACACTCCGCCCTCCAGAAATGTTGCTTGATTTTCTCAAGTTTTACCAAGTTTTCATAAGCACAATAGAAATTAAGTTTTTAAAGCTGTTTTCCTCTAGGAACCTAGGAGGGAAGTACGTGCTGCCTCTCCTCTATGTCACACAACATTTAATGGTAGAATGAAAAGAGGGAGAGAGAGAGAAAAGAAGGAGAGAGAGAGAGATTCACTGCATCAAAATATGCAATGTAGTTTTTAAATTCATTTAGCTGTTTTAGATTATATAGTTTTAAACAACTAATTAGCTTACAGATATATCTCACGTTAAACAGAATTTCAACATAAACACTTGTTCAGAAGACTGACATCACATAAATATTATAACATCTGAGTAAATCTTAAGCTGTTAGAAGCTCTGACTTCTTTAATTATACTATATATTACTAAATTCCTTTTACATATGATTGAATCATTAATATTTAAGGAACAAAGCCAATTAATATTTAACTCTTGTTGGAGAAGCTCACCATGTGGAAGTAATTCCTTTATAAGAACAAGGAATCTATGGACCTCCAGCTGTGACAGAAATAGGATTGAAGAAGAGTTCCTGTCAGCTCACCTTTTCATT
>NW_017731373.1:78561-79367 GCF_001890085.2 Hipposideros armiger
CCCAATACTTTAATTTTTAAAAAAAGAAGAAATTCGGAGGTGGTCTAAGATGGCAGATTAGGTAAACACTATGCCTGCTGCCTGCCAGGATCACACAAAATTAAAACTAAATTATAGAACAGTCAACCTCAAGAATCACCTGAACAGAACCCTGTAAACAAGGATATAAATAAGAGGCCACACAGAGACCAGTAGGAGGGGCAGAGACACACAACAAACCGACCCAAAATCCACAGGTAGTAGCTGAACACTGGGAGGGACACCTTGGTGGCAGAGGTCACCCCTGAAGAGGGAGGGGTGCCAGCCCCACACTGGGATCCCCAGCCCAGGGGTCCTGTACTGGGAAGAGGAGTCTCAACAACATTTGTCAGTGAAAAGCAGCAAGGACTCTGTCTGTCCTGGTGAGATGGAAGGCAGCTAGAAACCTAGATGCTCACTTAAAAGACCTGTGCATAGACTCACACACTTGCAAACACTCACTCAGGCTCCACTGGAGGGGCATCAACTCGAGAGGTACCAGAAACATATAGGGAAACACTAAGTTGTGCGGCTTCAAGGCAAAGGCTAAAAGGAGAGTATCACTGTCCCTGTATGGAGCTTGTCTCATGTGTAGCTGACAAGAAGGCACCATGTTTTCTATGTTGAACTCTCTCCTAAAGGACCAAATCTGAGACAACAGTGGTCTGGTAAAATCTGCACGTGTGCACCAGCTTGGTGAAGCCGTGGGTCCCTGCCCCACCCAGCTAGTGCTGCATCACCTGGGACAGTCTCGGCTTCTGGGCAGCCAGCCCCACCCCACAAGGGGC
>NW_017731373.1:81848-90659 GCF_001890085.2 Hipposideros armiger
GAGACATGTGCATCCATATATTCATTACAGCACTTTTTGTAATGGCCAAGATGTGGAGACAGCCTGGATGTCCGTTGATGGAAGAATGGATAAAGAGGAGGTGGTGCATATATACAATGGAATATTGCTCAGCCATGGATGGGAAAGGGTTCTTGCTGTCTGTGGTGGCATACATAGACCTGGAGAGTATTGTGCTGAGTGGAGTGTCAGACAGAGAAAGACAGATGAAATGTGAATTCACTTATATGTGGAATCTAAAGAACAAAATAAACAAACAAAACAGAAACAAACTCATAGATGCAGAAAACATTTTGATGGTTTCCAGATCGGTGGGGGGTTGGTGGTGGGTGAAAAAGTAGAAGGGATTAAAAAGTAAAAACTGGTCATTACAAAGTAGTCATGGGGATGGAGGGTATAGCATAAGAAATATAGTCAATAATATTGTAATAAGGTAGGGTGATGGATTATCAGAGAGCCAGGTATTGGGTATACAAGTATAATTTTAGGAAACACTAACGGTCATTTTCTATTTGCCATTGGCTGATTTACGTATGTCCCTTACAAATTTCATAGCACAGATAGCTGGGCCAAGGTCAGGTTTCAGCGATTTTGATAAAGTTCTCTTGCTACATATCAACTTGCTATCAAAATTAACACTGATTTCTAACAAGACCAAAGAAAAATATTAAAGGACATGATCAGTCTTCTTTTTAACTTGCAACTAGAGGGAAAGATCTGCTTATTGAAATGTTCATTGACAATTCAAAATTAACATTCAAAATATTATAAACTTGAAAATGGTGACAGTGAAGCACTAATTCTCAAAGGGTATTTGGGGTTCCTCTTCCCCCCTTTATGGGGGACTTCTATGATGAGAAATATTGTTTATGAAAAATATTTTATCCATTAAAGATTTTCAAATAAATCCAATACATAATTCTTCTTTCCTAAAACTGCCTTATCTCTGGGAAGTAAGTTTCTTGTTCCTGCTCTGTTATAATTTATCTTGACTTCCTTAATTCTTTTTCAGCTGGTCTCCTTAATCCTCTTAATTGCAGCTTCTTTAAAACTCACCCTTATGTACTTTACTTGCACTATTATCAGATCATTTCATTATCAATTATCTGTAAAATTAGTTCTTAAATTATTCTTGGTTTTTAATAACTTATTGTTCTCACCCATCAACCTTTCTAATTCTAAGGTAGTATTTTTAGATATGTTTCTTATTCTCTTTCTCAGGGCCATTAATCAAGACTACACTGATTTTCTTTTCTCACAAATCCCATGGAGTGCCTTACCTCTCTTCCGTGTCCAGGGCTAAAAACAGTGTTTTTCAAAATTAGTGGGCCTAAGAATCATTTGAGGTGCTTGTCAGAGATACAAATTTTCATCTTCATTTCTGGAAATTCTGACTATAAGGTCTGTGGTAGGACTCAAGGATCTGTATTTTTTTTTTTTCTGAAACAAAGTTTTTTCTTTTTTTCCCCAGTTTCATTGAGATATAATTGGCATATAGTAAGGAATCTGTATTTTAAACAAGCACCCTCCATAATTCTGATATGGGCACATACAGACAATTCTTAAGAAACTCAGAAGAAAGTGTAAATGGTCCCCATACAGGAGTCCTCCTTAAGTCCACATTCTGACAGATTCTAGAAAATTACCATTGGACATGTGTGCTGTTTCTGTTAAATCCCATGGTTAATCATGGATAGGATTTCAGACTACAAATTGAAATACCAACAAGTCATTGAGACAATATGCTTAAGAGATGGGGGGTGGGGGAAGTGGAGGCCAAATAAGCTCAAACAATTGTTTTCATATCTCTGAGCCTCAGTTTTTTCCTCTGTAATATGTGGATAACCTCTACACCAGAGAGTAATTGTGAGGATTAAATGAGATCACTGGCAAAGCGTTTATCTCAGAGTCAAACACAGCACAAATGCTAAGTAAATATTAGCTCCTATTTTTCTTCTGGGAACTTATCACACTTTTCTTAGATGTTTTTATTCTTAATAACTGTTTACATTTCTAATAGAACATGGCCTGTGTGAAACATCTTGCATTGTGCTAGGATCCTGCAGCTACATAAGTGACTGTTAGATCAGAAACTCAAGCACAAAAAAAAATACTTTCTTTTCCTCATGTTTTTAATTTTCCTTTATTTAAGGTGATGAAAATTCTCAGAAAGCTGAAAGAAAAAATATAAACATAGCATCTTTTGAGGAAGAAGACACTTCCCTCATGTCACCATCTTATATTGATCCCTCCCCATATATATATATATTTATATATATAAATATATATATATATATATATATATATAGCCTCAAAGCCCCAAAGAAAAATATTTTCTTTTGTTAGAAACATAATACAGACAATCATCTATATGTTCTGTGAGCAATATAAATATTTCACAATTTCTGTCAAGTTTAAATAGGGAAACAAACAAGACCTATTAATGTTATCTCATGGAGAATCTTATCAGAGAAGACGGACCCCAAAAAGGCCCTGGAGAAAAATCACTGGTTGTTTGTGCCCCTAAAAAATAAAAGGAAAGGCAGACAACCATCTTGGTTTCAATTAGTGTCCTGACCAAGGGGTTTTAATAATTCACTTTCTAATTAGGGAACTATAAGGTGTGTGGCGAACACACACCTGGAAAATTTTCAAATAGTTCCTCTCCACCCCCAGAAAACAGTGTGCTGGTTGTTTCTTCAATACACAGTGCCAGACACCACGCCTACTGCCTTCAGAGAGTTGTCCATCTAATAGCAGGCAGTTTTTGACCCGTACCTCCTCCTCCTCCTGGGTTGGACATTTCCCATCAGGCATCTATAGCTTCATGCCAGGATGGTACTCCTAGAGCCTTGCTGCTTTGTCTGTATATTTTCTTTTCTTTTCTTTATTTTTTCTCTTTACTTACTCTTATCAAAATTGCCCTATTAGCTAAGATGCCTGAGAATATATTATGATTAGCTTCTTCTGACAAAGATGATATTATAGAGACCAAATACAGTTACAGTTATCTCAACCCTAGTAAATCTTCTTTTTCACTTTAACATGTACCTCTCCTCACGGGAGAGATGTTTTAGGACAGGCAAAGGCTATCAGCACCTTTAAATAATATTGCACCTGCAGCCATAAATTCTGCATTCCATTGTCAAACATCCAATCATGTATTCATTCACTAAAATGAAAATCAAAAGCTAATATATGCCAGCCATTTAAAAATTAATGTTAGCTAACATAATTGAGTATTTATGCCATGCCCAAATCTTTTTATGAACTTGACATAGACTAATCTATAATAACTCGATGAGTAAGAAAATTATCTCCATTTTATATATAAGAAAGTTATATGTATGAGAAACAGAAAGCCTTGATATACTTGTCAAGGTCACACAGCAAGTAAGTATTAGAGCCAACCTACACAGCTTGGCTCCAGAGCTCATGTGCTTAAGCATTCTAAGCTTTACCACTTTGAGAAATCTTGCACAAGATTGAGAGCCCTCAGTCTTATGAGATAAAGATGTGGAAAGAAATAACAATACTAAAATATATGAACTGTGGACCCTGAAGGATGCATGCTGGGATTCCTCTATCATCAATCTTCTTCATAATTGTCTAGATGAAAAGAATCAACTTGTCCAAGGTCAACTCAATTTCCAGGGCAGCTCACATCCCCTGGATGACTGACATGGAGGACTATTTGGAGGGCCATTCAAGTTTCACATCTTTCCAGGGGCCTCACTGGAGTCTTCTTTGAAACTGCATCATAGCTCAGTATCTCCCTCTGCTCAATCCTGTTTTTTCCCCTTTTCTTCCACAGTTATTAATCCTTGGAGTACTTTCTAATAAACATCCTGCATGCTACTCACCATCTCAGAGTCTGGTTCCTGGGAATTCTGTCTGAAAACATGCTATAATATATGCAAGATTTGAGTGAGGTGAGAGATAAGAAAGGAACTCATTAACCTCCAGACAAAGTTCTATTGGCAGTGGGTAGCGTTGAGGGAAGGGTATATAATCTAGTCTTCAGTTGTAAACAAAAACTCCAATATGGCTAATTTCCCATCCAAAAAATAAAAATAAAATAAAAAACTATTTATTAAGGGACATCAGAGAGCTCATAGGATCTCTGAGAGTGCTGATGAACACAGCTCTGAAATTATTCCTACACACATGCATGTAACACACATTCACAACATTTCTGCCTGAAACATCCCTGCCATGGTCAGCAATCCTCACATCTGAGACTGGACTCCAAAATATCTGCCACTGCCACCCAGGAAACTGCACACCTTCACTATCATGCTTGCTGGAGCACCACCTTCCCATGCAAGGCCACCTCTTAATGTTGCTAATCTCTGAATCTGCATCTGATTTGTAAAATCTCTGTCAGATGATTACATTCTAGCAGCAAACACATCTGAGGATGTGCATTTTCAGAAGGTGGGGCTCACATGAAAAAGTAAAAAGATGTAAGGAGAATGTTCAAACACGGCGGCTGGCCACAATCCTTAGTGGATACTAAGGAGGATTACTTGGATTTTCCTCTTTATAGAGCAGGAAGTCTGTGTAGGCTTTCTGGGCCATGTAAAGCCCCACAGTTGATGGAATAGGAAATTAAGAGCCAACCTCCCTTTCTTAAACAAAAAATTTATTGCTTTTTCTCCTCTTGTTGCCCACAGAAAGTAGTATCAGAACAATTTTGCATATTTATGATGTTTTGAAAGCATCATGTCTTTCCTTTTAACTTGTTCTTTGTACAATTGTTAATGATTTCAATTAATCTTTACATTTTAAATTTATTGTAGATTTTGTATTTTACAACATAGGCCAAAAGCAATTATCCAATAAAATATGGTATTCCTAGAAGTAACCATCCAAATGGTTTCTGCTCCCTGAAAAGAATTGTAGATTTGTGGTATATCTTTTTTATATTTTACTCATAATACCAATATAAGTCTATCCTTCATTCATAAGATTACATCCATTTTGGGGTTTTTTTCTGATTTAAACCAAACTACCTTAGCTGAAAGGAACATCATAATTACTATCATAGTTTATAATAAACCAATCTCTGCTGTCATTTTATAATACAAATTATAATTTAGTCTTATACAGTCAAATTACTCTTCTGAACTTGCTAGTTAAAATCTTCAAATTCTAAAATTCTCTTACTATTACTCAGGTGTAGACAAACGTAGAGGTTATTTGTATGTAAAGTTATGATCTCAGGTGCAGGATCAGTAACAGGGGTTAATATCTCATCTTATTAAGTCAGCTAGATGTTTGGACACCTTTTGCCTGTGAACTGTTGGCAGGTGAACAAGAGGTTCAAAGAAAGCAGGAGAATATGGATTAATCACATTATATTTTGGCAAAAAAATTTCTACACCAAAGCAAAACACACACACACACACACACATACACACATGTTAATTTAGAAGATTTCTTGATAGAATATTTTATTAGACTGTTAGTTGTGAAAAGCTATCATACATTAGGTTTGCACTAATGTTTACTGCATTTTTGTCACTTGATCTTTTTTTATGTCCCACTCAAAAAAGAAAAATTACATACTTTATAGCAATAGCATTAACAACATTTATCCTAATGAGAATTAAAAGAAAAACAAGACAATTCCATGATTTTCAAAATCCTACTTATAAAATAACTTTAATGTGTAGGGCATTTATCTAAATGCAGGAGACAAAATCTTTGCAGCATCTTCTGAGTCTAAACTTTTCCTTAGATGTAAAATACTGATGTGCTTGCTAGGACTCAAATGGATTAAATGTAATTTACATCTGATAGCTTAGTTTCTTAAGATAATTATGTATCTACAAAAAAACCCAGAAAAATATGCAGTTTCTGATACATTAATATTGACTTCAAAAAAGAAAATCATTTTTTTAAATTAATAAGCGATATGAAAAGGAAAACAGTATTTGACTATTTATTGAACTGCCTATACAAAGACAACAACAAATAGATTAATTGAAAATGTTATTCCAATCCAGTTTTGGAACCTAGTTTGGAAGGGAAAAAGAAAAGTATGACTGATGTTTCAGCTTTTAGTTAATTGCTTTAACACTGTAGTCATACAAACATGGCTTCATAGTTTTTCTGGTACTCTTGAGAAATCCTTCACCACCATGTTACCCAGGTGGAAAATACTGTAAACTAAGAAATAATGAAAAATCTCTTCATATCATTATGATAAGTGAATAAGTATACTTGATGTCAGGATTATTTGTATGCTGATTTCTTTTAATATTGCTGAGGAATTGGAAATTGCAACCAAACAAATAAATTGAAAAACTCAAAGCTTAGTGGAAATAGTGGTAGACAGAAGCAAGATCAGATGATAACAGAGATTAAGTACAAAGAAAGATATGCTGTGTTTACTGTGTTAGAGAAAAATTAATAATTAATGCTTTATTTGGAATGATGCAAGAAAACTTAAGCAAAAAAAAAAAATCCTAATTATTAGTAGACAACAGAGTGTAGAATTATTCAGACCTATCTTAAATCCTCTCTCTCCCTCTTCCAAGCTAGGTGACTTTGAAGAAGTTATACTCATTTAGGTTCAGTTTCTTCATCAATAAAATAAGGCAAATGCCAACCATTACCTCATAGATAGGTGTTAGGATTAAATTTCTTTTGATAAAAAATACTCAACTTTTTTTTTCCAAGATAAGCGTAATTCACCCTAATACTGAATTTATGACAGAGGTAGTAAAATTGAAGGTAAAAAGTCAAAGAAGAATAGACCAATTAATTGAACTTGAATATGTATATAACAATATGGAGCACAGCCTGACAGAAATAGCCTATTTAAAAGAGACTTTATCTACTCTGGGCATGCCATTCAGTATCTAATATAATCACCAAGTCATATCCACCAAATCCAAGTATACATACACTGTGAGACTTAGAGGGGTTGCCAACTTTGTTATTTTAAAGAGGACAAAGGTTTCTGGGTGTTTTTTTTTCTTTGTAAAGAATAAAGGAATAATATAATAAGTACAGTATATTATTTTATTATACATTGATGGTAGAATGTTTTTAAAACTACTAGAAATACAGAAAGTTCTAATAGCAACATTTTTTAGGTTCCAACTTGAATGTTGTCCAATAATCCTAAATTAAGGCACTGTTTATTATAACCCCTGATTCTTTGGCATTAAAAAAATATCAAAACTGGCCTATTTGCCAGCCATCCCACACAGAGCCAGCCATCCTCCCGGTAATGATTTGGATGCAGTCTAGCAGTTACTCCTGTTATTTTATTTTTTGCTTAAGGCTCCGGGTTTAAGATCTTCAGCAAACAGTTGCGTTATACAAAATACAGGAGCATACCAGCTCATCCGTCTCTGTATGTTTTCTTCATCTCTAGATCCCCCCCTAGTACCTTTCCTCCCTGGTCCCATGTCTATCAAGTCCTTATGATACGCTGATTTCAGTGCCCAAGTTGCAATTTACAGAAACTCTTAGTCTGGAGGTAAACTTCCATCTTGGACAAATCTGACCATGAATAGGTCTATCTGGGAGCCCCAGGGGAATGCGCACCTGGAAAATGGGAAAGCAATGACATATAGAGAAGAAGGCACGATGAGAACAGAGCAGGTCTGAGGGAAGTTTGCTAGCAAACTTCTAGTCTAAAAAATGAAAACCATATTCCAGGCAAAGGCACTGAGACCAGGAATTGCAAAAATGGAAGCCCTGAGACACCATCTCACCTAAGGAAAGATCCTAAAGAGTTTTGTGTGAGCTCTGCTTTGGGTGAATACTAAGATAATTTGGTTCCATAAATCTTTGCATTTGCAACTACAAAAAGTCTTTCTCTTCCATATACTCTTACAAATGGTTGCTGTTATCTTTATTTGTAACCTTCCATTGCTTGTATTCTGCTGAATATGTCGAACATGATAATGATTTTCATACTCTCTGACACCATGGAATAATTAAAAGGGCAATATTTGACTCCATTTTTCTGAAAGAATCCCTATCAGTTTGGAACATGAGCAAAAAAACAGATTCACAATTGGACAAAAATATTTTTATCATAATGTTTCTTGGCAACACCGATAGATATGAGCTCCTGTGACAGCACTCATGGATATTCCTGCTTCAATATTTCAAACTCAATGGATTGAAGACTTTACAAACATATGAGGGGGGTGGTCAGAGTGTTTTCACATTCTGCACTTCCAAATGATTAATACCTTTCTTTTCCATAAAGCAATGCATGCTTCTATTTTAAATAATACTTATTACTGCTATGTAGTTATTGATAATAACAAATAATACGATATTTAGAGAACTGTAGGAAAATATATACTTTCTAGACACCTAATTCAAGCTCTGATTTTTAAACTTGATTGTCCTAAAATGTTTCAGAGAACTTAGCATATCTAAAGTTTAATAGAATGGCTTCCACCACTACCACTGTATAGATAACTACATGAACAGCAATATGTCAAGTTACAATTTCTTGAGCTTCAGTCTACATCCCCAGTTTCTTAATTAAATATCTCCACTTTGGTGTCACCAATGCCTCCAAGTCATGTCCAAAACTGATACTACCTTCTCCACAAAATCTATTCAATCTCTTTTCCCTAGTCCTGCTAAATTGAATGATTTGTAACTTATTCTCCTTCTTCATAACTGTAATTCATTATTTTACTGATATTCCTTTTTCCATATTGAATGGTCAAGTTCTGTAGATTTTCACTCAACAATATCTCTTATATTTGGTCCCTTTTTTCCATCTTTAGGTACTCTTTTATTATCTTTTGT
>NW_017731373.1:92794-94525 GCF_001890085.2 Hipposideros armiger
TACAAACTTGCCATGAGTCTTTCAAATGCTGATTCCCCCTAAAGCGTATATCCCAGATCACTGTACTTCAAAAGTAACTGATCACCCGTGGGTGTAGATCAAAACTAAATAACAGATGCATATTTAACAGGTTTCTGCTAACGTATTTCAAAGTAAATTATAAAATGTAACACTTATGCTTTAAACTTAATTAGATCTGTCTTAAGATCTCACATGGACATTGGCAAGAAGTCTCCTCCCTTGGACCCTGAAAGAATGTTATATCCTAACACTGCAGCGCTCTAGAGCTCAGGCCAAGATGTTTTTTTCTTTGTAGTCTAGACTCTCCCTTGGTGAGGTCATCAAATCTCAAGGCTTTAAACATCATTGGTAAGCCAAAATTTCCAAATTTATGTCTCTAGCTGAATGTTTCATATAACGTCGAGGCTTCTTCATCTAACTTCCTACTTGACATCTTCCATCCTCACTTGGTTGCTTAATAGACATCTTAAAACGTATTATGCCAATAATTGGGCCCATGTGTTGTCTTTTTTATTCACAGTATTTAGCTTAGTGTCTAACATAGGAAATGGCCATTTAACATTTTTTTACTGATGAAACTTGCAATTTTTTAACATCACATAAAAACAAGCATTCTAGGAAAATAAAGTAATTGTATCCCAATTGCATTTAGTGTCAAATGTTATTGTCTACACATTCTGGGGTATGTATATTATGGTTAATAATTCCATTAAAATTTTGACTTAAACTCATTTCATTGCTAACAAAAGAAAAGTGAAGCCAGTATACAAAGGTATCCAGCATAAATTTCACTAAAGATACATTGACACAGGTCATGGGAAACTACCCATCAACAACATCAAAATCATCATTATATGATCACAAACCGTGGAATTACCTCTGGTCAAAAGAAGCCAGTGTGGAATTTGTTAGGTCTCTTTCTAAAATAGATTTCTCAAAGTTTCAAAATGCAGCTTAATTTGACAAACATATGCTGAGTCCCTACAGTGCACCAGGTGTTACTGCTGGCACTACAACAAGCACGATGACACTGGTTTCTTTCTCTTTTGTGTCCCTTACGAAGAGATGAGAAGAGAGGTGATACAACCACCAGCTGCAGAGACAGATAGCAGGTCACTCTAACAAATCTGGGTGTTTTCTTGCCTAAGGTTGTGTCGTTTGTGAAGTTGAGCCACAAGGAAATAAATAAGCAACATATCCCAACAGTAGTGAAATCAAGTGTGGGAGAAAATGGCATATTCAATAGACTCTTATCGTAACTAGAAGATCTGAGGATCTGAACAAATAAGCATCATTTACAGATAAGATGTCTTATGTAGATGCAGGGAAGGAACACAGAGTGTAGGACTGTGGGAGAGGCAATGAGGAACCCGAGAAGAATAATGGCTACTATTATTATTACAAGCACTGTACATGATAGACACTGTTCAACGCTCTTCAAATGCCTTAACTATTAATTATCATCAGCACTCTAAGTTTAGTTAATATACCTAGGTACTAAGTAGATATTATATAAGATATAAGATTGATACTATTATCCAATTTTACAGACAAATAAACTAAGTCACAGTGAGGTTAAGCAATTTGTCCAAGGTCAAAATTGCATGTATTTATAAACAATACATGCATATTATATAACCCCCATTTTCAGAAATACCAATGACAGGCTTATATTCACAGAAAAAGAAGCAGATAAAGACGAAATTTACT
>NW_017731373.1:97046-100461 GCF_001890085.2 Hipposideros armiger
TACACTTTCTTTTTTTCCTTATTCTCCCCCCTATAGAGTAAGATGTGGCTATTAGTCAGTCAAACAATCAACATGTGAAATGCAAATAGCAGCTCACAGTGATTTTCCTCCCGGCTTCCTAGCCCAGGCCACAAAAATAAAATATATTTCTCAGAAAAAATCAAATGAACCTCATGTGAATGAATTGTTTTCTTTACCATTTTCATTTTCTCGCAAAAGCAGAAATGCTTTTACCTGGAAAGTGCTTTCTTTGACTAAGTTAGTATCA
Organism: Hipposideros armiger; assembly: GCF_001890085.2. Lineage (NCBI taxonomy): Eukaryota > Metazoa > Chordata > Mammalia > Chiroptera > Hipposideridae > Hipposideros > Hipposideros armiger. The sequence continues at coordinate 97,315 of NW_017731373.1, forward strand.
TGCCGACTGACCTTTACATTATTGTTCCACTAGCTCTCTGGCATTTTAATGTTTTGGTCTGTAATAATAGTCTTGAAGAACGGAATGGCTTTTGAAAGCAATTTTCTCCCTAAGGATTTCAAAATCAGTCTTTATTTTTCACATACTCAAAACAAAGCACTTAAAAAATAAAATGGCAATGCAGTTAGAGCAAAGTAGGCTCATTTATGCTTTAATATCTTCAAATGCTGGATGAAAAAGAATACTGCATATAGATTTTTTTTTAAATAGTTTTTAAAGCTTGAGTGATTTCTGGGTTCAGGATCAAATGCAATATATTATAAGACATTGCAGAGCTTTTGGGGATGAAGGATCCTAGGATAGCCCAATGAGGGGTAAGAATTTTCCATGTGTGTACACAGTTTGCTCTGCTGGGATGTCCCTGCTCCCAGATCCAACTTGGTTGTATTTCTAGTCTATCAATAAAAACTTGACTTTCTCTAGTTCTACGATTTCCTCCAGTATAGCCTTTCAGCTGTTTTATCCAAATAAAAAAAAGAAAAATCAAAGGCTTTTTCAAGTTGCAAAACAAGCTTCCCCTGCTGAGCTAACAGATTTTTCATCCTTTTGTCTCAGAGAGGAAACAGAATACATTCAAACTCTCCCTCCATCCATTTGCAGCTGTTTTCTTCTTAAAGATTCATGACTACCATAAACCCCCTCAAAAAAAAACAAAACACAAAAGAAAAATTTTTATCAAATTTAAAAAAATTCAAATGAAACATAAATTGGAAATTTAAAACGGTTTTTGTCAATTATTTTAATTCACCAAAATGTACTAATTAATCAATGACCTGAGAGTTTAATTAGCCTATATGATAAAAATAATTTACATTTGTTCAACAAAGGCAATGCCAATGTCCCAAAGTAAATATTTTGTCATAAATATATTTTTAAATAATCAAGAAAGTACTACTCAAAGACCATTTTAAGCTTTTGTGATGGATTAAATATGGTCTTTAATAAACTAGTCAACAAATATGTAAAGAAAAACACAGTGATCAAGACACTGTTCTAGGCACATACTTAGAGATTAAAAATCATAATATACAAATTCCCCACCCACATAAAAGATTGCAATCTATTTGTAAGATAAAATAATAAGCACATATGAAAGAAATCGTAAACGAGAGTACTGTACAGCAGCTAGCAAGGCTGTATAAGTAATCTACATAGAAGAACCATGGAATATAAGTGTAAATAAAGTAGGAATTAAGAATGGAGAAATTATTGGGAGTTGGTGGCAATGGAGAAGGTTCATAATTCATCCCTCAAGCCTTGTCCAATTCTTCCCTCCACTAGTGTTTTCTGGAAGCCCTCTGGGCTGTAGTTACTCAATTTTTCTCCTTCTTCCTTCTCTTAACACCGAAGACTAATACTTTCCTGAAATTCTCAAAGTCTTCATGTTTTACCCGTTCAATGCCCAAACGCACAATCTCACAATTTTTTTTAACATTTCAAACAAAATCTCTTCACCTTTAATCTCCACCAAATCCCTTGATGGCCACAGTCTAGAATTTATCATCACCCAGAGTTGTTCTGGTAAATATGTAAACCTATAATATCTCTCTGTTACCATAGATTTCTATGTCAATACATCATCACCTACATGTATTCTGACTGCATCTGGACCAATCCCTCACCCTCATCCCTTTTATATAACCCATTTTCTTCAGTTTTTTTTTTTTTAGTGCCTCCTGTTCTCACTTCCTTCCCTAGCCAGCCTGAACCCTATAGCTGATGAGGTAAACTGTTTTTCCATTAGTACCTTCAATTCCTCACAGCCTCACCTTTACTTTATATCTTCACTACAAATCATTATCTCTTCATTCACAAATCCAATATTTAAATACCTAAGTGTTGTTATGGAGAAACCTGAAGTCTTATGTATTCTTGATATTTAAAAAATGTAGTTTGGGCTGGCCGAGTGACGCGGTGGTTAAACACTGGCTTGGGATGCTAGATGGCCCTGGTTCAGNAACAGTAGTGAAATCAAGTGTGGGAGAAAATGGCATATTCAATAGACTCTTATCGTAACTAGAAGATCTGAGGATCTGAACAAATAAGCATCATTTACAGATAAGATGTCTTATGTAGATGCAGGGAAGGAACACAGAGTATAGGACTGTGGGAGAGGCAATGAGGAACCCGAGAAGAATAATGGCTACTATTATTATTACAAGCACTGTACATGATAGACACTGTTCAACGCTCTTCAAATGCCTTAACTATTAATTATCATCAGCACTCTAAGTTTAGTTAATATACCTAGGTACTAAGTAGATATTATATAAGATATAAGATTGATACTATTATCCAATTTTACAGACAAATAAACTAAGTCACAGTGAGGTTAAGCAATTTGTCCAAGGTCAAAATTGCATGTATTTATAAACAATACATGCATATTATATAACCCCCATTTTCAGAAATACCAATGACAGGCTTATATTCACAGAAAAAGAAGCAGATAAAGACGAAATTTACTAACCTAAAAGATACAGAAATAAGTAACTACAGCAGGGATATAAAAATGAGAAATCATTAACATTATCAGAAAAGGCAGAGATGCAAGCATTTGTGCCCCAAAATGCTCACTAAAGAACACACAGCTGAGAATGAAAAATGGGGGTGAGTGAGGGAGAGTTGCATCAGAGTCTAGAATAACTGGATATTGCAGTTCACACAGGAGAGCCCTGGTTTACACAGGTATCCCCGCAGAATTGTTACCAGTATGCCCTTTGTTCCTGAGAAGTGTCCTACTTGATCAATGCATGACATGATCACTCTGAAAACCAACCTTCTGAAAACTTCACTGTTCCCCTGAGTTGTATATACATACAGTGAGACTAAATGCAGGTGTGCTATCTGAGCATGTGTGTATGTCGAGGGAGTCACCTCATCTGGGCTGAGTGATCCTCACAAACCTTGAGGTTGTATATACACAGCACCATACCCGAGAACAGAGAATGAATGACACTCACAAAGGCACACATTCTTCCATTAGACTTTCTTTGCCAACAAAGCTTGATATGAGGATCTTTCTGCATTCAAATGGTGAGACCAGAAAAGAAAAGGTCAGTTACCTAGACATCTCTGAGAGTCAGG
>NW_017731373.1:104231-105378 GCF_001890085.2 Hipposideros armiger
CCAGAAGCTCAAAAACTAAGACAAGTAACACATTGGTTTATAAAGTTCTTAATTAAGTAAAGTTGCATAGAAATAAGTGTTAAAATATGCAAATAAAATATGATATTTAAACAAACAGATGCATGCACGCTTCAGGGAGCGAGTAACAGAAGCATGGTAGCTGTTACATGTTTTGATACAGCTCAGCTACATCTCCCTCTTAAATTTACAAGTTTCAAGGCAAATTCATTTCACCGAATCAATAAATGAACTGTGGACAATAGTCAGACACCAAAAGAAATAGCCAATTTAAAATGTTTTCCTGAAGCCTATGTATGCAATATATTATTTTGATGGTGTCAGATTCAATTGTAAACATCTTAATTGGAATCTTTTCATATTTCAGTTTTCTTTTGTAAAATGTCATATGGTTTAGTACTATAAGTAAATGCACTGCTTTGAGAGAGGCAAAGACAAAGAGGTTTTGGAAAGGGGAAATAATAAAGATGGCATAAATCTGTGCTTTTGACTTTCAAATCTCTTACCATGTTTATAAGACTCCTCCATAGTTCAACTCTGCTAGTTTCTCGGCCCTAAGCTGCCTTCCAGCCACCACCACCATCCTAGGGAGTTAAGCCTTTCCTGCCCTTTGACCCTGCTCCCTAAAGTACCTTGCTAACATTCTCTAAACAGTTACACTAAATACAATTTGTAAGCGATTTGAAAACAGAGAATTTGCTTCTCATCTCTATCCTCAGTACAGAGCATATTACCAAGGCCACAGCAGTTGCTTAATGAATAATTGTAGCATGAATAAGTGAACAGGTACGCTCAATGTTTTCATTTGAAATGCAGTATTTAGTCATCTTAATAGAATCAGATACATTTAAGGATTTTTTTTTTAAACCACGGGTCTGAATTCTTAACAACACCATGTTTCTGCCATAACAACTGCAGTTTTCTGCATTAGAAACAAAACAGGTTTTTATTTAAAAAAACTATTAAATAATTTAAAAAGATCAGAAAAAGTCCAGACACAGATAATCTCATAATCTCTTATTAACAGAGGTCATTCCTTATTTTCCAAAACCATCCTTTGAATCTTCTAACAAGGATTGCTACAAACCCACAAGCATGCAAGAGCACATGCTTACGCACACACAGAGGC
>NW_017731373.1:107968-110924 GCF_001890085.2 Hipposideros armiger
AAAAAAAAAGAATACACATACTTGTGTGTTTTTCTATAACAGTTTTCTATGATGTACCAGGTGCTGTACCAGTTTCTGTGTTCAGATCACTTCACTTCAACCTGTTTCACTCTCTGTTCCCTATTTTCTCTGTTTCTGCCTTGTTTCCTGTGAAAAGATTCACTATATCCTCTGTTATCTAATGCTTTGTCCCATTTCTATAATCATGACTGCTGGCTTGATTCATGAGCACCCTTTGATTGCCTTGCTTCTACTCAGTCTTATCAACTGCCACCTGTAACAGCTCAATTCCTTGAATCCTATGTGATATAAGCTCACCAGTCTCTATATCCCTATGAACAGGAAACAAATGAGCAACAGACACTCTCAGATTTTGTTGACTCTCTTTAGCATTTGATGCTCTAATATATTCTATCTCTAGGTTTCATTCACTTATCTATAGTGTCCCCCTAACACTGGCGAGTCCCATGACTTCATCCTCATTACTGGGGACCTAGACAGAAGGAAATCAGACAGGTATCCTTGGAAGTTGCCACTAAGATTATCTCTGAAAAGCCTGATTTTTCTCTCTTCAATAGTATAACAGAATGGCACTAATAAAATGAAGGATATTGTGAAAAGAACCTGATTTGGGAAAGAAAATGAGTTGGGTTTTCGATGTCAGGCTGATTACTTTCCTTTGTGCCTATCCAGCACTAGCCTGGTATGTGCTCCAGGAGAAGACTGCTCTACATCATTTATGTCCTCTTGTCCTCTGGATTTCTGTTAGGTTTGGCCAATGAGAGGCCCAGGAAATGGGACAGTCAGAGGAAATAAAGACCGGTTATTTTTTCCCCCTTTTTCTTCCAAGTTGGACTGCAGCTTTAGCAGGGGCTGCCTTCTTCTGCTCACGGTCACGCCATTTCTCAGGAAATCCTTCTTGCACAGCTTCATTTCTCCCCAGGTTCTGGTAACCACTCTCTTCCCTAGACATTCAGGCCAAGGGGTAGTAAGGTTTCTTGAAACGGCTAGTCCTTGGATGTATCGCCATGCTGTTGATTTCCTTAATCTTGCCCACACCTCTGCAAACAGTTAATTCATTGAATATCTTTAATTAGTCCTTTGAGTGTGCATCTGTTTCCTGCCTGTACCCTTACTGATACGGAAGTGTTTTGTTTGAAATGACGGCAAAACATCCCAACAGTGATATGGCAACATTTAACTAGAGATACTGCACAGAAACAAAGGAGTAAATTCAGAACTAAAAATGTGTATTTGGAAAAATATCTGCACAGATGTGATAATGGAATCCACTGTAGCAGATGAAATCTCTGAAGAATGACGTGAACAGTAAGTACAAAATAAACAATTAAGTATAAATTATGGGATATACCCAAATTTAGAACAAATGNCTTAGCTGTAGAGGGCACAGCATCACTGGGCCTCATATGTGGGATGCGAACCGGGGCCCTCTGGCGTCCCAAGCCAGCTCTCAACCAACGCGCCACTAGGCCAGCCCTCTTTTATTATCTTATATGTAGATTATAGCAATCGTTAAAAAGACCCTTGCTTTCAGTTTCCTCTTCTTTCTAATCTACCTTAAACACAGCTGCCTCATCCATCTGCTGATGATGTCATGTCATTCACTGTACTCAAAAACTTTGCATACCTTCCTATTGCCAATTAGATGACGTTCAAATACCTTGCTTGAACTGCAAATCATAGCCCTCTATGTTCAAACCATAATCTATCATTCTAATTTTTTCAATTTATACACATTTAACATCAACCTATCAGGATTATTTACTAGACTGGTTTTCACTGCTTTAGCTGTCTGAACATTGTTGAGAATATTATTTGGACCTTTTACATAAAGCTACATGTAAAAAAAATAACTTAGACTTTCTGTTAAAGTATTGCTTCCTCTGGTAAGTTTCCTTTGTTTTCAATAGAAACAGTATACAAATGACTATATCCATTTTAATTATTACCATGACTGTTACGTTGCTCAGACAAACTTGTGGCTAAATTATATCAATCAGAGTTTCCTCTATGGTCTAGATATTTCTTTTTTCCTGGTCATTTAAAAATTTCTATTTATACTCTGTGGTGTTCTTTATTATCTCTAAACTAACGTTTCATTCTGTGTAAGACCTTTGAAAGATGTATCTGGAATGAGGCAGGGCAAACAAATTTCTCCTCTCATAAGCACTATATATTTCATCTAAACTAAACTTATTTTGCTGGGCCCATTGAATGGATGAACACTATATTTTTGGTGATACAGTTTATACCTGTCCTGGCTTAGCATCTATAAACAGACTTGACCTCTTTATGTGAACATGTCTCAGAATATTTCCCAGTTCTTACCTCTTGTTTAGGCTTCGCTACTTAACTATTCCCAGTTACTAGCTTTCACCTGGCTTCCTACCCATGGAGGCTCCTGATGCTTTCCTCAGGGGCTTGCGGCCGAGGCTCCTCAAGCTTCACCTCACAACACTTCCCCTTAGGCTTGGAACTGATGCGCTTCCTCCACCCAGGTGGCGCTGGCACAGCTAAGAACACCAGCTAAGAACTGAGCCACCCAGAGACTTACCAGCCCTTCCGAGTAGGAAAGTAAAATTAGCTATATCCACCACCCCTGAAAGTCCTTGGCTCTAATTTACACATTTCGAAATCCCAACCAGTCTTCAACTCCCTGCATTCACCTCCTCCATGTAGTCTTTCTTAACCCCAGTCCTCCTGTAACCAAGCAGCCTTCCCCCAAAACATGTAGCACTTGACTGCTTTTCAAATAAAGTCCTATTTTCTTTTCACTGTAAGGACAAAAATACAAGCAAAAAATAGAAAGCTCAATTGTCCCTGTTGAAAATAAGGGAAACAAAGTTTCCTTCCTTCCTTTTTCTTTGAGCAATTTACTTTAGAAAACTTACAATTCTGCATACTTTCCCCTCTCTCCTTATACAAATCTTAAGTA
>NW_017731373.1:119829-229664 GCF_001890085.2 Hipposideros armiger
TCATATTTGAGTGTTCATGTATGGGTGTGGATAATTATATTTCCTAAAAATATTTCAACAAATTGGTTGCTGCTGTCCTCTCATACTTAGCTATCTATATATGTGTATTAATACAACTTTATAGTATATAGTTTAGCATGTTCTTAAATACAAAAATAAAATAAGTCCATATAATGCAAAATAACTTGCCTAAGCATGAAAATTTATTAAATTACCTATAATCAAATCAGGTTTTTTGTTCGTGTGTGTGTGTATTTTTACAATTTTCTTTTGGTGTTGAACAGAAGCAGCCCTTGATATTACAAGTAACCTTTACCAGCTTAAAGAAACTTTGTGGTGTGGGAGGAAGTTGAAGCATTGTTTTGTCTTGTTCTGTTTCATTTTAAGCTAATATCTAGAGTTAAAGATGGGGTAGATGTATGCAGAAAGGAAGAGAGACCAAATCTGCAAACCAATATTTTATGCCAGTTGTTAACCTATTTTCAAAATTTGCCTTTCCAGTGAAGTGGAAATTGGTCAGTATACGTGATGATGCAGTTCAAATACAGAATAAAGCCAATTTTAGCCTATGAGAAAAACTGCAGTAGTGTCATCTCAGCTATCCTTATGTGGAACCTTCAGGAGCACGCAGTATCAGTCCTGGGTCTGTGTGCCTTCGGATCCATTTTTTTGCCCTCTTTCTCTCTCAGTGTCATAATGAAGATTTATCCTTGCAGTTTGTATTAACAAGGCTCCCGTTCAGAAACCCCTCAGCTGGGATTGGCCCTTTGAAAGCAATGGTGAGAGATTGGAGCTCAGGAAGATGAAAGAAGCCAGGGGTTTGCCCTCTCCCTCTATGCCACAGGTATCTCTGACAGCTGCTGTATTCTTCCCGTGGCTTCCAGACAGGCTACTCATGATTCCATCTTCCATTCAGTAACATGATGATCCGAGTCTCTGGGCTCCAGTGGCACTGCCTCTTACTTTTGTTCTTCCAGTCCAAGGCTGGTAGTACCTTTTGTTCTTGCTGATCTGTGGGTTGCTTCGCTATCCCCTGGTTGGCTTCTTACTCTCTTCCATCAACTGAATACCCAGTTCCCTGCATTAAATTCTATCTGTCTTAAATACATTGAGTTTTTCCTCTTTACCTCATTGGTCCTTAAATAATTAACACTCTATAATCTGCTCTGTGTTATGCCGACTGGCTCTTTGAGATTACTCTATTACTCTTTGAGATTATTGCCTATAACACCTGGCAGTGCCTAGCAAAAAGTAAATGTTTCACAAATACGTGGAATTATATTTCTAAAGGGAGTTTTGTGAAGTTTAATATTTAATGGAAAATTAGAACAGATTCAAGGACCTTAATTAGGGACATAGTCATTCACAGTAAACTTAAAAGCAGCTATTAAAACTATCCAGTAATAACTTATCTCATCATGACACTGATTGAGGGGAAGACCACAGCATTCCTGACCTCCCCCCACAACAAACTACTGCAAATCCTCTTAGAATTAATAGCAGTCATAACCCTTTTCATAGGTGAAAATGCAGCACTCTTACCAGAAAAGTAACATAACAATTGTAATGGCCTGTCATTCATACCACGATTTGTAAAACACTGGCCTTCTGTGATGGTTTCCATGACTACGTGCATAGAAGAGTGAGATTATAGATGAAAATAAGCTATGACTGAACTGTAAAAAAGTATAAAAAGAGTAACTCTGAGAATGAGAGGAAAATGCTTTTAAAAAATGAAGTGTTACGATTGAAACCACATACTAAAATATGTAGTTGTTCTTATAACCTGACAGTGATGTGATTAAATGAAAAACATATCAAAGTAAAAAGAAATGAGTTACTGTAATGCAAGTGAAAGACAACTATATTACATAGAAAGTCACCAGAAACAGAATCTCAGCAGCAATCTCAGGTACTTCTCTGCCACTTCTCAAGGTATGCTTCTCTGCTCTCAGGACCCCACAAAAGCACTCAGATAGCTCCTCTCAACTATTTTAGAGACAACTCAGCAAGTGATATCCCCTACATTCTATGGTGATTGTTGTAAACATGAGAAAATTTAAGGTAAATTTCCCTCTGTCAGTGTTCCAGGATTTATTATCATCACACACCATCTTTCTCCTAATAAGCCTAGACCTCAGGACTGCCTGAAGTATACCTATATGAATTGCAATATACCTATGTGCTGAGAGCCAGTTTCTCACTGTTAGAGTAGGGATTTGGAGATAAACAAGCGGAGGAGACTTGAATGATCCATGTGGCAATGCATTAGAGTTGAAAACATCAGTATGAACTCAGGTTTAACTTAATGTAGATACAGATAATTACATATATAAATATTATGTATATGTACAAATATAAATACACATGTGCATATGTGGGCAGTATACACACATTTCTTTCCTTGCTCTTTCAATTGAGAGGATCTAAAAGAAATAACACCCCAATAGAAACAAGCATGCCTAGTATCTAGATCCTGGATTCTACTACCATTCTCCAATAAAAGGAGCCAAGGGCTTCTTAGAGAAATAATTCTAGGCTGGGAGAGGGAATATACAAGATGAGTGTGAAGCAAATTGTAGTACCAGAAAGAAAGGAGGTACTCAAAACAAACACACCACATTGATGGGAGTATGCCAAAAACAAACAAACAAATAAACAAACAAAACAAAAACATCACAGGAGCCAATGAAAGAGCACCCAATCAACATAGCTGGAGCAATTTTAGCAAGAAATAAATAAAGTAGTTTTGAATTATATGACCCAAATAATAAAATAAATATCCATGAGTCCATGCTGATATAAATAAACTAATGAATGAAAAGGAAGACAAGATAAATCTGTGCAGATGCATTTCAAATAATTTATGTAGATACTCCACTTTCAAGGTGGGGGAGCATAACTCCCTACTCCATAAGTGTAGACTGTACACAGTAATTTCCTTCCAAAGAATACAGTATGGAAAGTGTGTAGGGAGAAGAGTAAATTTATAGTGGAGAAACTTGGCAAGCACTACTTCAGCCAGGTAATCAACGACAACAGCAACAGTGGTAAGTCATGTTGATATGTTGTGATGAAAATGGCACTTTACATTTGTGATCTTCCTCCCCAAAACCCATAATCTGGTCTAATCATGAAAAAAAAAAAAAACATAAGATAAATGCCAATAGATGGGCGATCTACAATGTACCCTGACCAGTACTCTTCAAAACTATCAAAACCATTAAAAACAAGGTAAATCTGAGAAATTCTCACAGCTAAAAGGGGCCTAAGGAGATATGATGACTAAATGTAATGTGGTAACTTGATGGAAACTTGGAACAGGAAAAAGAAAAAACAAACAAACAAACACACACACAATAGTTTAAAACCTAATAAAATTCAAATAAACTATGGACTTCAGTTAATAAGAATGTATTGATATTGTTTCATTAATTGTAACAAATATACTATACTAATTTAAGATATTGATAACAAGGAAAACTGTGCAAGGGTATATGGGAACTCTCTATATTATCTTCTTAATTTTTATATAAATCTGAAACTGTTCTAAAAAGTAAAGTCTACTTTAAAAAGTGGTAATTACAAACATACTAAAATATGTTCATGCTTAAAAAATACTCCACGGGATATTTTTTAAACTTCTAAAAAGTAACCAGAAAAGCATTCAAATGTCTTTAATTCATTATATTAAAAAGAATAGTGTTTTATAACATTATAAATTGAAGTTAGATCTTCAATATTATTATCAATTTCTTAATTCAATGAAGGAGAAAATTCCAAGTCATGCAAAGACCATAGAATGGTTTTATATGTAGACTTAACTTGCAAACATGGCTGTTTTTCAAAACCGTCATCAAAATCAACTTAAATATTATCATGATTCTACTGCAGAGTTTAAGAGTGAGGCTCTGAAACCACCTTATCTAAGTCTGAACTGATTCCACTACTTACTAAGTGGATGAGCTTGGCCAAATTATTTACCTCTAGTGCACTTCAGCTGTCCTCTATATAAGGTTGTATCCATTGCATGGAATTGGTGTGATGGTTAAATGAGTTAATATAAGTAGGTTATTTAAAAGAGTGCCTTTCATCTAGCAAATGTTCAATAACTGTTAGTTGTTTCTTTAATTTTTAACAAACTTCCACATGTAAGTTCCATGAAGTCAGAAATTTTTGTCTGTTAGAGTCATTGCAATAGCTCATATGTCTAGAGAGATGCCTGGTACACTACACGTGCTCAATAAGCATTTTTTGAATTACCATCATCATCATCATCATCGCAAATCCAAATCAATAGATGCCATTATTCAACTGCATAAATAAACTAGGCTGATAAACTTAGCCATAACATTTCCTGAAAATAAATATTCTGTTGTAGCCATCATCAAGACAGTCAAGAAGTTCAAACAAAGATAATCCTAATCATGCCAAGCTTTCCCAGAGCCTCTGCTAGTCACTGTTGAGTAATGGTTAGCCTTAAATTTTTGTGGGAGGAACTTCCAATTAAGGAATGTGAAGTAAAGTCATTTTAATTCTTCTTTCCTCCCTTAAAGCTCACAAGAAACACCCACATTTTAAAAAAAAAATAGAAACAGTTTTATCTTCAACACAACAAGCAAATTGCTATTAACTCTGAATAACAACCTAGTGATGGTGTTAAGGGGGTGAGTTAAGGACAGAAGAATTTAGCCACTTCTCCCCATTGTCATCAACAACCCCACAGTTCACACAACATAAACAGTTACATTTAAATCTAAATATATTCTTGCAATACAATGAAGCTTCAGGAAAAAATTCCTAGCTCACTTCCTTTTCTATTTTCTAAGTAATTTGACACAAAACTTTTATTGTCTTAAAATGCAAAGAATATCTGTCAAATCCTGTTGCAAATGATATTAAAGTTGGCATTTCTCCTAAGGAACCAAGCTATTATCAATAATGACATTCCAAGTTGAGTGCCTGACCGATACCTGAAACACTGTTACATGTCTCTTAAATTTCTCATCTACATCCAGGTTGTGGCAGGTTGAAAGAAGACACTAAAAGAAGCTATAGCCTACAAGCTAATAGAGGGTAAATGAAATCATAAAAATATTAGATTAATTCAGATGAAGGCAAAAAGAAAGGGGAAAAAATATACTCATGAAATGAACAAAAAATAAATAGTAAAATGGCTAATGTAAACTCAAATATATGCTCCTTACAGAAGAAGCACTTTAAATATAAGTATAGAGAAAGGTTGAAATTAAGAGAAAGGAAAAAGATATGCCTTACAAATGCTAAGCAGATGATAGCTGGTGCCCTTATACTAATGTCACACAAAATAGGAAGTGCTATTAGAGATTAAAAAGGACATTTTATAATGATAACGCTGTCAGTTGCAAGGAATAAAACAATTCCAAATCTGTATGCACCTTATAATGTTATCTCAAAATATATGAATCCAATATTGACATAAATACAAGGAGAAATGCAAAAAGCAATCATGTTAGGAGACCTTAACTCATTTCTCTCAGTAACTGCTAGAAGCAGCAAACAAAATACCAGGAGAAATATAGAAGATTTTAATAACACAATAAAATTGACTATAGAACACTACAATAACACTGCAGAATATATATTCCTTTTAGGTACTCATGGAACTTTTATAAAATTTGACATTGTGCTAGGTCATACAGGAAGTCTCACCAAATTTCAAGAATTGAAAATGCTCTGTATGTTGACAACAAAACCTGACAAAGATATTCAAAGAAAGGAAAATTACAGGGTAATCTCTCTCATTATAATCTTGAGTCAGTTTAACCCTGTCTTCAATTGTTTTGAAGGACAGGCCATATTTTCCCTTCAGTGTGCTTGGGGTGAGGGTAGGGGGTGGGGTCCAAACACTGTTGAGATTGAAGAGATTTGTTGTTCCTTTACATTTAAGCCACTAGCTTCCAAATTATGGTATCTATCTTCTTTCTAGTCTGTCTTCCAACCTTTTGTGTCAGTGTTGTTCTCTTTGCTCTATATTCTGAGCCCGGTTTTCTGCATCTTGAGAGTCTCTGCCCAGCTGTCCTCCTTCTAGCCTTGGGAAAATAGGAGACCCAGACCACCTCAGCTGGAGTTTATTTCATGCCTCCGTTCTCATTTTAGTCTTTTTTGAGCTGAAATTCTAGAACACCTCACATGGTTATCTCTCAGCTCTCTTGACATGCCTTCAGTCCAAGAGTCCAGAGTTCCTTGGATGAATTTCTCTCAACATTCCTACTATGTCCCCACCTTCAGAGGAAAGAAACTTCAGATTTCCAACTATCTCTGCATGGCTGTGAACCAATATCTCGTCTCTCCTGTTTTGCTCCCAGACTTTGACATATTACATTCAAGCCTTTGAGAGAATTCATGGGAAAGAGTGGGAAGGTGGGCATAGATTTGTTCTAGAGCTCCCCATAATTCTACACAGCCTCCATGTGACCTTTAAACATTCTTTTAAAATTTGGCTGGTGTCCCTTTAATCCTGTCTATGACAAATTCTTCTCCATTCATCATTCCCCTTGAAATGAGAACAGTGTGGATTTCTTCTTTTCTATGTAGTCCTTACCATTTTCTGGAATTGTATTCAGTTAGATTTTTTTGTGTTTCCAACTCTAATGGATTTTTAAGATGATTTTATAGTTTATATGACATGTTCAATTCTTGGGCTAAGAGTAACAGAATCTTAAGAGTTTTGAAAAACAAATCAAAGGTGGATGTAACTCATTTTTTTAGTAACTTGAGTAAAAAATTAAAGTTACTTTAGTTTTTTCAGTTTAAACTGTTCTTTAATTTCCACTTTACCTCTTCTATGAGTTCAGTATTTAGAATATATCATTTAATTTCCAAAATTGAGTAGATTATCTAGTATGAAAACAAACAAAATATGTGTCCATTTCAAAATGTGGATGCATAGAAAGTTGAGAAAAATAATGAAGTTAAAAACAGAACTTATAAAATAAGAAACAATAGGAAAATAAAAATCTAAAAGTTGGTTACTTGAAAAGACTAATAATTTTGATAAACTAGTAACACTAAAAAAGGGAGGAAAAAGTGGGAATATCAGGAGTGGATAAGGGGACATTATTAAATAGCCAGGAAACAGTAAAAAGATCACAATAGCACATTTGAAGGACTTATACCAAAAATTAGAGAATCTAGATGAACTGGACAAATTTTGAAAACACAAAACCTACCAAAACTGACACAAGAAAATAATAGGAAATTTGAATAGTTTTATATCTATTAAGAAAATCAAATAAATAATTAATTCTTCCACAAAATCACCTCAGGCCCAGATGGTTTCAGGTGAGTTTTTTAAACAACTGGAGGAAAAATGCCAATTTAATATAAAATATACCAAAGAATAAAAAAGAAAAACAAAATTATAAGTCATTCTATGCATTCAGAATAAGTTTAACATCCAACTTGAAAAAAGCATTAGAAGAAATAAATATTACAGAATAATTATTGCCATGAATATAAATGAAAAAATAACTCTAAATAAAACATTAGCAAATAAGAAATAATGGACTCTAAGATCATGGTCTCAGAATATTGTCAGTTAAATATACATAACTATCTTGTTTTACCCCCAGGCTAGAGATCACAAGATTCTTTGGAAAAAGCACAAACCACAATACGCCAAGAGCTTAGAATTTCTGCACTAAAATGCTGTCTTCATCGTATAATTATACGTTGAAACCCAACAGCAGATTAAGTCCTGCCGTGTACACAAAATTTCATGCAGGTTTTCTTTTTATATCTCATTTTTAAATTTAAGTGAACAACAAAGAAATCAGTAGGCAAAGAAGGAAAACCATTGAGCAAATAGAGATAAAAAACAAAAAGAAATAAGAGAAAATGAGAAAATGCAGGGAACAGAATAAAACTTATAAGAAACTATAATGAATATTCTTGAGGAAATAAGAATTGTATTCATTAAACAAGAACAATTAGCTATACAAAAAGAAAAACTAGAAACAATAAAGAATGTGTTAACTAAAATTATGGCAATTGAAAATTTAAAATTAATGGCAACTTTGGAAGAGACAGGAAAATCTCCAAAAAAATTAAACGAAAAGACTAAAAAAAAAATTTTTTTTAATGGGAAAAACTGCTAAGTTAAAGGGTACATACCAAAAGTCCAATATTTAATTAGCAAGATTTAAAAAACAAATTATCAATAATTTACTTGTCATCTAATAAGACATAAAGTAGAAAGCAGAAAACTGTGTAAGAAAGCAATAGAAAAAAAATATCTCCTAGATCAATTCTTATATAATGATTTTTTTTAATTAACTTAGAGCAGGGCTTATAATCATGGAAATGCAGAGCACAAAAAATAAAGAGAAGGCACTAAAGGGTTAGGCAAAGAAATCAGCTCCTTTTCACTCATTCTTAGGACATCTACTGAAGGTATGCTCCAACAAATGAATATGTAAACAATTAAAAAGGGAGACACGGGATACTGTAAATATAGAAGATGATGAAGACAAGCCCCAGTATGACAAAAATGCCACAGACCTAGATAGCAAAGAGTTGATCTAAGCAGCAGGGTGTTCTTGGATGAAAGCATTCTGGGAAGGATAAGATAAATCATGTGATGCATTTGCTATTATAGCATTGAATGATTACAAATCTCTGGGTTTTCTTGAGAAGAATTAGAAAAATAATTTGAAAAATTAGGCAATTATTAACTCTTAGACAAATTAAAAGTTGTATAAGAAAAAAATTAATTGGAATATACTACTTGAATACACTATGAGCAATATTTTCCTAATTGCAATAATATGTACCTTGATTTAATTAGGGATCCTGACATAGAAATTTAGGGAGAGGAAAAGGGATTAGAAACATGGGGTAGGCAGGTTCTCTGGTGTAAGAGTTAAATGTTTCTGAATCATAGCCACAAGTCAATACATAATATTTAAAATACATACATACATACATACATACATACATACATACATACATACATACATACATACCAATGGTGTTGGTTGAGTTCCCTGAGAAGCCAACTATGAGATGGAAGTTAGCTTGTAGCTTATTTTTTTTTTTTTTTTAAGCTGAGCCATCCTGCTACCTGTTGGCAGCTCAGCGGAGCTTGTAGCTTATTAAAGCATTCTCTTGGGTTCAACATCTATGAAAGGGAAGGAAAGAGAAAAGGATTGAGCAAGAAGAAAAACTAAACAGCAATGTACTTTGAATTGAACATTTCAATTAACCCCGTTCTGAAGATGAGATGACCAGTTAGAGCAGCCTAGAGTGAGAGTGACTTTTTTGCATAGTCCTGAGGTAGTGGGGGAAGAGAGCACAAGAGAGCACCTTTATACTCATTCATCCTCCCTGCCCTACCACACGGATGAATTAGTGGACCAAGACAAAGCAAGCAAGGGGCATGATCTTGGGGAGGTACTGCTCTTCACTGAGGCAATTCCTGGAAGAGGCCAGTGTCATGTCCAGCCTCTGAGTAATAAGTCCTTTATTTATGAAGGGCGATCTGCACAGCACAGCAGAGCATCCACCACAACAGTAGACTATTTAGAAATATTAAGGTAAGCATCTAATGAAGCAGTTAAAAGAACTGAAAGTAGTTGCCTCGGAGAAGCTGTCCTTATGATGTGGGGAATGGTTAAAGAGGAATGCTGTGTCTCGTTGTAAGCCTACCGGTATTATTTGATTGCTTTTATTGTATATTTCTTAGTTGATGAAGACAAAAATTATCAATTTTTAATAGCAAGACACCAAAAATATTAATAATATTTAAATGTAAATGTGTACATAAAAAATAGATGAGAGGAAATACTTCAATTGTAAGTGTTACATTAAAATGGTGGGAATATATTTAAATAAATGCATAGGAATATAAATAGAATATAGATAAGTACCCAGTGTTCAAACTTACTATAAAATCATTATATTTTTAATTTAAAAAAATAATGAATAAAATTATATAAATAAATCAATGCATTTGTGAAATTAGCTACTGAAAAGAAATATTTAATTATTTAATTCTATATTAAAGTAGATTCATCTACATATGTTGTTTCACATGGCTTTGCAAAATACGCATTCATGTCTATCTATGTCTACCTATCTATATATACACTGCTAATTATGAGAAATTATATATATATATATATATATATATATATATATATAGCCATCTATCGATGGAGCTATCTATGGCACATCATAGTAAATTATAGACCAGTTAACCCTCGAAAACAGGAAATCTATTTCTCCTTTACCAACAGCAAGACGTAAAATACATCTCAGAATAAAGTCATTACCAAAAGTTTACCCTTCATCAGGTAGCAAATTACTATTCAACTATCAAGGTCAAACATAAAAGCCATTTTTCCTTCCAAAGCACTTATGTGCACTTCTCCCTCCTCCAACCAGATGTAATCTCTTTATCCTCTATGATAAGCATAGAATGTAGCAGGCTGATAATTGGAGTTTCTAAACCTTTCTTGATTAACAAAAATAACTAGAGAGGTGTTTATTAAAAATATAGATTATCCAGCCCAGCCCTGGAGTATAGGAGTCAGTACCTCTGGTGTTGAGGCTATATAATGTGTACTTTAGGCAATTTGATTTGCTGTGATCAGACAATTTTTGTAAATACTGCTATGGTATAAAAAGCAAATGCTTTGGAAGATGAGATATTTGAGTTCTTTTGACAGCTAGAATCACTAGCTGTGTGACACTGAACTAACTTCCTCAACTGTACAATAGAGAGTAGCCTAACTTTATGAAATAACATACATTAGGACCTAGCACAATGACCAGCACTAAATAACACATGGCAAATATTCTTGTCCTTTTCAATCTCCTTCCCCCATGAAAGCACTTACCACTTTACTTTCTACTAAGTTGTTTATAACTGTGTTGTTCAATGCTGGATTACGAAATCCACAAGGACAGGAACCATATTTTTATTCTTGAGTTCTTAATACCTACCACTATACCTGGCACTTCGTTGGTGCCCAAAAATCATTTCTAGGATGAATTGACTCAGGACAACCTCCTAATAACCAGTTACAGTTCTTTGCCCAGGTTTACTATCTTGTCCATGCTCTTCTACTTCCTCCCACCTCCTACAGATTGCATATAACAGAGCCTATTCGTTATAACGAAAAGAAAAAAATTATATAAAACAATATTCTTGATACATCAATAAAAAATTTAATTGGTGGTTATAGTTAAAGAAAAATTAGAATACAATGTAAAGGAAAGAAAGGAGTTTGAAATGGTTCTCCATAACTGCTTCTTTGTGCCATGCAAATGTATGAATTTCATTGTCTTAATCTGCCATATTTCTGAATAACAAGTATACTTAGGTAAGCATTTAGACTTTTACTAGAATAGAAATGATCATTAGTGGGAGTCTAATTTAGTTCCCTGCTGAAGGTGATAAAGGCAGCTCATTAATTTTTCCTGGTATAGAAGTCCCTTTCACTGTTTCAAAGTCTTCTCATGATCTGGAAGGTGCAGCCAAATGACGGAATTCAAATGATAACATCAAGATGGGTAAAATTCGATAGAAACTATTTTTCAAGTAACATGCAACCGATTCTTTGGGGAAAAAATACTTCCCAGTGAAGTAAAAACGATCTTGTTCATTACTTATTAGCAGCCAACAGATGTAGGAGGATTACTTGACAGTTTGATTTTTCATATCTGAAGATGAAAATGAAGTGTTTTGCTAATTATGATGTGCTCACAAATGTATCTTCATAACCTGTTTGAGGTTTTGTTATCTCTGGAAGCTCTTGAAGCAAGAGATTCGAGAGGCCAAGACTGCAGCCTCACATGCAGAGAAATAGCACTCAAATGTCCCTGTCACTTGCTAACTCATTTTACCCATCACCTTTTTGTGGAACCTCGATGATATCTCATTTTCCATGGTACTTTTTCTTAGATTTGGAAGTTGCACAGCAAAATACTTAATGTCTAGATCTCTAGGAGTACATGCATTTGAAGCCCCATCTCATAACCATACATGAACTTTATTTCTTTAGCATGCGTTTTGCTTTAATCCAAGCTCAATTTGTTTAGCTCAATAGAACTATGACTCACTTGCATTCTTTCCCCAGACCCTCCTACCTGTGCATATACTGTATGTCCGCTGCTTTTAATCATTAAGCCCTTAGGACATTAGGTTCTGGTCAGCCCCAAACTCACTTAAGAATAAAGCTTCAGGTCTATCAACCATGACCAAGATACAATAACCAACCTCAAGCTAGAATAAGGTTTTAGTCAAACAGAGATAACACCTTGGCCTCAGTTATGTTTCAGCTCTGGACTCATGATAGCAGAACGTCCCCATGGACAGCATCTCCTGGAAACCAAACAATGAATGCCATGACTGACACCAGAACCTGAAGCCATGATCAATTGCACCCTGCCTAATCCCAACCAATCAATCGAGCCCAGGACCCCAATTCCCATAGTAACCATAATTAATGATTTTCCCCTTATTTAACCTAGCTACTAGGAGCCATTGGGGAGCCAGGTTTTTGAGAGCATTAGCTCACCAATCTCTGGGCTTGACGCCAACTCCTGCTGCAAACTTTTGTTTTGTCTTGGATGCACACAGGCAAGTGGACCCTTTGAGTTCACAGTAACAATCTCACCATTTAACTTAGTGAGTTTCGGCAAGTACGTAGTGTCTCCCCAATGTTCAGTTATTTATTTGTGTAATAAATATACAATATTAATGTCATAGAATTGATTTGAGAATTAAATTAGATAATGAATTTAGAATACTCCCATTGCCTGGTTATTTTCATTAATTATGTTAGGGTAAACCTTCCAGGAAATTAGCAAATGAACGCTTACATTTTTTATGTACATTTCTGGATGTCTAAATTTCCATGTGTAAGCTCCTTACTACTTACTAAGCACTGTACTAAGTCTTTATATCTACTTTTCACAACAAAGCCATGAGATAATCTCTATCATGTAAGTGAGGAAACTCAGTACAGAGAGATGAGGTATCTTGTTCAGAGGGAGCAGCTAGTAGGTGGCAGACGGTAATTTGAATCCAGAGAGTCTGCTCCAGATAATTTTCTCCAAACCACAACTTTCACCGCACCCAGCTTAGTACAACTGGATTGAGAGCAGGTAGAACACCAACATAAACTAAATTTAACCCAATTTAGAATTAGAGAAAAAAAATACTGAGATGAAATAACTTCTATAAAGCTTCAAAGAAATGCTGCATCAAAGACTTGTTTAAACTCTGATGTATCAGCTGCTTTGGTTTTTTGCACTTCCTTGGAAAGCTTGCCCCTGATATGTAACTAAGAAATATGAACTGACTACTCTAAAAACCAGTATTACAAGCGGCAGGCTGAATTTCGGGAGACTTTTTCTGCATTTACTTTTGTTTCTCCTGAAAAATACAAATGCCAATAGTAATATTTTGCTAAATATTTTTTAAACATAGGCTTCCAGTTTCACAACAGGATACTGTTGTGACAGGACTTTGCCTCAGAAATTGCTTAAGTCCAATTTTGACTATAATGAGTGCTATCTCATGACTCGGAAGTTTCTTGTTTCTTTGCTTTGACTTCATGAATCATAGGCATTTTTTATCACTGTTTCACAGATAACAAAAGCAGTCCAGCAAGGCTAAGTGACTTAATGAAACAGTTAATATTACCAGCCCTGACATTTCTGTACCGGAAAAAGGGAAGACAAACCTTAGTCCCTATGCCTCAGTTTTAGACTTTCAGATGGTCCTAAAAGATATTTGGGAATATATGATTAATCTGCATTCATTCTGACATTGAAATCTGTCCTCTGGAATTACTAATTAGCATAAATGTTATATATAGTCTGGATCCAAATATATCCTCAAGATCAAATGCTTTTTTTAATTAGATTAAATAAAATATACTAATTTAGTGTTCTCAGTCATATACTTCTGCAATCAAACAGTATATGTCACATTTATGTATATTGGAAAATGCTTCTTAAAAATTCAAAATCATGCCATAAAATGTTCACTTAAGACAAATTCTACACCATAATCATACAAAATAAAATAATCAGTCTCGGGTTTTAACAATATCACAATGTGACTTTAACAAAACATGATTATATGCATTTAAAATCTATACACAATGTATATGATTGTATGCAAAGCATTTTCTTTATTTTAGCCAACAATATAGATATTTTGTTAACTAATCAGAGAAGCTTAACCAAACAAATATACAAGAAAATAAATTCATATAATACTAGTATATTTAAAATCGTACTTAAGTAAGGGGACAATAAATATTTCAGTAACCATGAAAGCAATAGAAAACTGAGAATAGACTACTACCCAGTAAAAACTCCTGAGCTAATCTAAGATGTCCACTGGTAGACCTGGCAAAATAAAGTTTGAAATGATAGGGTTAAACAGTACTTTAGAATCCATTATTCTCTATATATTCTATTCTATATAGAGAATTATATAAAAAGAATTATATATTCTTTATATTAGCCACTAACTCAATATTCAAACTTACATGCTATTCTCTAAAACAGGCTTCAGTTTTCATTCTTCCTCTTCCTTCAGCCAGCCAGTCACTCCACCCTATAGATTCCATAACAAAAATATGTATCTTCCTTTTTTTTCCCTTTTGGTTGTTAACACCCTAAATTAATATATTTCACCTGATTCCTGACTCTTGATTTACTCTCCAAGTTGGTTCCTGGTTTCCATTTCCTCCCTGAAATAATCACACTGTTGCTTTCTGAACATATCACTGATTTGCTTAAAAAAAAAAAAGAAAAAGCCTAATTTTTTATTAGAAACTTTGAGAATCCCCACTGGTGAAATTCAAAACTGGCCCTGGTTCAAGGAGGTCAAAGAGAGACTGAAGAAAGAGGCAGGCCACTCCACATCCGTAGATGGCAGGTTTAATAAGCAATGGAACTTACATAAGGGGCTTATCTTGGGGGGCCTCAGGAGGAGTAGATCTCCGCACCTGCTCACCAGAATCTTAAGTTTATATAGAGGTCTCCATGGGGTTCAGTCATGTATTCAGTCCAGATGGTCTCCACAAGACCTACCTCTCTCAAGGCTATATATATGTCCTTGAAACAGCACCTAGTGTGCTGCAAATGGTGGGAGGAACATTATGGTACATTCCAAGGACAGGGGAGCCTAAGATTGCCCAGACAGCTCTCTGGTCAACTGGCAGTGACATCCTATGAATGACCTTCACCAACACAAATCAAGAACATTGTTTTGTTCTCTGAATTCAACATGCTACATTTCTTGCCTTATCTTCCATGACTTACATACTTGTACTTTATACTTCAAAATAATGGACTACTCCATATTTCTCAAGCACTCTGTTCTCACTCTCCTTCATACATACAATTCCCTATGTCTGGCAGTAACATACCCGCCATTGGTTTACCTATTAAAATCTGACCTATTTTTAAGGACATCCACTATTTTTGTTCATCTGGCACTATTTCCCCTTTTTCAGTCATAGGATCCCAATTGCACTTTGGAGAACTACTCCTCGCCGTCAGGACTGAGTCTTGATCGGCTGTTGATCTCTGCCTCTCCTTCCTTAGCTAAGGAGACCATATGTGTTCCAAGCTAGGCTGGAGATATGCTCTAGGCCTGGAATTACACCAGGACTGAAATTTGTTGGATATCAGGCGTCACTAAGCACCGTCAAAAGTATCAGGTCATCCATCTTTATTCCACAGTCATACTTACTTGAGACCTTATGGGAGTATAGATTTCTAGGTTGAAAATAATTTTTGCCCAGATATTTAAAAGCATTTCTTTCTTTGTCTTCTAGCTTCCAGGTGTGTGTGTGTGTGTGTGTGTGTGTGTGTGTGTTTTGTGAAGTCCAGTGATAGTCTAATTTCCAACCTCTGCTGATTCCCAATCCTTTGGAAACTTTTAGGATGTTTTCCTTACCACTCCTATTCTAATACAGTAAAACCTTGGATTGCGAGTAACTTGGTTTGCAAGTGTTCCACAAGACGAGCAAACATTTGTAATACATTTTAACTTGGTAAACAAGCGATGTCTTGCAATACAAGTAGTTTGTTTCTGGAATGAATTATGCTCACAAACGAAGATATTACTACTGTATTTCAAAAAGTTTGCCTTGGGGCTGGCCGAGTGGCTCAGTTGGTTAAGAGCTTGCTTGGGATCACCAGCTCTGAGCAGCAGGGCCATGGTTCAGATCCCACATTAAGGGCCAGTGATGCTGCACCCTCTACAGCTAAGATGATGAACAACAGCTCGACCTGGAGCTGGGCTGCCGTGAGTCGCTTGCAACTGTGTAGGCTGCAACGGGGCTGCAATGGGCTGCTATGAGCTACATGAGTGGCTGGCAGCCAGCGAGAGCTGCCGTGAGCCACTGTGAGCGGCTGACCAATGACTGGCGACCGATTGCCTCACCCGGGAAGAGCATAACGATCATACCAACATGGGCCAGAGAAGCGACGTCCTCCACAACTAGACTGAAGAACAAAACAGCAATTTGTCTACCTGTCTGTTCTCCTTCCCCAATTCCCCAATGTTGTTCCCCTCCAATTCCCCAATAAAATCTTTAAAAACAAAAAAAAAGTTTGCCTTGATGTGGCCTTTTAATTCATTGTGGTAGGATTTTGGCAGACTTATTCAATCTCTAAAATCATGTTGCTGTGCTCTGGGAAATCTTGTTGCATCATTTGCTAATAAGTTTCTCCCCTACCCCTGGTTCTCCCATCATAGAACTCCCATTTGAAAGATCTGGACTTCTAAATTGGTCCTCTCACTTTATTATCTTTTTATTTTCCATCACTGTGCTCTTTTAGTTCACTTTGGCTGATATACTCAACATTACCTTACAATCTACTGATATTTTTTTTAATTCACTTCTCTATTTTTAATTTCTAAGCACTATTTGTTCTCAGAATATTCCTTTTTTTATACCAAACTACACTTGTTTTATAGTTGTGATATTTATTCTTCTTTATAAATATTCAAAACAGAATTTTGGAATTTTTCTTCTGCTTTCTGCACTGTCTTTGTTTTCTCTGAATTCCCACTCCTCTGTCTTTCACTAAGAATGAACTAATAAAAATCTGATGGGATGAAATTTCAAAGAGTTCTAAGTAGCCAAAACAATATTGAAAAATAAGAACAAAGTTGGAATACTCATGCTTCCCAATTTCAAAATTTACAACAAAATGACAGTAGCCAAAATTGTGTTATTGGAATAAAGATACATACATATAGATAGATAGATAGATAGATAGATAGATAGATAGATAGATAGATAGATAGATATAAATTGAATGTGCACAAATAAAACCATACATCTTTGACCACTTGATTTCAACAAGGATGGAAGATCATTCAATGAAGAAACAAGAGCCTCTTAAACAAATAGTTCTGGGGCAACTGGATATCCACAAAAGAATAAAGTTGTACCCCTACTTCACACCACATTCAAAAATTACCTCAAAATGAATACATAGATATAAGAATTAAAATTATAAGATTTAAATAATATAAAAAATATAATTAATAATTAGTTTACATTAAAATATAGCATTAATATATGTGAATAATAAAATGGTATAAAATCTAAGAGTTAAAACTATAAAACTCTTAGAAGAAACACAGGGTCATATCTTCATGACCTTGGTTTTGGCAATAGGTTGTTTGATTTGACACCATAAGCATAGATAACAAAAGATAAAATAGAAACCTGGACATCAACAAAATTTAAAACTTTTGCGCAGGGCTGCTGCCTGAGTGGCTCAATTGATTAAGAGTTAGCTTAAGACTGCAAGCTCTGAGCAACAGGGCCGGCGGTTTGATTCCCACATGAGCCAGAGACACTGTGCCTGAGCTGAGCTGCCGCTGAGCTGCCAACAGTTGTCAGGATGGCTCAGCTGGTGAGAGCATGTGCTTCTAACAACAAGACTGCCTGTTCGATGGTGGGCTACGTACACCCCGCCCGCAACTAAGACTGAACTCGGCACCTTGAGCTGAGCTTCCGCCCAAATGACTCACTGGATAGAGCATGTGCTCTTAACAACAAGGCTGCCAGATTCGGTTCCCGCATGGGATGGTGGCTACGCCCACCCACAACTAAGATTGAACACAGCACCTTGAGCTTAGAGGCCATCAGCTGCCGATGGCAGCCAGATGGTGACTGGCACCCTCCACAATGAAGATTGAAGAACAACAACTTGACCGGTCCTCTTCCCCAATTCCCCAACATTGTTCCCCTCCCCCAATTCTCCAATTAAAAACAAACAAACAACTTTTGTGCATTAAAAGATGTAATCATCAATGTGAAAAGACAACTTAGATGATGAGCGAAAATATTTGCAAATCAGCCTAAGACCAGGTAATCTCAAGACACACTCCTGAAAATTAATTTTTAAATGTTACTAAATTTATTGGGGTGATATTAGATAATAAAATTATATAGCTTTCAAATATACAATTCTATAATATATCATCTGTATAATGCATGTGTGTTCACCACCCAAAGTCAGATCTCCTTCTTTCATCATATATTTGATCCCTTTATCCTTTTCTACCTCCTGCCCATACTCCTTTCCCTCTGGTAACCACTATGCTGTTATCTGTGTCTATCAGTTTTTATTTGTTTATTTCTCTTGTTTGTTCATTTGTTGCTTTCAGTTTTATGTCCCACATATGAGAATGAGTGAAATCATATGGTTCTTGACTTTTTCTGTCTGACTTATTTCACTTAGCATGATAATCTCAAGATTCATCCATGTGTTGTAAATGGCAGTAGTTCATCTTATCTTATGACTGAGTAGTATTCCATTGTATATATGTACCACATCTTTTTTATCCAATCATCTGTGAAAGGATACTTCAGTTGTTTCCATTTCTGGACCACTGTGAATAATGCTGCAATGAACATTGGAGCATATATATTTTTGCAAATAAATATTTTCAAATTATGGGTGTAGATACCCAGAAGAGGGATTGCTGGGTCTTGTGGAAATTCTATTTTTATTTTTTTTTAAAAGATTTTATTGGGGAATTGGAGGGAACAGCATTGGGGAATCGGGGAAGGAGAACAGACAGGTAGACAAATTGCTGTTTTGTTCTTCAGTCTAGTTGTGGAGGACATCGCTTCACTGGCCCATGTTGGTATGATCATTGCACTCTTCCTGGGTGAGGCAATCGGTTGCCGGTCATTGGTCGGCCACTCACGGAGGCTCACAGCAGCTCTCACTGGCTCCCGGCTGTTGGGAGCCGGCTGCGCCTCAGTGTCTGACATGGCCAAGCACACTGCTATTGTGAGAAATTCTGAAGCTCTGACTGAAAAATTTAAATTCCCCTTTGAATGCCCCAGTAGGACAAAGATCTGACACCCCTTTTAATACTGATTGTTTTGTTTATCTTAACCGAATAAGTGAGTTTTAGACATATTGCGATAATTCTGTTTTGCTGGTAGTTTCTTAGTAATAGACAAATTATGCACCTTATAATTCTTAAGATCCTGTTTAGCCAGTAGTGCTTGAAATAATTGATAAGTAGTAAATATCCTTTGGGCACCAGGGCAGGAACTCAGCTCTAGCCACAAAGCCATTATAGGTAGAAATTGAAACATTGTTAGGATAAGTTAGTCATTATTATAGAACAGGTCAGGCTGTACCCTGTAACAGAAACATCACTAGGAAGCAAACCTCTGAGAAAAACAACTTCCTAAAGGGCAAAAGTTTAACTCTGGAAAAGGTCAACTGTCCAGTATAAAAGGGACATGCTATAAAAATAGAGACACTTCTTCTTGAAAGTGCCCCTGTGTCTCCGTGCATCTTTCTTGTTTTCTCGCCGACTCCACCTCCACCTGAGGGAACCCCTGGACCTGTGGGAGCTGGTCTCCCGCACCCGGCTGCTTACGCTGGCTGTCAGCTACTCATGTAGCTCACAGCAGCCCACTGCAGCCCCGCTGCAGCCTATGCCATCGCCTAGGGATTCAAGGCAGCCCAGCTCCAGGTTGAGCTGTTGTTCATCATCTTAGCTGTAGAGGGCGCAGCGTCACTGGCCCTTAATGTGGGATCCAAACTACGGGCCTGCTGCTCAGAGCTGGTGGTCCCAAGCGAGCTCTTAACCAATTGAGCCACTCAGCCGGCCCTATTCTTACATTTTTGAGGAACCTAAATACTATTTTCCATAGCAATCAAATTACTTTGAGGTCAAATTCATAAAATCCTAAGACCTAAGTCCATAAGTTTAGTATCTATGTTTTCCTTTATGTATTTTATTGTTCCAGGTCTCATATTTTAGGCAGGCCTTTGATCCAGTTTGAGAGAATTTTTGTCTATGGTGACAGATAGCAGTCTAGTTTCATTCTTTTGCACGTGGCTTTCCAATTTTCTCAGCACTATTTATTGAAGAGGCTTTCTTATCTCCGCTGTATATTTTTGGCTCCTTTGTAAAAAATTATTTGCCTACATGTATGTGGATTTATTTCTAGGCTATCAACTCTGTTTCATTTGTCTGTGTGTGTGTGTTTTTCTGCCAATGCCACACTGTTTTGATTATTGTCACTTTGTAGTATAATTTGAAGTCAGGGAGTGTGATACCTCCATAAAGAAATTTTAACACTCATTCCAAGAGAAAAGAGTAGAGACCAAATTCAGTCATCACTAAAACCTCAAGGGTAAAATGTGAGTCTGAGCACTTAGCGCCTTATTTACATTGCTAACAGCATGGAGTTCCTACAAAATAATATCATCCCATCAAATTGAGGTGTTTTGTTTAAATTTCATTGACTTTGAAGTTTGTTAGCATTTAATTTGCAAAACTTAAAATTTTAATTGGTAAGAATAATAAGCATAAAAATTGATATTAATTTTGCATGTATATATTTTTAACATTATAATATAATAATTGTCAGTTCAGATCTGGCTGTTTGTGAGACTGATTTTCTCTGCACTCTAATTCAATAATGAGAAGAAAAGTTTAAAGAGAAATTTTGACTAGGGAAGGATTTTCATTTTATGGGTTATATAAGAATAATAAGTGAACAGATATGCACATACTATTTACAAAGGTATGTCACGGAAAAGAGCTGCATGACATTTTTAAGGAATTCAGCATTATTGTTCTACTATGTAGAGAACTGTTTCATTATCTAAATTACCAGTTTAAGGACACAGGGAGTAAATTTTCTGAAAGGCAAAGAATGTGTAAACTGACAGTTTGGAATAACTAACAGAGATTTCACATTTGGCACTCGAGGTGATTTGTGAAATTCATTTACAAGTGCAGTGTACATTTTAATAAGAAAATAGCTTAGCCCCCACTATGCTAAATGGATTTTAATGATCTTATTCTTTTATATTTTATTTGTAAAATGTATTAAGGAAAACATACTGTGAAATCATGTGAGAAAGGTGCTAACTTTTCTGAGCCACCGATGATGAATGTGATGCTTACTTTTGGCATATCTCATGGAAGATACAGACAGAAAGATTATCATGACAGCTTATCTTCTTGAAAAACATATGTTGACACTATTATTCTTCACGCTTACATAATAACCTGCTTTGCCATTATATTTTCTATACATAGCCTCATATTTTCTTGTCTTTCATTTTATATATTATGTAACTAGTGGCTATTGTTGGGATATTTCTAATTTTATTAGTATGATTATTTTACAATATCAAGGCGCACAATAGCTTTCCGTATTAGCTATATCTCACATCATTTTTGTAAGATGAGACAATAGTATTGTTCAGGTGCATCTTCTTATACGTGCTACAAACAGACATATACTAAGTGAAGCATCTTTTTCTTGCAAATATAATGTTGTTTACCCATGGTGATGTGTTTTAAACTATTTTTCCAGAAATGGGAGCAATAACAGGTTCCTGCATTTAAAGTATTTCATTAGACTCTAATTGTGATTGAGGGGTATATTTTCAGCTCACCTTATGGGTACAGTTTAAAGATGTAAAGTAGCCCACAGGGGATCTCATTAGTATGGCGATTAAATGTTAATCAGTAATATCTAGAACAGAGAAATAATGAAACAAAAAACACACATTTTTGATGCATGCATTATTAGATTTTCTTGCCTTTTAAAGGCTTAAAAACTATCAGGCTAATGTTTGGTTCTTTCACCCTTCTAAATTATGCTACCCTGAAGGAATAATTGGGTGCTTTTGGGTAACACCACCAAGGGACAGGTGCCATTCAGTCATTTATTTTATTGTAGTTTTTTCAACTGAATAAACATTTAGAAAATAAGTACTAGGGGCAAGGTACAATATTAGGAAAGGTGATAAATCCAAATGCAAGCAAGAATGAAGCTCACATACAAGAAAACACATACAACACAGCAAAGTGTAACTTCCATGTGGAGAGCGGGAGAACACGTCCATGATGATATTGGAAGATGATATGAAAACATTACAATTCAATCTAAATCCTGAAGAACAGGATGCTAAAAGGCAGAAACAGTAAAATGGCATTAAATGAATACAAAATAGTATAAGCAAAAATGGAAAGGTACAAGTTGTTTTGAAGGCATTAGAGTAGAAGCAATTTTTTAGAGAGCAAGGTACGTATAAAAGAATACTAGGAGACATTATGCTAAGTGAAATAAGTCAGTCGGAGAAAGACAAATGCCATATGATCTCCCTTATATGTGGAACCTAAAGAACTGAATAAATGAACAAAGTAAACAGAAACAGTCTCAGAGATATAGAGGAAAAACTGATGGCTGCTAGATGGGAGAAGGGGTGGGGATGAGGGAGAAAGGGAAGGGATTAGACAGCATAAATTGGTAACTATAATATTGTCACAGGGATATGAAAGACAGTTTGGGGAATAAAAAAAAAGAAGACAAAATTGATAAAGAAAAATTGGATCAGGTGAAACTGGGAGTCCTTATGACTTTGAATAAACGTACTTTAAAAAAAAAAGTCCCATTTACAATTGCTTCAAAAACTATAAAATATTTAGAAATTTAACCAAAAAAGTAAAAGAAATGTAGTCAGAAAATTATAAGACACTGAAGAGAGAAATTAAAGAAGATGCAAATAAATGGAAACACATACCATTCTCATGGAAAGGAAGAACTAATATAGTTCAAATGTCCATACTGCCTAAGGCAATATATAGATTCAATGCAATTCCTATCAAACTACCAAGGACATTTTACACAGAAATAGAACATATAATCCTAAAATTTATATGGAACCATAAAAGACCCCGAAAATCCACGGCAATCTTGAAAAATAAGAACAAAGTGGGACGTATCACAATACCTAACATAAAATCATACTACAAGCCTATAGTAATCAAAACAGCATGGTATTGGCATAAAAACAGACACATACATCAATGGAACAGAATAGAGAGCCCAGAAATAAATCCATGCCTGTATGGTCATTTAATCTACAACAATGGAAGTAAGAATTTACATTGGAGTAAAGACAGTCTATTCAATAAATGGTGCTGGGAAACCTGGACAGACAAATGCAAAAAAATTTTAAAAATGAAGCTGAACTACCTAATTATGCCATATACAAGAATAAATTCAAAATGGATTAAAGACTTAAATGTAAGATCTGATACCATAAAACTACTAGAAGAAAATATAGGGAGTAAATTTGCACACATTACCCTGAGTAATATTTTTACTGATATATCCCCTCAGGCAAGGAAAGTAAGAGAAAAAATAAATATATGGAATTACATGAAACTAAAAATTTTTTCACAGCAAAGGAAACCATCAATAAAACAAAAAGGCATCCTACTGAATGGGAGAAGTTATTTGTCAATGACACATACGATAAGGGCTTAATATCCAAAATTTATAAAACACTCATGCAACTCAACACCAAAAAAAAAAAACAATCCAATTAAAAATAGGCAGAGGACATGAAGCGACATTTTTCTAAAGAGGTCATAAAGACGGCAAACAGACATATGAAAAAATGCTCAACCTCACTAAACATTAGAGAGTTGCAAGTAAAAACCACAATGAGATACCACCTCACTTTGGTCAGAAGGGTTATCAATAAATCAATAAACAAGTGCTGGTGAGGGTATGAAGAAAAGGGAACCCTCATGCACTGCTGGTGGGACTGCAGATTGGTGCAGTCACTATGGAAATCAGTATGGAGGTATCTCAAAAAACTGGAAATGGAGCTGCCTTATGACCCAGCAATTCTACTCCTAGGTATCTATCCAGAGAAACCCAAAATGCTAACTCGAAAAAATGTATGCACCCCTGTGTTTATTGCAGTGTTATTCACAGTAGCCAAGACTTGGAAACAACTGAAATGCCCATCAGTAGATGACTGGATTAAGAAACTGTGGTATGTTTATACAATGGAGTATTACTCGGCCACAAAGAAGACTGAAATCTTACCATTTGCAACGATATGGATGGACCTAGAGAACATTATGTTAAGTGAAATAAGTCAGTTGGAGAAAGACAAATACCATATGATCTCACTTATTGTGGAATCTAAAGAATAGAATAAATGTACAAACTAGTCAGAAACAATCTCAGAAATATAGAGAAAAAACTGAGGGTTGCTAGATGAGAGGCGGGTGGGATGAGGGAGAAAATGAGGGGATTAGAAAGCATGATCGGTAACCACAAGATTGCCAAGGGGATACGAAAGACAGTTTGGGAAATATAATCAATAATGTTGTAAAGATTTTGAAAGGTATCCGATGGACACTTGTCTTATTAGGGAGACCACTTCATGGGTGGTGTAGGTGCCTGACCACTGCACTGTATACTTGAAGCTGAAGTGGAATAATAATGAATGTCAACTATAATTTTATATATATATATATATATATATATATATATATATATATATATATATATATATATATATATATATCGTCACAAGATGAGGAATACAGCATAGGGAATAGAGTCAATGGAATTGTAACAGCTATATACAATGTCAGAGGGGTAGTAGATTGGGGCAGGGGGTTATCACTTTGTGAGGGGTGTAACTATTACATTGTTTTGTACACCTGAAACTAATTTTAAAAATTTACTTTTAAATCTTAGCTCTATAAACCATTTGTCCTCCCCTCCCCCCCCCTCTCTCCAGCAGCCCAAACCTGACTAATGGCTAATGGTCACAGGGTCTGAACCTCTGGCAGGCTAAAGGTAACATCTTGACCTAAGTTATGTTTCTGTTTCTGACCCCTAAAGTGGAACAACTCCCTGGCTACTTTCCCATGAGACAGGACTGAGGGACGCCAGAAAAGACCTCAGAACTGTCCTCATGACCTGAAGAAATTGTTTATTACCCCTACCTCACCTCCAACCATTCAGCTCCCAGCAAGACCCAGAAACCCTAATCCATGGTGTCTTGTGATTTTGTCATACATAATCTGTAACCTACCCACCATCGGAGAGTTCTCCTGGATGGTGCCATTCATCAATAAAATAGCCAATATTTCTCCACTGTAATCCTCAGTGTTTAGTGTTTGGCTCTGCTGGTGCCAAACTCTTTTTGTTCTGTATCATGAGATGGTTAAAGGCCCAGATGAATACAATGTTGAGGAGTTTGAGCTTTTCTCTCTAGTCAAGAGGGGTCCGGTCCATCAGAGGATGTTGTTTTAAATAAATAAGTTTTATAGTAGTACTTTCATTTTTTAAAAAGAGGCCTATGCTCATTTTTGAAAACTGGTAAAATAGAAGGAAATAAAGTATAACTCATCTTTGTACCACCGCAAGTCATTTAAACTTTTTTGTTCATGGAAATGATGGATGAGCTGCGATATAAATGAACCACACTAGAGTTTTGAGAATAAGATATGAGCGAGCAAATGCGAAGAATCTAAGCACACTTCCACTTTCTTTTTTTTTCCCTTTGAATGTTAAAAATAGGCCTATGAATTTTCTAGCATTTGCATTGTACATTTTGCATATTTTCCAAGATACTTTCACATCCATTATTTCATCTTATTTTTGTGAAACATGCAGCAAGCACAGCTTTCATTTTTATGTTTATTAGCATCATGTCTTAGTGAAAAAATTGACTCTGCTAAGGTCAAATAACTAAGACAGAGTCATAGTAGAATTCAGGTTTTCCTGCACATGTTTCAATGTTCTTACCACTATATTTGTTCAAACCACCAGAATAAAGTCACTGAATAGCAGTATTCTGCATAAGCCCTTCACATGTTCACCATCACTTCCAGCACAACTCTTAGTGCCAGGTGCCAAAGGCACCATAGGGACAAGAGGTAAATTAGGCAAGGTATAGATCTCAAGGTGCTCAGACTTTCATGGAACACGTATAGCAAAAATCATAGTGAACAGTCATTGAACACCTCCTCTATTATGCATGGGACTGGGCCCTGTTTCATGAACTACTTCCTTTCTTTTGGAGGACTTCAATCAGAGTAGAACATTGCTTATTCCTCGTTGCATCATTCACTCATGCCAAAGAAAAGAAATTACTTCTCCAATGGGTTAGTTTTGAAGAAGCAAGGCTCAGTTCCATCTGGCTTGTTTGGGAGCCAGTCTGCTAGGCAGATGGGCGCAGTCTGGTCTGCCCTGTGCTATGCGTGCCCCTGCAGAGGCACTCAGCTGAGTTGGTAACTCTGACTCAGGAGTGCAACACTGATAAACACATCTGACTGTGGATCTAAAGTCATGTTCTCCAATTCACTGTCTTGGTAATACAGCCAACATGCTTATTTCTTTGTATCCCATTATGTCTATCAGTTATATTTACGCTCAGTATGGGAACAAAATCATTATTTGATGGATATCTAAACAGTGTGTCTATCATCTCATTAGTGCCAGGTGCCAAAGGCACCATCATTATCAGCAATAATAGAAAATAATGTTATTATCATGGTCGCAATGAGGAAATCGAGGTTTAAAAGGTTAAACAATTTATCCACCATCATACAGCTAGTTGGTGACAGAGCAGAGCTATGAGCTAAATCTCTGTGCCTGATCACATCCAGACCATAATGCAAGGTAAACAAATGCCTTAAGAAAGACACTCCAAGTTATGATGTGTTTGATTCCATAAACAAAGAGAATAGTTTATTTACCAGTAGTGGAAAATCTTAAAGAGCAAACACCTTGTGAGAACAATGGCATTCATTACCATGTAGCTAACCAACTTTTAAAAACATGGTGAAAAAATCCTCTGACCTTATTTATAAATCAGGTGCCAAAATTTACCCAATTCTGTTCTACATAATAGGACTCTCAGCTCCTATTTCACTTCCTACTGATAAGACTGAATGCAAATTTCAGTTACAGAAATAAAAGAACAGTTTCCCACAGGATGTCAACAATACCTGAATTGCACCTCAGTGAGAAAAACCTGGTTTCTCAACCCAACCCAGGACCCCGCCTATTCAGGCTCAGTAGAGTCTGTATTTGACTTAGAGTGTGATTATACACATAGATTCTGAGAATCACTTAAGTACTATAAGACCATGCAGGAAGGTGTGTTATGGATTCATTACTTGTATCTTGTTATAGAGGAGACATCCTATATGTTAATCACAGTATAGCTAATACAAATATATAAAGGAAGGGCTAGAGATCCTACTTTGAAAGTTACCTTCTGTGCCAGGGGCTCCCTAGGACCACTCCCCAATAATTTGATCCAATAATTTGCTAGGAGGACTCAGAGGACTCACCATATAGTCATATTCAGCATTGTTATTTATTACAGCAAAATAACATAACACAAAATTGACAAAGGAAAAAGGCGCATGGGGTGAAGTCCAGGGGAAACCAGGCACAGGCTTCCTGGGTCCTCGCCCAGTGGAGTCATACCAGTAGTCCTTAATTCCCCAGAAAGGGGTTGTGACGTGTATGAAATGTTTCCAACCAGGGAAGCTCAACAGAGACTCGGTGCCCAGGGTTTTTATTGGGGGTCGTCAAGTAGGTAGCCGCTGCTGGGCACGAACCACACTTTCAGATACTCAGGAAGAAAGCAGGTGTTCAGCATAAACCATGTTTGTAGGAACAGTTTAGGCAGAGTGAGCCAATGGTGGGGAATCTAAGTCCCCAGATATCGGCCAGGGGCCAGCCTCATAAGCAGGCCTTTCTAAGGGTAAGCAGTCTCAGATCCACTATGTTAACACTTCTGCACAGCTTCCAATAAATACATTACATAAAAAATAGAGCTGAGAGGCACTTTATTAAGGAATCACAGATAAAATACCACTAGGCCTTTTTAAGTTTTAAAGGAAATAAATTTAAAAGTTTTACTTACTTTTGGACTCTATCTACACTATATTATATTATCAAGAAGTTACAATGTGAGAGGCCAGGAGATATATGGGAAATCTCTGTACCTTCCCCTTAATTTTTCTGTGATCCTAACACTGTTCCAAAAATAAATAAATTAATTAATTAATTAGTTAATTTAAAAAAAGTCTTTTTAAAAGGGAAAAAAAGAAGTTACACATATTAATTTTTATATCTTTAGAAGCTGATAATAGTTCTCTTGACCTATGAATTGACTTTTACTCAAAAATACGATCGATACCAAAATCCTATTTTCTTCTTCTTACACCAAACTACCTTTTCAAAACTTAGGAGATTTCTAAACCAGAAAATGGTAAATTAAACTTTCAAAAGGTCAGTCTGGGAGCCATGAGGCTTCACCTTTGGGAAGGGAAGAGTGGGATTCATGGGGCACTTTGAAGACACTTGGCCCAGAGCTACTGGTTTGGGAAATACTTTGCAGACAAAACAGGTGATACGCTTGATGCATTTGATGTAAAGTGTTAGGACGAGATATGAAGTTTGACACCTAGATGTTTGGCTTGACCATTCATTTAAAAAAACATTTTTATAAATTTGGAATAGCTTTGTCATATGTAAAGAAAATTCTTTTTCCTTCTTTGTAGTTTGTCCTATAATTTTGCTTGTGCTATTTTTGAAACACGAAGCTATTTAATTTTATGATTAAATAAATCAATTTTTTCCTTTTTGTTTGGAAAATCGGCTATAAAGTAATGCTCTACTTATAAAGTTAGTAAAACATTCACCTATTGTTTTCTATTGAATTCATGGTTTCATATTTACATGACTATAATACATATGAGATATATTTGTAAGATGTGAATAATGATACTTCCTCCCTTTTGCTCCATGGCTGCCTAGTTATCGCAACACCATTTATTAGATAATTCATTTTCTGTCTGCTGACTGAGATGCCGCTTTTATAGTCTTATTTAATTTGGGTTTATTTTTGGAATATCCATTGTGTTCCAATTATTTGCCTGAATTTAGCTCAGTACCAAATTATTTTCTCAATTATTGGACTTTTATTCTATAATTTAATATCTAATAAGGAAAATCTGTCCTCATTACTCATATTTTTCAAAATTATCTAGGTTACCCTCTCATATTCCTTCTTCCAGATGAACTAAAAATCAGGTTATCATTCAGAAAAAGTTTAATACTTGGTAAAATTACCAATATTTCAACTTTATATATGATTTGAGTTAATGTAAATTTTCAGAATACAGTATATTGAGTGTAAGAAGTGGCTTAAGTGCATAATGAAGACAAGAAAGTATCATTACTTTCTTCTTTATGTTTGGCTATGCCTTTGCGATAAGTTCATTGTCTTGTCTTTAAAAAAAAGTACTTCAAATATCTGTCATGTTCTGTAAAAGAAATGATATTGCAACAGGTTTTTTTTTAATTATCAACATTTACATTTTACAATACCAAGTGGTTCATGCTAGAGCACCTGTACATAATTAGCCCATTACTTTTAATCTCCCAAATCACATTTCTGTTTCCTTCAAAGGAAGAAACTAATCTAGAGTTGTTTCCTTTATCCTGTATTTTAAGCCTGGTCCAGAACTCAACATTCAAACACTTCTTCATTGCCAGGTATCCCATATGTGCTCTTTGAGTTTTCTATGCAAGGTTCTTTTTGAAAATGTAGTTACATGGCTTTGATTTTTGTGTTCACATTTTAATCTTCATTTTCTTATAAAGCACAACTCCCGCTTCTCAACAAACCTTTAAATGCCTTATTAATTTCTACGTGTGACAGCCACTACTAGGTAAAAAGACAATAAATTTCAAATTTTTACTTAGATTCATCAGAAGGAATTGCAGCATCATATTTATATGTTATTAGTTGTAGAAAAGCAAAGTGACCTTCCCTCTTCACCAGCAGGAGGAACTGGGTGACCATACAAGGAAATTTTTCGGTGGATGAATGAATAGCTTAGAAAGCTCTTGTCAAATGATCTTAATAAAAACAATAAAATAAGCTGTATCTTCTGAAAGTGAAGGAGAGGTGATTTGCAACCACTAATTATCACATATTCTAGGAGAGAATCAAGGCTTCAAGTGGGCACAAAACCTTCCCAGCTAAGATAATGGGACCTCATGTTCTTCCCATGTATCTGATTTCATCTATGTGTTTTATCGTTTCTTGTCTACCACAGTTCAAATATTCTATCACCTCACAAGCTGCTCCCGGTGTTCCTAATTAGCATACAACTGGTAAGGAAAGAGAGTGACCTTTTTTGACTAATTTTCCTTCTTCGACAAGAGCCCATGAAGTACTGTGTAATTAATAAGAATGTAGAGAGGAGTAAAGGTCTTATTTTATGGTATAAAAAAGGATTAATTTCACAAAGACCAAGCTAGTTATAATTCTAACGGTAGTTAGTATGCATCCTTTAGCATAATACTTAATTGAGCCATTTTCTGTGTTTTACAAGAATAAAGAATAAGCAATTGCTTTTTTTAATTCTTTTTTGTATTATGTTTGGATGAAGTTATTCATCATATCATAATTAGGAGTGACATGCAGACCTAATTCATTACCATAGCACTTGCTGGCACTAAAAGCTTGATTTGTTTTTATTTATGCTTATTTAAAAGTAAATGGAATTATTCCATTTCAAATATGAAAAGTTATTTTTAAATGCTTCAGCAAACTGTAGCTGCTCTATTTTGACTTAATTTATTCTCCTTCAGCCAAGTAGTCATAGAACTTTAATCTAGGATGACTCACAGATTACAATATTTAATTTAATTTTGTTTTCTGCTTATATGAGTTCCTATGAGAATTAGTGATATATTTTATTACTGACTCTAGAAAGCATTATTTAGCAGCAGAGTGAGGGAAACCCTCTTTTTTCTGTTTGTTTTTTCACATTCCTGAATTTCCAGACAGGCTAGCAAAAATGACATTGCTTTCTGTGTCTCTTACTTAAAAAAAAAAAAAGATACTGGACCTAAAAACCACACAGCTGGTCTTTTCAATTTTCTTAACTACTGAATTGGATTAACTGCATGATCCGAGTCAATTGATTGTGCAGAAATCAATGGCTGAGAAGGCCAGATCTTCTCTCCTGGTTGGCTTCTTTCCTAAGCTTTTGAGCATGTGATGTTCACTCAGCACACCGTCAACTTTTAAAATAAATTACTTTTTAAATGTTCAAGTTATAAACTTCAATGGATGATAGGTGTTTCAAAAATATCCAGTAAATGAATAGTGAAATATAATTTAGAGGCCTGCATTAAAAATAGCATTTATTAGATTTTTTTCCTATTATATTTATGATAGAAAATCTAGATAATAGAAATATAAAGAAAAAATACAACATCATAATTCAGCCACCTACAATTAATGTCATGTCACGTTTCTTTAAAATCTTTCTCTTTGCATATAGTATATATATATATATATATATATATATATATTCAAGTGTATATGTGTATGTGTGTGTATGTAGGCAGAATAATGCCCCCCCCCAAAGATTTCTACATTATAACCCTTGGAACCTATGGATGTGGCAAATTGCAAGGCAAAGAGGAATTAGTTTGCAGAAGGAATTAAGGTTGCTTTTTAGCTGACCTTAAAATAGGGTTTTAGGGTATCTAGGTGGGCCCAATGTAATGGCAAGAGTCCTTAAAATTAGAAGATGAAGGCAGAAAAGGAGGAAACAGTGATGTGATATGAGTAAAATTCAACACATCATTGTTACCTTTGAAGAGGGAGGAAAGGGGCCACAAGCCAACCAGGCCTCTCAATATTAGAAAAGGCAAGAAAACAGATTCTTCTCTAGGGCTTCCAGGAAGGAACACGAGCTAATTGACACTTTGATATTAGTCCAGTGAGATGATTCTGAAATGCTAACCTGCAAAACTGTAAGATAACAAATTTTACCACTAAGATTGTGGTAATGTTTGTAGCAGAAGTAGAAAATTAAGATAGTGTGTACATGTGTGTTTTATATGTATACGTGTGTATGTGTATATATGTAAATAGATAACTATTCGGTTGTTGGAAAAGTCGTGATGCATTTTTGCAATGAAAAACATAGAAAAAATACGTCATGGCTTTTCCAACAATGCAATATATATCTAAATACATATGTGTGTACATGTTAAAGTAGGAACCTCATCTATATGCTATTTAACTTTCTCTTTCTTCTAAAAATATCATGAGCATTTTTCATGTTATTAATATTCTAAAGCACAGTCATAATGGTAGCATAATAGTCCATCGTGTTCATGTGACTTATTTTTCACTGTTAACTAATGTTGGAGACTGACATTAGTTTCCTTTTTTATAATTATAAATGAGATTGCACTAAATATTGTGAACCAACAGTTTATCATTTTCTTAGGACAAATTTGAGAATTTTAAAAATTCGTTTTATACTATTGTCTTTACATTTAACAATGTCACCAATTCAGATTATGCAAAACTGGAAACAACATCATCTGATTAAAACTTGTATGTTCATCTGTGAGGTCTTGAGTATGACAATAAGATCTAATTCTACCCTTTGACACTAAGCAAAATCAATGCTTATAATGAATGTCCCCATGCATCTATGAAGGACATCCATGTGAAATGCCAGGAGATCACTATTCAAGTAATATATGTGCCCTCTCTCACCACTCCATCCACTTTTTTTACCCTGTGGGAGAAGTAGTGCCTGAGCTCACTGGGAATAAACATCACTCAATACACATTAACCAAAGGCAGCATGTCTATAGAAAAATTTTATCAGATCAGCCATTTTCTTTGGCTCTTCTTAGACTCCTTCTGCCATGTGGTAAGCACACCGGGTCAGGTACTTCCTTATATAGTTAGATAACATGACATTTCAGGACTCTTGTACTTATAACTACAATCTGTCTAGGTAGATTACCTATGAAGGAGGGGGGTAATGGTCAACAGAGTCAGTGCATTCAGGAAATAGCCATCCTTTCATTTTTAAGAGTGCGCTGTGGGATACTAAAATTTGTTACTTCTTGAGCATTTGGGGGAAGTTTAGGATAAGATCACTCCTATCCCTTCTTATTCTTATAAGTTCAGTAGTTCTCAAACCTAGCTGCAAAACAGAATCATTTGTGGAGATTAAAAGAAAAAAAATAGTGATGCCACCTAGAGTTTCTGGTTTCCTTTGTCTGAGATGGGCCCTAATTGTTTATTAAGAGATTCTAAGAAGGGCCCAATGTAACACCGTATCAACTGGTTAGCTGATGTATCTTAATGTCAACAGCTCAGAACAGAAAATCATGTAATTTGTCCTGACCGATAGACCTTTATTTGAAAATCTTCACAAGGCAGCGTTAGTCTTCCACTGTGGTAGGAATCAGCAGCCATTGTTTCCAACATATGTGACTTTCCTCGCATAGCATTATTGTTGCATAATCCTGAAGATCCAATTGTTTATGTTAGAACCCATCGAATTAGGAGGAGCGTTAGCTTTTTCTTTCGTATAATTCTTCCATAAAGGACGGAGTCATCAATGCCTAACTCGACTCTTGTGAAATTGGTGTTCCTTCTAGTTCCTTGTCTGTGAGTCTTTCTTTACACCTTGCCCCCAAGTCTCAACAAAAGGAAATTGAATGAGTAAAGGGAAGAGAAACAAGGAGCTGGGGAAAACAAAACAAAACTCTATAAAGGAAAAAAGGAAAATAAGTGGTGGAGAGAAAAGACATAGGAGCAAGAAAAACTGGAGGTACTACACTATAATCTAGGTTTACCCTGTGCTTCAAGTGTGTTAAAATGTCAAAAGCAGCTTACTTTCTGTGTGCTCCTCCAATACGAATAAGATGTGATTAAAAAAACAAAACAACAAAAAAACAAACAAACATAAAACTGCATGGAATTAAAAACGAATTCATTATTTCTCATCCATTTCTCTAAATCACACCTAGTAGTCAAGATGAGCTATGTTAAAAACCCAGCTTCCCATAAAAATATTCCCTTCATCCATATCTAACTCCCATTTCCTATACAAACTTATATGCAGAGGGAAATGGGAATTACATACAAATGGAGGTAACACCTTTTTCCCATAAATTTTACACAGAGAGAGAGAGAGAGAGAGAGAGAGAGAGAGAGAGAGAGAGAGNGGGAGAGAGAGAGAGAGAGAGAGAGAGAGAGAGAGAGAGAGAGACATTCCATGTTTCCATGTTACGGGTCTCTGTTCCATAGACCTTACATTGGATTTTTAAAGGTGTTATTGTGTACTGGAAAGCCTAATATAGTCAAAGAATCTTTATGCTATACAAGCTTTATTGATGATTAGTCTGAACTTATTTTACAAATAATGAAAGTCAGGAACACAAATTTACCAAAGTTAAATCACTATTTCATGACAATCTTATGACTAAGATTTTGAAGTGTAACAAATCTTTCTTCATAATATGCTATGATGAAGAATGAAATGGAGTAAAAAAGCAATGTGAGAAAATTGTTTTGAAACATTTATATGAAGGGAATCCTAATTTTAGCAGCTCTCAGGCATAGTAAACAGCTGAGGAATATAATATGGTTATTTTATCTCATATGTAGATGGAGTGAGTGCTTGGTTGCTGAGGTGTTGTGATCTAAAAAGTCTATGACTCACCTCCCCACCCTACCCTCACACCTAATGAGCCCCTATATTTAGAGGAGTGCTTAAAATACTGCCCAAAATCCATATCCTCCAGAGGCAATTATTTAATTATTGCCAATTATTTATGTCCTTATATTTCCATGACTAAATTTATAGATGTGTTTATATGAAATATTTTGTTTTCATTTGCCCATTAGTAGGTAGAGATGTGTTTGTAAACTTTAGATGTTCTTAAAAACACTCATGAAAATTAAATATCACAGTTTGAGTAAGATTCAGTTAGCATATTCCTGTGTACACATAAAGCTCAAGCACTTAAAAATTAAGAGTAGAAAAACAAATAGCATCATTGGTAGTTATAAAATTTAGTATTTGTAGTTATACTACAATATGTTA
The DNA here is from genome assembly GCF_001890085.2 of Hipposideros armiger. Lineage (NCBI taxonomy): Eukaryota > Metazoa > Chordata > Mammalia > Chiroptera > Hipposideridae > Hipposideros > Hipposideros armiger. Next base: position 155,132 of record NW_017731373.1, read on the forward strand.
GCACATGCCTGTGTTGTTTAAATACAATAAAAAATGTTCAAAAAATTTCAGGATATATATATATATGAAAGCTAGTTGGACAAACTGTTAAGATTATCCTAAAATACAAAGAGAGAACTTCAGGAATAGTATATTTTTTCATGTACACATGTAGGAATATTTACACAGAATATATATAAGCCCTTAAATATATAAGTATTTATGAAGATATGTATGTGTTTTATGTCAAACAAGACAATGGATGTATAAAAAATAGCTATATGAGAATCCGATGATTAAAACTATGATGTAGAAACCATTTAAGAAAACTTAAATGAGATTTATCCTACTACAGCTCGTATGCCATTCCTGCCAACTACTTGAGACTCCTATATCTCAGAAACTTAATGGCTAAACCTTTAGAGATTTAATATGCCACAATGTCTTGAGAAATGAGCAACACATGCTTGATTAGTTTAAAAGTGAAGTGAATTTCTATGAGACTATTTAGCAGGCTATGGCTTATGTGTATAAAATGTCAAGATTCTTAAGTCTGATGTGAAGTCAGTGTCTTGAGATCAATTAATTTAAAATTTATTAAGAAAAGAAGAAATCTATCAGCAGGCATATTTTTACACACAAAAAAAAGTACTCAATGAAGATGACAACATGCTCGATTCAATATGCACTGCCATAGAAACTGTCAAATGACTGAAACGTTTGATGCTTCACTGTTCTCGGGGTGTGTTCACCAGCCTTGGATATCACTTCTTTTACCACATTGTGACAATCCAGTACTTGTGTTCTGATTGCCTTGAAGTTTAATGTACTTCTATTTTGAGGCATTTACTGAATCATATGAAGAACCATGATGCTTGGGTTAGAGAAGCAGTATCATTTTTCTTTATTCCATTAAAAAGGCCTCTCATCTTCTTCCTATATGTTTTCCCTAGCTAGAAAAGAAAATATTGCTGTCACTACCAGTGGGGTTTGCCTTTCATCTCACAGTGGCATTTCAGGTCTCTAAGTGGTATCCAATTTATTTGTATTCCAATGCCACTTCGGTGAAGCCTGCCTCTCTGTCAGCTGAATGAAAGCTTCAGGTGCTCAGTACTTGGTGGCCCTGCCATGAACAAATTGACAATGTCAACTGCGGCCCATATCCTTGCAGGTAATTTCCACCTACCTGCTGGAGCAGAGTTCTCAGAATTCTTCAGCAGCTCTAGCTGTAATATTTATGAGAGTAATCTGAGATCGCTTTCCTTGACTTTCTCAAACTATGATATTTTATTGCCAACTCCCTGTTATCATAGTGAAGATTCATGTTAGTATAATTTTAAATTTTTTCCGAGCAAATGGTTTTTATTTAATATTAGATATTTGTTTCAAATTCTTTCAATTTACTATTAAAAATCAAACTTTAATAATCCTTATAATTTACAACTTCATAAAGGCTGAAATCTGAGGGATATCCCAAAATTGCAACATACATAATGTAACATAGTATAATATAACATAGCAACAACGTATTTTTCCTATCCTATTTTTATTATCCCCTTTTTACTCATTCATTTCTAAAAGATTCAATAATTATAGAAGATTATGTGACTGGCATATATTTTAATATGTCCTTTCCAGTTTATGGTAGATTAACTACAAAATGGCCCCAATTTTCCATTCTTTCTCTATCATGTGGCTTTGCAGCTCCTCCCCTCATAACTCAGAATCTGCTTCACTACCTGCATGAATCTGGGCTGTCTTTGTAACTGGCTTTGTCCAATAGACTGCCCCGGAAGTGACACAGTGCCAGTTCTGGGTCTAGGCTATAAGAGCGCTTGTGCACCTCCACCCTTTCATGGGGCGCATGCTTCAACCATGAGATCAAGCTAAACCCAGCCCCCTGAAAGATGAGACACAGCTTGAAGTAAAACCAAATTATTTAGTAGAATCACCTACATCAACATATCTGTACCCAACCCCAGGTAACAACTGAAGGTGAGTAAGCCCAGCCAAAATCACCGAGCCCAGTCCAGGCAATCCATAGACTGGGGATAAATAATAAATTACTGTAGTGAAATTTGTGTCTAGATAGAATGCAAAATCAAATACCTCCTTACATTTGGCTGAGACACATCAAAGAGACAGGTCAAAGAGAGAGCGTGACATTTAAAAATCCTTGTGAAAGATAAAGCTATTCTAGCCAGTCATTTTCTTCAAAAAGACTTATTTAATTTCCTAAATTTTATCTTGTGCCCAGGCACCACTGAGAAGTTACAAAATGCAACATGGAGAATCCAGGATTTGATCTGGGCTTTGAAGAGGGAAGAATTTGTAAAACAAAAGAAAAACGTCTCAGTGCAGTGTGCATCGTATGAGCAAAGGTGAATTAGTGAGTTTAGCTGGAATAAAGTCGCATATAGAGGCTAGTGGATGATGAGACTGGGTTGGGACTAAATCATAAGAAGTTTTCTCAGGCAGGTTGAGGAATCTGGGTCTAATCCTGTGGGCATTACAGAGACCAAAGAGAATTTTTGATACAGAAAAATAACTCAGGAGACAGAATGGAGAATGATATAAAGAAGGGTGAGATTAGATGCAAGGAGACCAGGTACGGTGGCTTTTCCAAAGGAAAAATGATGAAGGCTTCAGAGGCAGTATTAAAAAAATGAAAAAGAAGTAAATTCAATAGTTTTTCAAAGTTAGAATTTAATATTTTTTCAGAGTTAGAAGTGATTAAAGTAGTTGAGAAATAGGGGAGGAAGAGGAAAAGCACAAAAGCCTAGCATTTCCCCAGATTTTCAGATTAAGACACGGAATGTATCATAATACTTTAATTTAAATAGAAGATATTCAAATAGAAACCTGCTTTAAGAAGAGAAATAATAAATTTTACTATAACATTAATTTTGATGTGGCTTCAGAACATACAGGTTAATATGGCAATCAAAAATACAAGATAAAACTAAGGATATTATAATAACATTGCAGTTTCTTATCTCAACATTGTGATGACAATTAAAGGCATGGAAGCCTAAAGATACCCAGGGATAATCTGAGAGTAGGAAAAAGAAGGAATCACAGAACTGAACTCTGGGGAATATAAAATCTAACGGACAACAAGCAAAGGAGGAGAAGCCACGGAAGGATACTTCAAAGTATCCTTTTAGATATGGATAAAAGTTGAAAAAATATCCTGGAAAACAATGATGTAAATTCCTCAAGGAGAGGGTGGTTAACAGTGTCAAGGGCAAAAGATGAGCAAGATGAAGTTCGAAACAGCAGCTCTATTGGCAATTAGGCGATGGCAGGAAGAACAGTTTCATCAAGCACTGAACATTCCCTACTTGTTAAAGAGTCATCAATAGGTGGGAATTAAATTTTTGAAAAAGCAAGCCTAGGCTACAATGCCATAAATTTTGGTGAAGAATTTAGGGAAGAAAGTAGGGCTTGAAGGAAAGTTAAGTAAAGGATGAGGATATTTGAGTTTCTTTGAAGGCCGAAAAGTGACCCCTAGAGAAAAAGACTAGCAGTGTTTCAGCAGGAAATTGTTTCTAGGGTACAGGTGAAGCAGCTGCCTTTGAAGGTAAAAGAGGGCACCCCTGCTTCTGGGTCATGAGGGAGAATGGTCATCACAAGAGGAGTGGTTAGAAGAAGGAATGCAAAGTCATAGGATAGCCCACCTGATCATCTTGGCTTTCCCTATGAAGTGAGAATTCTATTGAGTGTGATGGCATTAAAAGTACTATAGAATTCAAAATAAAGGTTTCAATATAGATATTATGGAAATTTAAAGGGAATTAGAAAATGGAAAAGAAAACTGATTCCAAACAATTCTGAGGTTCAGTAGAGGTTGAAAAACCCTGAGTTAGTGATCATAAAGATATACATTGATCTGTGTGAAGCCCAAGAGTAGCAGTGGAGGAAGTAGAGGTTAGATTCGTTTGAGTGATAACACCACCAAGAACAAAAATTAGATTAGGTAAGAGCATTGAAAGTCATAATGACACTGTTTTGAAGACAGACTATAGTCAAGATAGGAGCCTATAGTGAAGCAAGAGTACAGCTTATCTTTATATGGAGGATTGAAAAATGTAAGGTAAGTCCTCTCCAATTCAATTCTCCTATGGTGCACAGTAGCCTTTACTGCAATTTTTTCATATATGAAAATTTACATTTAACTGACTTATGCCTATTCTACTCAAGCACTAAGTACAGTTTTTCTTGTTTGATTATTTTATTACTATAGCTCTCTTAGTGAGCATTCACTGTTATAACTTACATAAAACATGGTTTTCTCTATTAATAAACATTATTTTATTTACCCTTCCAAGTTAAGCTAAATATCAAGCATAGTTCAACAAAATAAATCTATAATTTTCAATAGACACAAATGTTTATTTTGTTAATGCCAACTCTAACTCCAAGTTAAAATCATCTGGGATTCACATTGTGTACATACTCAGATAAGCTAATTTTGTTTTCTTAATATCAATTATATAAGGAGAATAATTAAAGCATTTGTTGCCCTTCTCTGCTAGTTCCATATGCACGGACTTAGAGGATAATAATTAAAATGAATTTTCTCAATGCAAAAAGACAACATAAAAATATGATGGTAGATAGACAGATGGGAAATAGATGGATAAACAGATGGCCATATCACTTTAGAAAAATAAAGTAAAAACTTGCTTGCCTTTCTAATTAACAGTGAACATCATCTTTAAACTTGTACCTGGGATCAAAGATAATAGTATGAGCACTAAATCATAGTATTATAACATGTAGTCCTTAAACCACAAACAAACACAGAGTCTATTTCCAAATTTTCGCTTAAGATCTTGAACAATTCAAAAGGCTGTGGATACGAGTAACTTCTATGCTTATAGAAGGAAACTGATAAAATTTGATGATTAATACATTCATAAACCAAAGAAATCTAGCAATTATTTTAACTTCATGATTCAAGATTGAGATTCAGGAGAGAATATTTATTAAGGGACTGAATTAATCAGGAGGAATAGAAGAGTGGGGTTCAAATATAAGTTCAATCCTAGGGAAAGGCCATATGTCCAAGCAAAGGGAGAAACGTTAACGGTAACTCCAATCTGATGGGCCATCAGATCCATATTTAATGAGTTATTTCAAGCTGTGAAGGAGAACCCATTGACATACTTCCACCTAAAATTCATCAAGATTGGTTCATAAGCTAGACAGAACTAAGACACAGATAGAGAAGGAGTAGGCACCATAACAAGAAGAGAAAAGCCTGAGGCAAATCTGATTTGTATTTTAAAAAGATAAGATACAGTGGGGTTTTTTTTTTGTTTTTTTTGTTTTTTTTTTTTAGCTGAGCCATCCTGCTACCTGTTGGCAGCTCAGCAGCTGCTCAGCTCGGGCTGGACTCGAACCGCTGTTGCTCAGAGCTCAAACTCTTGAGCGAGCTCTTAACCAACTGAGCCACTCGGCCGGCCCCAAGATACAGTGTTTTTTAAAAAGATAAGACACAGTGTGTGTGTGTGTGTGTGTGTGTGTGTGTGTGTGTTTAAATATTCTCACCACAAAAAAAAAAAGGAATACACGAGGCTATGTTAACTAACATTGTGGAAATAATTTCACAATATATGTGTATCAAATTATCACATTGTACCCCTTAAACTTACACAGTGTTATATGCCAATTATATCTCAGTAAAGCTGGGGAAAGCAATAAATAAATAAATAAATAATGATAAAATAAAGATATTAATGCTTGTCTGACTTTACAGTGGATCCATACATTGGTTTGAAACATAATTCAGAGTATAAGAGGCCAGTACAGATAACACTGTCAATAATATGCAAGTGTCCTTGTTTCTGTGGTCCATTGTTGAATAATAGAACTCCCTAATAAAGGCTTGGCAATGACTTCCAATGAAATCACAACTTGGTCACATGTAGCTATTTCACGCTTATATTACATAACAATAGGCCAATATATCCAGGAACAGAGGAGAAACCTTACTGATCTTTTCAATAACAAAGACTATATCTTATAGTATTTGTGGTCTTGGTAGTATCAGGCAGTATCTGGAACATAGTAAATGATCAAAAGAGTGAAATGAGAAATATAGCTTGCTTACACTTTTATTTTTATTTAAATATGATTTTTATTATATATTAATAACAAAAATTTTAACCAAGTTCGGCTATGTTGATGAGGTATGAAATAACATACCTCATCAACAAACAAACAAAACTTCAAGAAAAAAATAAAAGCCACGGATAGACAATGAGAGCATAATGACAAAAAAACAAAACAAAACTTTAGTTCAAAGAAATTAAATATAAGCATTGAAAATATATGTAGATGAATAGTGATTAAGAGGTAGACTCTGGAATCAGAAAGAACTGGATTTGAATCCCACATGCCCACATCACTGACTCAAATTGTGAAGTCTGTGATGTAATTTTACTCTTTTTATTTACAAGCTAAGTTTGTGCAAAACATTTTCACGGATACCAGCTGAAGACATGAGATTCCTGGATCAGAGACAAAAGTCCTTATTACACACAGCACAAAATGGAGCATAAGTGTCAGCATATTTACCTTGGTCCTTCTTACTCTCAAGTCTACAGGGGCAACATAAACTTAGAATAACGCCACACAAACCAAAGGTTTGCATTACAACCGAGGAACACTGAGCTGGGGAAGTCTCCAGCTTTATAGCAATCAGTAGCAAGCCTTCTCTTTGTCCAAGGGAGAGGAGAGACATTAATTACCTTATTTCACAGTCTTGAGAAACAAACCTGGGAAATAGCCTAGGGGTCAGAGACTTACAGACTGCCATACTCAGCAAGATTTGTAGAGTATAAAGACCCAAAGAGTACTTTCTCCCCAAACGCTACCTTACGCAAATCATTTTCATTCATTCATTCATTCACTTTCTCTCCTTTTTAATTCATTTTATTGTTTTCATGACCTGACCATTTTTATCAACATTTTTTATTCCTTGTCTCTTTTACCAGAATAGAAGCTCAAACAGTTTGTTTTACTCAATATTACGTCCTTAGACCTATGACTTGCTATATTTGTTTTATAAAATATTGTGGTTGAATTTAAATACTTATCAGTTTACTAAAAGCTTGGTGCTTTTCTAGATGCCAGGGATATAGCAATTGACAAGATAGAAAAAGTTTTACTCTAATCCTAAACATCTTTATCAGAAAAAAATAGACTATATTAATACCTACTTCATGTGGCTACTGAGAGGATTTAATAAATAATACAAGTAAAATATTTAGTAAATCTTGTCATATGGTAAGTGCTCATGAATTTTAGTAATTATTTATTAAAATACAAAGCTCCTGCTATATTGACAGATCTTACATTGTACACACTGTTTATAGTTTGAAAATTTTTACTACAATATTTAATTTTTTTAATTTAAAAATAAAATGTTCAAACACAGGCTTGTATAGAAAAAAATAATAAAGGATTAGCTGATGAAAATATCTCATTACTACTTTTCTGAATATTGCTAAAGGAAAAATACAAATAAAACTAGTGTACAGCCCTATCCCTTTCTCTTCTCTTCCCCTCCAGAATTAATGAGATCATTTTCACTCATCTTCTTGAACAATCTGGAGGATTTTTTTTTAACATAAATGTCATGATACTTCATGCAGTGTTTTGCCACTCGCAAAAACTTAAATCCAAAATCGTTTCCATTAAGATATCTGTCAGATCTTCTTGTTCCTTCCCAAATTATCCCAATTCTTTATTTGTGAGGTGTGAAAAAGTATGAAATGGTATCTGAATATGTTATAATAAAATTACTTTACCAAATTTTGTGCTCTGTGGTTTTAATATCTTTTTACTTGCACATATAAGGAGTTTCACCAATACGCTCATCTTGCATTCAGAAATGATCATGAATACTATGACTTTAAGGCCTTGACCTTTTAAGAAAATTTTATTTGGGACATTTATCTTCTTATCGCTAATTCACACTTCAGGGACTTATTAAAATGTTCTTGCTAATTTCACTTGCAAACTATATTGCTATTACTGGTATTTACTGCATTTAACCTTCACCTTTCTAAAAGTAACATTAAGGTGTTATTTGCATAAGTTAAACTTATTACACTTGAATGCTGCCATGACTATATTTTTAAACCACTTTTTTATAAATTACATTAGAAAAACATATTGAGTAAAAGTCATTTTGAAAGGCTACTTAATTTTTTTTTCACAGAAAGTAAACTGATTTTGATTTTCACTTTTGAGATGGATCTTTGGCCCATGTAAATTCATTGTAAATGCTTACATGTTAGTCTTTCCACTACTCAAACATAAATTTCTCTCACTTATTGGGTTATTTATTTTATATCCAATGACTGTAGCTAGTTGCCTCCTTCAACAAAAGAAGCATGTTGAGTTTTAAGAAACTAATTCTTAAGGAGAATGGCAAATAAGTGTTAATTTCATATAAAATTTCTGTTTCCCAAAATTAGGTAATATCGTGATAGTTTCTGAAAATTAAAATACAATCTACCTCCTGTTTTTTTCCCAAAAACTGTTATAAGAAAATAAAGCTTAATTTTACCAATGCACTTATTTTGAACTAGAATTTTCACTCTATGCTTAAATCTTTTTATATAAATTTGATACAAAATTCTACAAAACATTTCTGATGGATTTTGAACCAAAAAGTTGATCAACACCATTCAATGAAGGGTTTTGGCACTTTGTTTATTATAGTACCAAAAGGAACACTAAGTACATTACCAAACCAAAAAATACATCTTTAACATGAAAAACAAATAGCTCTAGTCTAAATATCCTTGCAGAAAACTATAGCTAGACTTTTTCCAGCTCAGAACTAGACAATGCTTGGACTGTCTATTTTTCAAGGTTTGGGTAACTACCATTCAGAACCTGGAAAGCGGGACAATCACTGGTATTGGATTTCCTTCAGCGTTTAACATGAGTTTGCCAAACTCAAAGTCTAGGGCACAGTCCTCCACAAGACTGCCCTCAATTCAGATACCAACTCTGAGCCACCCTCACTTCTGATTAGCTGCCGACAAACTTTTAGGGGTTCACATGACCAATCTCAGGGTTAATAATTCACTAAAATGATTCATACAACTCAGGAAAACACTATATTCATAATTACAGTTTTTATTATAGCAAAAGAATACAAATCAAGAGAGAATGGGAGAGACAGGATAAGGTCTGGTGGAATGCCAAACACAAAGTTTCTGTTGTTCTTAGACACATATCACTCTCCTAGCATCAATGTGTGACAATACTCAAAGGGTATTGCAAACCAGGAAAGCTCACTGAAGCTTAGAGGACAGAGTTTTTCTTGGGGTTTTATTACATAGGCACAACTGACTGAATCATTGCCCGCATGATTCAGTCTCCAGTTTCCCTTCCTTCCCTGGATGCCAGGCTGAAATCGTGTGGCTCAAAGCCCCAAACCTTTAATCACATGAGTGGTATTCCCAGCTTGGCCAGCCCTGATTCTGAATCACCTTGGTTGCCTAAACTATCTAGGGGACAGCCATAACTCACCTCAATTGCATCAACTACCAGGTGTAATTTAAGGGGTCCACTATAAACAACAAAGGCAGTCATCACTAGAAAAATTGCAAGGGTTTAGGTGTTATTACCAGGAACAGAAACAAAAGCCAGCCAAATTCTTTCTTACATAGGGTCTTTCCTTTAACAACATCTAATTATAAATTTCAAATCATAACACCATTAAAAATATGAAAACAATCAAAATCACAGTAGCAACTAAGTTCTGTACTGGAAGCCCAGACTCTCAGCTGATGCGTGCCCCTCCTAAGCAAGTGAAGACCTTGTGCAGGTGAGACCTACATAGCTGCTGTGAGCCCAGGAGGGACCAAGGGAATCAGGAAAGCACAAAACTTCAAGAAAAAAAAAAGCAACAAGATGATAGAAAATGTCAAGGTGAAAGTAAATCGAAGCCTTAAAATTGGACCAATTTCTTTTCTTTAATAGGAAAGAATCTACTCATTCAAGATCAGCATATATTGGACTAAGTCTCTCTCAGTAGCCCAACAATCTTTTTTTTAATGTGTCTTAAATATGACCCAAGGTGAAATAATAAAATTTGTGTTTTGCATGTATTCAATTGGGATAATACATTATCACACAAAGGCTTTGTAAATTTACTGTGAGTACAGGTGGTTAGAATTTAAAAACTCATACTACACAGAGAGAATTGGTTGTTATTCTGGGGGCCTGTAGATGATTGTCCTCACTACATCTTTGAATGATGGTCTTTTAGCCACATATAATTCAACTCTGCTACCAGAGAAAGGAAATATATTGATTTGAGATGATAATTTCTCAATCTGCCTTTAGAAAGATGATTACCCCATTGCTCCAGAATAGCAGTGATGGCACATCTTAGCTCTAGACAGTACAAAATGTCATAAAAGCCCTTGAATTACCTGAAGCTGGCCTAGATATAGCTGATATTCAAAAATTATTATGTGTAAAATATGGAGAATGAAAGTTATCTAAATGATGTGAAAATAAAAATATCCCTGGGCATTTGTTTTTAAAGTAGAGAATATGTTACCTATGACACAAAAAATTTCTCACATAATTAAATTGCTTATAAAAATATTATTCCAAACCAAACATCTGTTGAAATCAAGTAGTCACCTACATATTGATAGTGATTTCAGAATTTATTTCAGTGATTCAGTAAATAACAATCTCTGGTAGTTATTTGTATGCAGCTTCATGTGGAAAAAATGTTTATCTAATTGGATTTTATAAAAATCAAATCATTGGCAGCAAAATAGTAATAAAGGTGTGAAATATGTATCAAAGAATTTCCTGCCTATTTTAAATTCTCTTCTTTTGTTTTTCTCAAAAAGAATTATTCTTGATAATGGAATCACTCAGAATTTTGTGTTTTATAATACTGTGTTGGTGTGAAAATAATAAATTTTTTTTTAAAAGTTTTGAAAGCAATTGTCTGTATTACAGTGAAGAGAAGTTAGAGCTCCCTAAGAGAGGAAGGCATATAAATCATGACCCTCAGGGAAAACTTCAAACCCTAACCCTGGTGGCTGAACCTTAATTACATCGTCTTAGGGAAAAAAAAAAAAAAGAAAAAAAAGAAAGTTACTCTCTCTGAAATCTCAGCATTTATAAAAATGCCAATAATTCTACAGATGATGAAGAAAATGTATTTCTACTTAATGGGTAGAGTTGATTCCATGACCTACTTATTTTTTAAGTCTCTCTAACAACAAAAAAAGGCTTCTAGAGAAACCTAAGCGGGGTATTGGTATGCTAAATAGCCACCATTTAGTGCCTTTTTTAAGGCTTTACTGAGGGACAATTAACAAATAAAATAATAATAATAATATATTTAAAGTACATAACATAATGATTTGCTATAGATTGTGAAAGGATTTCCACAATCAATTAACACATCCATCATCTCACATATTTACCTTTTTGTGTGCGTGTAAGAATGCTTAAGATCTCATCAGCAAATTTCATCTATACAATATAGTATTATGAAATACAGAATGATAGTCACTGTACCTTATATTAGATCCTCATATCTTATTCATCTTATAACTGAAAGTTTATACCCATTTACCAACCTCTCCCCATTTTCCTCAACCACTTGCCACTACTGGTGCCTTACTTTGATGCTTTCACACTTCTTAATTTAAAAGTGTGCTGTCAAATTAAGTTTATATCTCAGCGACATGATTTATAAGATAAAAAGTCCCTTTATTGATGTACAGTTAAAAATGTTATCATAGAAATTTCTCTGAAAGTAGTGACAGTACTTAAAATATTAAGCTCACAAGTTAATATCCTGGTAGCCCCCTGTATTAGTCTGCTCACAGACTGGGTGACTGCAACAAAATACCATAGACTGGGTATTTTAGACTTAAACATAGACTTAAAAGACATGTATTTCTCACAGTTCTGCATGCTGGGACATTCCAGGGCCAAGGTGCCAGCCAGTTGAGTTCCTGGTGAGGACTGTCTTCCTGCCTTACAGAAGACAGCCTTCTCACCGTGTGCTCACAAGGCAGAGAGCTACATCTCTCTCCTCCTCTTATAAGGACGCTAATCCAATCATGAGATCCCCATTCTTGTGAAGTCATCTAACCCTAATTACCTCCCAATGGCCCCATCTAGAAGTAGTCACATTGAGCCTTACAGCCTCAACATATGAATTGGAGGAGGGGGCACAATTCAGGCCATAGTCTGAAGTATTTGTATGTGATATAGATATCACTTCTTGACTTTCTAATCCAAAAACTCTACTCATTTTTCTGCCTATATTAAAGAAAACAAAATAGGATTTTTAAATTGCTTCACTGTTAAGCATAATCTTTAAGCCTTTTCTTTAATAAATAGAATTCATTTTTAGTAGTTTTAGATTCACAGCAAAATTGAGCAATAGATACAGACATTCCCCATACACTCTCTGCCCCTCATATGCATAGCTTCCCGGACTAACAGCACCCTCAGGTGCTGGATAGAGGAGGGGTATGCTTGTTACAGTTGATGAACCCATATTGACACATCACAATCACCCCAAATCCATAGTTTGCATTATGGTTTACTCATGATGGTGTATATTCTACAGGTTTGGACAAAGGCATAATGACATGTATTGATCATTATAGTATCAAACAGGCCCTAAAATTCCCCTGTTCTCTGTCTATTCGTCTCCCCATCCCTCCCCCTGGCACAAGGAGTGCCACGTAACTCTTGGCAACCACTGATCTTTGATTGTCTCCATAGTTTTGCCTTTTCTAGAATGTCATATAGTTGAAATCATACAATATAGCCTTTTCAGATTGGCTTCTTTCACATAGTAATATGCTTTTAAATCCTTATCTTTTTATGGCTTGATATCATGTTTCTTTTTAGTGCTGAATAATATTCCATAGTCTGGGTGGACCACAGTTTAATTTATCCATTTACCTACTAAAGAACATCTCAGTTGCTTCCAAGTTTTGGCAATTATGAACAAAGCTTCTATAAACATCCATGTGCAAGTTTTGTGCGAACCTAAGTTTTCCACTCTTTTGGGTAAATACCAAGGAACATGATTGCTGGGCCATATGGTAAAAGTATAGTTTTATAAGAAACCACCAAATTGTCTTCAAAGTGGCTGTACCATTTTGCATTCCAGGAATGAATGAGAATTCCTGCGGCTCCAAATCCTCACCAGTTTGGTGTTGTCAGTGTTCTAAATTTTCGCCATTCCAATAGGTGTGATGTCTCACTGTTGTTTTAATCTGCATTTCCCTGATCACATGATATCAAACATCTTTTCATATGGTTATTTTCCATCTGTATATCTTTTTTAGTGAGCTGTCGCTGAAAGTTTTGGGTTCATTAAAATCAGGTTATTTTAATGTTGAGTTGTAAGAGTTCTTTTTTATCTTTTGGATAACAGTCCTTGATCAGATGTGTCTTTTGCAAATATTTTCTCCCTGTTTGTGGCGTGTCTTCTCATCCGCTCACAGTGTCTTTCTCAAAGCAGGAATTTTTAACTTTAATGAAGCCTAGTTTATTCATTCTTCCTTTCCTGGATCATGGCTTTGGCGTTGTATGTAAAAAAAATGGTCACCAAACCCAAGTTTGTCCAGATTTTTTCCTATGTTATCTTCTAAGAGTTTCATAATTTTGTGTTTACCTTTAAACCTGTGATCCATTTCAAGTAAGTTTTTGTCAAGGGCCTTAAAGTATGTGTCTGGATTCTTTTTGAATACTCATGTCCTTCTTAAGCTTTAAAATACACTGTACTGAGAATAGTGGGTAGTCAAAATAAAAGTTAACATTTACTGATGCTTGCTAACGCTGTGGGCCCAGGGACTGTTCTAGAGCTTTCACGTCTTAAACTCATTTAATCATTGACAATCCCATAATATAGGCTTTACTATTTACATTTTACAGGAGAGAAAACTGATTTCAGGAAACTGAATAGCTTGGTCAAGGACACAGAAGCAGCCAACTGAAGGAGCCAGGTTGGAAGCCAGACAACCGGGTTCCAGAGCATACCCTTCTACTCATATATTTATAATATACCTGTGCTATTATAACATTAAAAAAATAAATACCTCATTTTAAGATTATAGATCTAAATAACAACTGGAGAAAAATAAAGGCAGTATCCTTGTCTATGATAATGTTTTTACTTTTGAAAAAGACAATATAAAATTATTAAGCTATAGAATGCTTCATAATTATGTGTGCCATATTTACTGAAATACTTGGATTTTTACTCCTTTGAATCAATGTGTATTGCATATGCCTCAGAACAAAGCTGAAGAAATATACCCCCCTCAGACATCAAGTAATAGGCAATGAGTGGATGTATGTCTAATGGAAGTATTTGCCTCATAATGGGCAGACTAATGTTTTAAATTGCATGTTACAATTAATTATGACTCACTAAAAATAATTGGAAAGCGTTTGGTCATTTTATGCAATTGATTCAATATCACAGACTTGAAAAATCTATGAAAAGTCATTCATATTTACAACCACCAGACATCGGTGGCATTTGTGAATGTAATCTGTGTGCTAGTCTTTAATGGAGACTTTAATCTCATCACAGACAAACTGGAGACACAAACCGGCTGAGTTAGCTCAGTCACTTTATGTTTGCTCTGTCTAACTTACATGTCTTTACAGAACCAAACAATCTACTCGTGTAAATTTAGTCTTCCAGGTAAAATAGTATAATAACAAACACAGTTACACCGGCCACACCAGATGTTAAAAGCCTGTGCTCACATAGTTTGCACACAGAGAACATGATAAAATACAGTGTTATAAATCTCCATTTACACCCTCTCTGGAGCAGAAATTTTCATTGTTCCAGCAAACTGCCTAACCTTTCACTAAGCTCTTTCACATTTTCATTTCTGACATTCTTGTATTTATAGCTAATAATTTCTACCAGTTTTCTGTCACTTGAATCACTGCCACCTGGTCTTCATGATCTGCCCTAAAAAAAAAGCCCTCAATATTATCATTGAATTTCTTCTCCAGCCAAAAGCATGTTTCATGTCCACAATTACACAACACTTTATTTATGGATATCAGAATACTTTCACCCTAATATTCCCCCCCCCCAAAAAAAATGTTGCCATTTGGATTGCACTAACTAAACACTGCAAAAAATGCTTCTAATGTCACAGGTTGCAGACGGGGTAGTTTTCTGGGCTGTTGTTGGCAGTGGTAGTGACACCAGATGCTAAAAGGCTGATTCAGAAGCTGGATGGCAAACGCCAAAAGGAAAGTGTGCCGTGTATCAGACTCGGTCTATGATTATCCAGCCATGTGCCACTCCATCCAAAAGAGGAGGGAAAAATAAACAATATCAATAACCATGTTGGAGTCAGCCACAGTCTGTAGGGACATGTTTTAAATAAAATTAAATGTGGATCCTCAGATAGAAAAAAGTTGCTCTCAAGACATTCTTTTTTCAAGTATTGTACATATAAAGCAGAAATTTATATAGCTAAATTTTAAGCAGGTTTAGCCTTGGGAAATTACCATTTTAGTAAGTCAAAAATGATGAAAATAATTTGACAAATTGCAAAATATGGCAATTTTATATGATTCTGCTTAATACTCAGGTTGTAAAATATAATGACCCTAATTTCTATTGAGAATAATGAGACACATTATTATGCAAAAAGATGACAAAAAATAGCAAGACACAGCATTTAACGTCACATCATCTAACTCATTTGTCTGGATTAAATGTCGCGCATTACTTTAATTTTCAGCTATTGCTTACATCTCACACGCTCTAGAAGACTGTCACAGAACAGATTAAAAAGTGGCAATATAAATCACTACTTCCACTATCTAATACTGTGGTTTCCAAACACCATGCTGACAAATGATGAGAGTATTATGAACTCTTCGGTTCAATAATCCAATATCCCACCAGTAGTTAGCAAAAGTAGTGTGAAATAAAACACATTCGGAAATAAATGCCAAGGTTAAAAATACTGCTTCAAAGTCTATAAACTTATTACATGCTATTATGAAGTGCCAACAGTTTTCTGTTCCCAGTACATTTGTTTTACTTTAAATCGATTGGAATTACCACATTAAATCTATGTCTTTGAGAGCTCAGCATGGGGATAAGAAGTCAGGTTAAACACAATATGGTCAGCAAACTCACAAAGTATAATTATTTTTTCTTATCACTCTAAGCTCTTTACTCACATCCACTTGTATTTAAGAAACACACTATTTACAAAGCACTGTGTGTGTGCTATGAAGAAAACAAAAATTAAAAAAAAACTCTTTTCCTTAAAGCGTTTACATTCTGACTTTAAAGACAAGATATGAACACTTATGTGTTTTTTCCTAAATAAATTTAAGTGACATATTAAGACAGCAAAATAAAACTGTCACAAGGCAGTATATGATTGTCAAATGTATACAGTATAAATGATAATTGATGTTAGAATTCAGAAGAGGGAATAATCTTTTCAGACTCAGTGCAGAAAAGATTTGTGTGTGAAGTGGGATTTGTGCTTCCTTTAAAGGATCATTGGTGTTTAGAAGAGGGAAAGGGGAGAGAGATGGCTTTCAGTCTGGATGCTATGGGTTTGGGCTAGGTAGATATCAGACATGAAAGAACATAAAAATAAGTCATTCCAAGCTGATTTCTAATTATACACCACAACTACTTTTAAGTTCACCAGTGATTCTTATCACACTTTTTTTAGAAATTGCATTATTCATTATTGCCATTAAAGTATTTATCACCATATCAATTTATTAAAAATTATTTGACATCGTCTCAAAATTTCAATTGGTATTTATTTTAGGTTCCCCAGAAAAACTACACTCCAGGGAATGTATAGCAGCTGCTTGAGATGGCTAGAAAAATAAACCCCACATATTTGGGGATAAGAGAGCTCTGTTTCATCTATTTCAATATTCCAAAATGGGGTCTATGAAAAGACTAAATTTGGAATATTTTCCATTTCTAGTTCTAGCACAGATTAAAACATAAGCATGTTCTAAGTTTGACTTTTTCTGAATCCATAAAGAAACATGAGAAAAAATGTGAATGAAAAAAAATTAAGACACTGTCTCCCATTTTCTTTATCTTCACTTTCTGCCCCAGTCATTGCTAGTGACCCCCACTCCAGGACCAATCTGACAAAAGGCAAGAGAAATGGAAGCTGACTATCTTTTTGGAGTTTGGGGTGGCACTTAATGCTTTGCCTTCAGACCGATTCTAGTTCAATTTATCAGAAATCAATAAATCTGAAATTCGTTTCCCCAAAGAACAACATGTACAAATAATCAACTTTCCTCCTTTGCCCAAATTACCAATATATTAGAAACTTGCTTGTTTAATCCTCTATGTAAAGGTTTATGGCATTCATATTGGATGCACAGTCTTTACATAGATTTTAATTTATGAAAAGGTCATAACATTTTAAAAATTGTGTAATTGACCTTTGCCCTGGTTTTCTGCTTCTCCTGCTGCCCCTGCAGCTTGAAAAGCTGAATACAAAGAGGAAGCCCTTTGCTGGGGGAAGAAAGAAAATACTGTAAGCACAAATATCAGCCTGGGTTACTAATCTCAGAAAAAAAAAAGGCAGTGGTGTGGAAAATTAGGAACCAGGAGATAAGAGGATAGGACAGTGGAAGGAGAAGATAGAGGGACTGAGACAAAAATTGGGATGGGGAGCAGGAAGAAGTGCTATTAACAGGAGCAATGGGGGAATTCTGAGAGACTAGGAGAGAATAGCAATAGAGAAGATAAAGGGGAATTAAGAAATATAGAAGCAAAGAGAGGGGAAACTGAGAGAGGGAGAGAAGTTGATTGATTGACAGAGATGAAACTGCAGAGAGAAAATGAGTGGTGGGTGGGGTGCAGACTAAAGGACAAAGAGGACACAGACTGAGGGGATAGGAAAAATTTGTGTTCAAGATGCCCAAAGCAACCTAGGTCCCCAAAATCAGTCATATAAGCTAGTATAAGTGTTATGAATATTTAGAAGTAAAGAGGTTTGGGTAAATCATTAGCTTTGGTAAATTCCTCATGTTTGTCATTCAGCAAAACATAATAATTGATCATTGGGCAAAAGGATGGCTTTCATGAAAACATCCCTGGGAACTTATTTCAGAAATGAATCCATTTCACTGCAAACTTTAAATATCATTTTTGAATAGCATGTGCTTTGAATGCCTGTGTGCGCTTCCGTTCATCATCTGCCCTGCTGTCAGGTAGTCTCTGTTCCTTCCTCTTAGTTTTATCTCACCAAGGCACATCTGTTTCTTAAGACATAACCATACAAATAATACTGAATATTAGAAAGCTCACTGTAGGGCCTAGCTAGCCACTACAGGAATCCTCCTGGCCTCACTATGGTGTCTTCTTTACGGTGCTGGCAAATTTCTACATAAAGTGTTAACATCTAATAGTTTTCAAAGCACCATTTAAGTTATCAGAACATTATTGGCTGTAAAACAAAATTTTTTATGAGAAAATTGGTGCTCAAAGAAGATAAGTGAGTTTTTCAAGGTCATAAGGTAAGGACTCTGAAATCTTGAAATTTAAGCCAAGACTTCTTGCAGAAAAACACACACTTTTTTTTGTAACACCCCAATGCACTGTCCCCAAACACTGTTAGAGATCTACAATTCCCGTAACAGATCTTTAAAAATAGTAACATTTTCAAGTGGGAAAATACAATAGCTGGAATATATGTGATGATTTGAATCAAACAGATTGATTCCAAGGTACTCCTCCCACATTCTCTTCCCCAACATGCACATCTTTTAGCTTCTTCTAATAACTGTCCTTATAAACCTGGTAACTAAGTTTTCAGTCCCACATTGCTCAAGCACATGTGACTCAAATAAGAAAAAAATTGAAATATATAATTTATTAATTTATACTTTCCTTCAAAAACAAAACATTCTTATGGTGTGAATTAGACATTTATCATATAAGAGATAAATAAGCTAAAAGTTTACTATTACAATAATGATTTAAAGAAATACATTGAGACAGGTGTGCATAGATACCCTATTAACAAACTCTAATATCCTCTGGCCTATTTAGAACAAAGTTTTATATTCACAGACTTCCATAATCAGCCCTGATTCTGCCAAAAACTGAGATGTTACCCTTCTTGTTAGCTAACAAATTAGCCTGTCACAGTTTCATGAATGCTGATAGAACAAACGAGACTCTTAGGTGGAAGAAGATAGAAGACAGCTTTTTTATTCACACCAATAGCAGTAGCCACAGTAGCAGCTTTTTTGTGCTGTTTCCCCAAGCCCCAGTTACTACAGGGTGTCTTGAAGAGGACGAGATGACACAGGACACACTACGGGTTGTGTTACAAGAAAGGAAACTCAAGTTTAGAAAACTAGAAACTTTTGATGAGCAATAATCATGCTTGCCTTTTGTTCCAGAAAGATACATTTTTATTGTACTAGATAGTAAGCATGGCTGCACTTTGCTTCAGAAAGACATTATTTCTGTCTTTCAAAGTACTATACAAATCCCTGAAACAACTGTTCAGAACAAAAGGCAGTCAGTCTCACTGGTAAGATGTGAAGAAACACTAAAGACCTATGGTGATTATTTCCCAATAGGCTGGTCCACATCTGTTTCAAGCTATCTGTTAGATTGTTTTGAAATTTTTTTTAGGACATGGGATATTTAATTAATAATCTAACTGCCCCTTATGTTTCTTAATTGCAAATAATTTTACTTGGAATGTACTTTCTTTCTGTTATTTTTTTCCATGTGATTTCATTGGAGAGACAAGTCAAACTGCCTTGATTAACATGACTTTAATCCATTTGTTATAAATATCACTTCTCACAGCCAGAAACTCTGGTTCTCCCCCAAAGAATCAAACCAAACTCAGGCTCTAGGGCCCCCTTGGTCCCAGTGATTCCATATCAATCCAACCTTGCTACCCATCTTGGTAACTGCACTGGTAGATGAATTCTCTCAAACTGGGATCTTGTTTTGTTCCCAGATCCCCCAAGAACCTAAGCCCTGGACCTAGCCCCAACCTAGTATCTGGGCCGCACCCCAGCTGTGAGACCTTTGTCACTGACTAAGTTGCCACCAGTGTCATCGCATTTCTCCGACTGGACCTGTGCCCCATCCTTCCATTTGCGCATTAACTAAATTATTTTCATGATTTTCTTGATGTTAATAATCTAGCTGAAGAACTGCCTTACTGTTATTACCTACCCCAAATTCATTTTTTCAACAAATAGTTCCAAAAGGACTACTAAATTTGTGGATCTGAACAGACTGTGAGTTTGCAATGGAATTTCCAAATACTCTGTCTGTCTGGTCCTGATTCCTTGATTGGGACTATGTGTGAGCCGCTCCTGGGAAAATCTCAAACTCCTGCTCTGAGCAGCGTGTGTGCTCCCAGTCTGTCTCCACGCTTCAAATGTCCATTCTGAGACTCATCGTGCTTTGTAAGTACAAGATCCTTCCTTAAATTCCCAACACCTGCCATAATTTTCTGTTTGAAAGAATTTCTGAACATTTTAATAGCACTAGATGTTGTTAACTTTCAGCACATTGCTCTTCTCATAAAATAATAGAGAGATATTGTGATATCATCTGCCATAGTCTGTTCATTTCAGTTTTTAAAGTGCCCCCCTTTCACAAATCTAGTATTTTTACCTAAACAATCCCATATTTTCTTTCCAATATTAAGGCCTTTGAATACTTTGAAGTTTGTTAGATTAAATTGTCATTGAGGCTTCATTCATTCTTGGATGTTTGCCACAAATAGAACTTTACATATTCATAGCCTCACAGTCTCATCTTATCTAAAAAATGTTACTGTACAGCTATCTAAATCAAGACATTTTGTTCCTTTGAAATATCTTTCCTTTTCAGTTTATATATGCATATATTTAAGTGTGTATCTGCGTGTGTGTGTGTGTGTGTGTGTGTTTCCCCTCTGTAATGGGTTATTATGTTTCACTGCTAAAGAAGGGCTTGCCAATTTCTAATCCTCTTTAAAGGGGAAAAAAAAGATTTACTTTGACACACTCCCAGTTTGTAGAAATTTTGAGCCTCAAATAGAACAAAATGCCAGAGGACTGTACACACTAATTAATAATAAATAGCATAATATGCACTCATATAGTCAATATATGACTAACATGCTGCGGATAATATGCACTCTTATGTAATGGGCTGTCTAACACATATAGGCTTATGAAAAGGGGACTAAAATCCTCAACACACAAACCACAAATCAAATTCAGTTTACTAGACATAGAAATTGGCAAAGCTCATAATAACCTCATGGTGTCAATTCAATTCTACCAGAAAAGCACAAAGCCAAATAATCAGGAGACATAACCCTAATGTCAATCAGTCCTTTTTTCTGACAAATGCAATCATCTCTCAGTCTTAAATTCTAATCAGGTTAAAAGGCATTGTCCAAAACTTATTTCCAAGAAGGCACAAACCCTCATGATGGATGGTCATGCAAAGAAAACAAGAGTTTGTCCTGAATTATGTAGTTCCACATCTATGGGAGACCCTTTTCTGATTAAACTCTGTTACCCACAGACTCTTCCAACAGAAACAACAATTTATACATAAAAGCCACTACTTGTGATCCTTTCAATTATTTTTTTTTCTCTTTCATGAATTTTATTTCTTTTTTTATTTTTTATTGTTAGTTTCAGGTGTATCTTTCATGAATTTTAGCTACTTACCTCAAATCTTTCATAAATTAATGAAGTATGAATACATTAATGGATGAATAGATGCTGAGAATAGATGGATATTAGACGATAGAGATAGATAGATAGATAGATAGATAGATAAGATATAGATAGACAGACACATACATACATACATAAGTACATCCATCCATAGACAAGTGACCAATCACTATTGAAAAATCAGTCCTTTTTCACTTGTATGCCATGATTCTTCTGTCAGATATGAAGGGTTCATATGTATGGGGTTTTTTTCTGGGCTCTCTATGCTGCCCCATTGGTCTTTTATATCTACCTCTTTCTTAATTACTGAAATTTATTATAAGTATGGATCTCTGGAAGAGCAAGTGTTTTCACTATTTACTTCTTCATATGTCTTCTCCATTCTTGACCCTTTGCAGTTACATGTGCATTTTAAAATCTGTTTTCAAAGTTCTACTGACAAAAAACAAAACAAACTGTATTGAGTTTTCATTTAACTTACATTCAGTCTCTAAATTATTGTTTTAAAATCTATGTTTATAGTGTATCTATATAGGTCGTTCTAATTTCTCTCAGTAATATTTTATAGTTTCTGTATTGGTGGCTTTACACAATTTTGATAAATGTGTTCTTAGATATGTGATAGTTTTCATACTATTTGAATAATATATATATTTTTAAAGGTTTTTATTGGGGAATTGGGGAAGGGGACCAGCCAAGTTGTTCTTCAATCTTCGTTGTGGATGGCGCCAGTTGCCATCTGGCTTCCCATCTGCAGCCTGTGGCCTCTAAGCTTAAGGTGCTGTGTTACAATCTTAGTTGTGGGTGGGCATAGCCACTATCCCATGCGGGAGTCCAACCAGCAGCCTTGTTGTTAGGAGCACACGCTCTATCCACTGAGTCATCTGGGCAGCAGCCCAGCTCAAGGTGCCGAGTTCAGTCTTAGTTGTGAGTGGGCGTAGCCCTCCATTGAACAGACAATCTTGTTGTTACACCAGCTGAGCCATCCTGCCACCTGTTGGCAGCTCAGCAACAGCTCAGCTTGGGCACAGTGTCACTGGCCCATGTGGGAATCGAACCCGCAGCCCTGTTACTCAGAGCTCGCGCTCTTAAGCCAACTCTTAACCAACTGAGCCACTCAGCCGGCCAGAACAATATCTTTTTTAAGTTTCATTTTCTATATGTTGTTAATATACAAACATCAAATTTATTTTTTTAAATAATTCACTTTAAATCCAAAAATTTGCTAAACTTTAATTAATTATAATAATTTATTTGTAAAGCCTATGATTTTTTTATTGAGCTAATCTTATCAGTCACATCAGTTTTGTTTTGCCAATTCTTTTTTTTTCCCCCTCTTGCTCTGCTCTATTGAACTGGCTCCCACTTCCAATATTAATATTATGTTGCCTGGATGTGAAGAAAGATGAACCAACCTTAAAGTAAAGAGCTCAACATTTTCATCCTCAAGTATATTGTTTATTGTAAGCTCATTGTAAATACCAAATATATGCTCTAGTTTGCTTATTATTTCTTTTCAAAAGGATATATATGTTATTAAATGTATGTTCTATATCTATAGATAGGACTGTAATCCAATAATTTGGGAATTTCATTAATCAATTATCTAAAGTTAAGCTAAGACCGAAATCCTGGAAAAAAATCCAACTTTGTCATGATATATGATCCTTTTATAAAGGTTGAGATTCTCTTTGCTAATATTTTATTTACAAAATTTTCATATATGTCCATGAATGAGATTGGCCGATCATTTACCTTTCCTATACTGTCCTTATTAGGTCCTGGTATTGAGTTACATGAGTCCTGTTACACAAGTTAGGGAGCATTACCAAGCTTTCTGTCCTCTTGAATGATAGAACTCACTAGTAAAGCCAGTTAGGCCTAGAACTCACTAGTAAGACCAATTTTGTGAGAAATTTTTAATTCCTAACTTTATTTCTTTCATGGCTTAGTATTGTCCAAGAGCCTTTTCCTGAATATTTTTTGATAAATTATATTTTTCTAAGAATTTTTTATTTTGTATACAATTTCAAATTTACTGATATACGTCACTAGTAACATACAGTCATTATCTGCTTAATTTCTCACAGCTGATACTGACAATGTGTTTCCTGTCTTTTTCCTCTGCTTAATGTCACCAGAAGTTTGTTCATTTTAGCAGCCTTAGAAAAATAAAAGCACTTTCGGCATTGCTCATTTTCTCTATAACTTCTGCTTTACATTTAATACATTCTCTCTTCCACTATTTGAGAAACTGGATTGGCTATATCTAGAATTATCAACACATCTTTCTTTTTATTAATCTAAATCAGTTTAAGGCAAGCTTCTCTCACTTGCAACTGAGTGTCTTGATACAATATGTAAATATGATGTCACTCACAATGGTAAATTTAAAAAGTACGTAGAATTAAAAAGTAGCATCTACATAGTATTTTACTGTTTACAAAATGTTTTGATATACATTCAATTTCAAGCAATTCTTACAGAAACTTAGTAATTTTTATAACCCATTTTAGAATTATAATAATTGAGGTCTGCGAATTTTCCAAGACCTCATTGCTATTAAATGGCAGAGCAGACACATGAATTCCTGGCTTTCAAAGTCATGTTATTTTCAAAATTATATAGGCTCTTAGGCTATTAAGCATATCTTCACTCTATATTTTATTGAATTACTTGTTACTATTACTTCTCCTAACATTATTATTAACTGTCTTCCATGAACTATTGTAAGCGTATTTTGGAAAAAATTCTTCAGCAACACAGGGCCTAATTCTAACTATTTTGATTGTTTTCATAAATCCTATTCACACAGTCTCCTTCCACGATCTGTAAATATTCATTTTATTGCAATCAAATTTCTATAATATTCCCTTAGGAACTTCCCAAATATTAGTTTCAAATCCTAATATCTTTTTAAGCAGTAGAATCCTTTCAGCCTGACTAGAATTTAGTCTCCAGGGCACATAGTTTTATTTGTTTGCTGTAGAACTGTCTGAAATATTTTTGAATACGTGGTTAATTTCTGAATTTCCACTACCATTATTTCTAGCACCCTATCTTCGCTTGTCAATGCACATAAAGGCATGCATTGTCTGCAAAGCTATCATCATCATCATCATCATCATCATCATCATCATCATCATCATCATCTTTTATTCCAAAGAAACAAATCTAAGGACTCTGCTTTTTAGATGTGCACAGTCTTCAAAGCCTTAAAGTGATGATGGATGTTGAATACTTCCTATACAGAGTGAATGTAGCTTAATCACATGAAAGATCTCATGAGAAAGTCAGCTCTTGGTTTTACCCAGCGAGTTGTTTTCAGTTCCCTTTATGAAAGGATGGGCAATTTCACTTTTGAGTTTACCAACATATTATAAATGCTTTCTCAATTGCCTCTTTTGTTTATTTCACTAGCTCTCTGGTTATCCTTGTGAAACAAAATGTTTGGATCCCAGCAGAGACACGCTTTGAGGCCTACATAACCATTGCCCCTGATGTTAAGAAAAGAACCCCAAAAGGGTAAACTGCTTGGCATCCCCATGAGAGGTAAGCTGTCAACTGGCATTACTGAGAGGTTTTAGGGATTAATTGAGTAGAGGATCAGAATAGGAAGCTAGTGTCTAGCTCTGTCTTCATCAGGTCTTCACAGTATGGCTTTGTTATCCCAAAATGAAAGGAGAAAAGGCTGTTCCCATTAAAAATAAATGAAGTAGATCAGTGGAGTGCTCTATACAGGGAGAAAGAGATGGAGAAGTGTGACAAAGGAGCTGTGCTGAACGTTCAGGCCTTCTGTGTCAGAAGAGCACGTCTTAGAGCATCACTTGGATGTACAGTCTACAATGGTAGCATGGCCACCAAGGAAGCACCGGGTGAGCAAATAAGAGGAGACCTAGGAGAGATCATACAGCACTTCAGGAAAGTTAGGTTGACTTGAAGCAAGCCTGCACCCCTGCTGCCACTCATTCTCCTGCTACCACCAAGTATGTGTCTCCCCCAAACCTACATATTCACTTTCCAGGTGTATTTGACCAAGAATACTGAAATCTATGGGACATGCAATAAACACACCTCAGTGCTGTTTTCCTTACCCTTTTCAAGTGCACTGCAAACAAAACTGAAAAAAACAGACACATTTTTTGGCTATGTTACTTATTTTTACACCCCCTTCCAGAGACAAACTATATTTATAATCACTACATTTCTGTTTAAAGAAATATTTTCAACATCAGGTTCTCCTGGATCTTGAATCAAATTCAGCATCCAGAAGGCCGTATCATCATGGAGTAGAGAAAGTAAAGTCAGTGCCCCAGGGTTCCTGATGGTTATTTCTGCCTCCAACTCTCCAGAAATGCATAAAATACTTTTCTCCGGCAAATGGTGTCTGTCAGTCAGACGGGGGGCAATTTCAAAAGGCAGAGAAGAGTGAACAGTATCAACTGTACCAGAAAGCATGAATACTAAAAACAGACCACTGAGTTTGGAAACAAGTATATATGAGATATTTTATCGGTGCAATTTAATGATGGAGGGTGAGCATAGAATACATGGCAGATGCAACAGTAGAGACCTGGACTGTAACAAACTTCCGGCTTTCAGTCTTGCCCAACTCCAATCTGTTATGAAACCATTACCAGGATGATCTTCCTAAATCTGGCCACTTTATTCTCAAACTAGCAGTGTTTCAGTGGCTTCCTATTGTACCTGTTCATAATGTACCTATTCATCCTTCATTCCAACTTACCTTCTAAGTACCAGTTTTTATTTAAAACTTTTCCTGAACTAGCAGGTAGAATTGAAAACCCTCTTTGTGCTCCACTATGCCCAAGAAACACTTCTCTTACATCATTGGCAACTTTCAACCCCATTTACATGTTTTCATGATCATCTTTCTCAACAAACTTGAAGCTCTTTGAGGGCAAACACAGTGTCTAGCACATTCTAGAAAACCAATACTTCATTGTTGAATAAATGAGAGAGAAAGAGAGGGAGGAATAGAGAATAATGAGGGGTGTATTAAAACTTTGGAAAAAAGAATACCTTCACCTTCACACAGGAGGAAAGGAGAGGAAGACAGGTAATGATGCAACAGGGAACAAACTAAAGTAATGGTGTAATAGGAAACCAACAAAAAGAAAAAAGAATCAAATATCAACTCCGTGGAAAACTAAAGTTTGTCAGGAAATGAATATCATGTACCAATAGGATAAAGTTGGAGCTAAGTTGAGCAACAGTAGCTCTGTGCTTGTCTCCAGGGATGTCTGGAACCATAATACTTATCCTTGGCCAGGATTAGAATAAGATGTACTACCTACAGATGTATAACGTGCAGTTTGAATTCCAAAACCTCCCTAGTGGCACCTAATAGCAAATCTTCTCCATTGTTTATTGAGAATGTAGAGTTATGATCTGCATCTAGTTTAACCAGTTATACAGCCTTATTTTAGCTATTGAATGATAGTTTAGATAAGATATCTTGGGTAACTTGTGTTTGGCTGGCCTGAAACAAAAGTTTCTCACACATATATCTTGGTGAGTCATAATCCAAAGACCATGCACATCCTGTAAAATAGAGAAAGAACCATGGGGGCCATGCCTAGAGATCTCAGCCCTCTCTGAGGTTTACCTGTGCTTCCGTTCTCCTGCTGCACTATAGCTTTTACCTTTATCAAAGACACATATGGATATATCCTGTGGAGTCCTCTTGGTTTTATAGCTTTGTGTAATTGACATCATTAGCACATTGAGTAGAGTATTAAAGAGGCCCTTGACTCTATAATTTAAATGATGGCTAAGACTTTAGGGAAAAGAAAGATGAGGAAAGAGAGATATGAACGTTTGATAATAGGCCACTTCTGGTTTGAGGTCACGCAAATGCTGTAACCACTGAAGGCAAGAAAAGCGTATCAGAACTTGGAGGTGGAAGGCACTGAACCAAGGGAAATACTGGGTTGTCGGAAAAGTCATGGAGTATTTTTTTCTAAGTTTTTCGTTGCAAAAATGTGTCATGGATTTTCTGACAACCCAATAGTTATAATACATGGATTAAAAGAGAAATTCAGGTAGAGGGGAAGTCAGCCAAGAATTTTGTAATTTTGACTTCTTTGAAAAAAATGAAAATAGCAGAAAGAACTGAAGATGCCAAGTCCACCAAATTATGGTTGATGATCCTAAAGAGAGGGAACAGCATGCCAAAAGGAAATGGGGCAGATATATCTTTTGATCAGAATGTGATTCAGTTTAAAAGGGAATCACTGAAAAAGACTACACATGTTGCAAGTGAAGAGAATCAAAGACAAGCAAAACACAGTAAGTCACTTGTGGAGTGAAAGAAACAGCTTCCTGGGGAGCCTCTGCTAAAATGGATTATATGCATTCAGATCCAAGGAGCTATTTCCCTATATAAGGTATACTGCATGAAAAAGTATGTTTGGTCTTACTCAGAATCCGCAATTAATAGCAACTTTTACAGAGATGTAGTTAGAATCAAACTCCCAAACGCTGTAGACCTGGATAAAGGTACATAAAATACACTTATAGAGGGGAAATTAGATACTAAATGAAATACTCTTAGGCATCCAATGTAATAATCCATCTCTGCTTCTGAAATGGTGACAATATCAGCAACTTCAGATTGGTTATATGACGACATTAAAATATCCCCCAATTTTACGTCTTTGACTCAAGCGATGATTGATGATGTGAATGAAGAGTTTCCAAATACTTGGGGTCTATATGTTACTCTGGATGAGGGGGATTATGTAAAGAGAAGCTGGCATTGACCTCTTGGCTTATTTCCCACAAGCAGGTTTGAATGATGAAGAAGATTAGGATTACTCAGAAGAAAAGAAAAAAGCATAAAATGGGTGAAAAAAACTCAAGACTTTTAAGTTAGGAGAAAGTATTCACATGGTTCATTTAAAAGTGTATGGGAAAGAAGGAGACTGCTAAAATTTTAATGGATCACTATAAGAGATTATAAAATTCAGCTGCTTTACCAGTTCCTCCATTTATCCTAGGCTTGACACATTTTTAAAATCTAATGATGACATAAAAGCAGAATCTGCAGTCTCTTCCAAAGCAGTGCTGTTTAAAACAGTGAGAGTTTTAAAAAGATTATTCTGAACGACAAGATGGCCAGAGACTGTTATTGCAATGTTCCAGCAAGGACACTAAAGCCATTTGCATCAGCATGCGAGAAAACCATCAAGGGTGGTAAAGAAATTTTACTGAAATTTCGAGACACTGGCGCACAGTACACAAGTAAACTTATACTTGCTAATTACAGGGTAAAGGGTGGTATAATTAAGTTAGCCGGATAAGGTAAAATATTCAAAAATAAATGTCTGGTTCAAAGTAGGTGTTTATACTGAAAGTACCATAATATCGAATGTCAATTATATGTATATATGGTCACAGGATGTAAAGTACAGCTATAAGGAATATAGTCAATAGTATTGTAATAGCTATGTATGATGTCAAATGGGTAGTAGACTTGGTGGGGTTGTCACTTTGTGAGGGGTGTAAATGTCTAATCATTATGTTGTTTTGTAAACCTGAAACTAATTAAAAATTTATTTTAAAGTAGGTATTTATGAATGAAATTTATGCAAGGTTGTTGTATCAGCCTTACCAGAATGTATTACCAGAATAGATATGATGTATAAATGAGAAATTCTTGCTTATTCAACAAGGATGTCATACAAATCAGCTCTTTGTTCTCTTTTTATTAGATGTATTAGATGGGGACCTTTAAAACTCCTTAAACCTACTTGAGTATTTAATATCAAATGAAATAAGATATCAGGGAAGGGTGGGGAGAGAGGAAGGAGCATCAAAAACTTTCAGTTTTAATTAAATATATGGTAAATGCAGGTGAATTAGTATCCAAAAATCCCTTGTTCAATCGTCCAATATGGCATGTGAGAAAAGCTGTTAGATCCTGGAGACTAACTCTAGACCCTAGAGGACTGAAAAAAGAGGATCCTTCAATAGCATCATAAATTCCTATGGTGTTAACAATTCAAGTTGTGCAACAAGCTAAGGGAGATTAGTATTCTGTGATCAATTTGACTAATGATTCCTTTTAGATTCCTATTTTGAACAAAAGTAAAAATCAAATTTGCATTCATGTGAAACAGACCCCCATACACATTTACTGTGCTTCTATGGGGATGTTTAAATTATCCTGCTTATTACCGAAACCTGGTAGGAAGAGATGTTGATCTAATTCAATCAAAAAGGACTTTTTTTTTCATTACATCAATAATATAATGTTGATATCTAAACCTAAAAATCAAGCTAAGCATGAATTCCAAATGTTGGTTAATTATATTACCACTGGGGAGTAGCCAATTAACCCAGCTAAAACATAGGGTCCATAAATGACAAAATTCTGAATAATTACATGGGCCAGAAATACTAGCAGCTTCCTCAACAAACTACAATGATTTGTTGTCTCTCTAGCTCCAAAATTAAAATAAGAGGCACAAGGATTGCTTGGTTTCTGAAGAAACCACATACCACATTTGTACATTTTTTGGCCCCTATTCACATAATAACGATGGAAAAAGCTGAAACTTGAATAATGCTTTTCAGAGCATCAGGCTCTCTTGAAACTTCAAATGGCCATTGACCCACACAACCTCACTCTAACCAGATGCTCAAATGATATTAGAAATATAAGCAGCTAGAAAGCTCAGGCTGTCTAAAGCCTTAGGCAAAAGCCCATACTGCAATCCTGCAGTCACAGAATTTGGACTAGAATATTACTTAAAGCTGCCTCATAAGCATCATGATTCATGGATTGTAGCTCAAAGATAGAGAACCCAAACTCAGCCTGGAAGGTGCTGCATTACAACTAGCTGATCATTTCACTTTGAAGAAGAAAAATACAATTCCACTCAACGGACAGAACTAAAAGGGTCATTACTGAGGGAGCTAGATAATAAAAGTAACAGTATGAACTTATATTAATTTTAGGCAGTAGCCATTAGATTGGGAATATGGTCCTGGAAGTGGACTTAGATGACGAGAAAATAAGAGAAACTCCAATGTGGGAGACGATGTTATAAAAAGCTACTATATGGACTTCTAGAGGAAACAAATGGAAGTGGGATAAGTTGATGCCCATTTAAAGAAAAAAAATTTTTTCTGAATTCAGAAGGGTACTGGAACTAATGAGTAAATACCCTGTTTGCTTTTTGAAAGTAGTTTCTTGGATCGTGATGAATGTTAACTAGACTTATTGCGGTAATTATTTTGCAATATATACAAATATCGAATCATATGCTGTACACCTGAAACTAATATAATGTATGTCAATTATATCTCAATTTAAAAAAAAGAATAAAAAAGTACTTTCTTGGGTACACAAAATGAGTTGTCATAGACATATTCAATCAATCAACAAGAACATAGATGTATCCCACTGTGTGCTCAGAAGCTCAAAAAGTGATTAATGGTTTTAACCGTTAGTTAGTTGTTCTGTTTTGTTTTGCAGTAACATCAGCTATGGGTTGCCTATTGAGAGGATATACTACAGCCCCTCGCTGGCAAATGGATTACATTAACCCATTACTCATGATTCCAGGTACATACTGATGGGTCTTGACCAGGATAGATATTCATTCTAGAGTTGTAAATACATGCCAGGTAACTGAAGCAAATGCCTCTAACACTGTTAGAGGCACACAGGAACAAAATATGATTTCAATTTGGCCCTCCCCATATATATATATATATATATATATATATATATATATATATATATATATATATATATCTCTCACTGATGAAGGAACACATTTACTGCAGGTGCAGTAATGTAGCAAGCTAAGATGAATCATATACAGTGGACTTATCATGTAGTTTACCACGTACAAACTAGTGAACTGAGTGGAAATCAAAACGTGCAATTAAAACATGTGCTTACTAGAGGGACAAAATTAGCAAGATGGCATAAAAGGAAGCCCCAGGCCCTTCTTCCCTCTATACGGATTCAATAACACAGAGAACAATTCTGTGAGAAATCCAGAGACCAGTTGAGAGACTCTTATACCCCAGGTAAGCACAAAACCAGTCACAATAAAGTCAGCAGTAAAATCTGTGAGTCCTCTCGCCATAATCCCTCCCACCTGGCACAGCACTACACGCTCAGGAAGAAGCCCCCAGCTCCCAGAGCATTTGTTATTTCACACAGTTTTCTGTAAGGTCAGTATGACACAAGAAAGGGACATTCTGAAGGTTATTACTTTAGAAGTAGAAAGAGAAGAAAATAGAGGTTTGCTAAGAGAGAGATATCTGCCTGTGGTCTAGAAACTGAGAGACCCATCATTTAGAGAATGGCAGAGTTGGATAATTGGAGAAGTAAAGAAGAGGACACTTATCAGAAGAAAAAACTTATAGGACTCTTAGACAGCGTCCACTGGACAAGGAGACAGGGGAAAGCCTAAACCAGATTCAGTGGGTCCTCTCCAACCAAGGAAAGTGTCTTAATGTCATAGGAAATGATTATTGTATATGCACCAATTAAGGCATGACCTGGGCTATTTACTACTTAACATCCCATGACGAAAATTCAAAGTGATGGTGAAATTTCTTAGCTCTAAAACACTCCAGTTTTACTACTTGAATTCTTTAAGAATCTAACTTATTTGCTCTTTGACCCGGGTTTTCAATAGTCTAATGTATGATGAAGGTTGGCTAACCACTAAAATTAAAGCTGCAAGAGGTACACAGCATAGTTATTAGCTGCTCAGTCTAGAAGCCAAACCCAGTCATACATGATAACTCTGGGACACTTATTTCTCTCTCTAAGCTTCAGTTTCCTAATTTTTACATCAGGGCCTATCTCTTGAAGTTTACATGACAATTAAATAACATGAAGCACAGAACTTCAAAGCATATTCCCAGGCACATAGCAAGTACTAGATAACTATTATTATGGGTTCTTATTACAAAACCTTTATATGAAACATTAATCCTAAATTAAGGTTAATGGACATGGTCAAAATGTCCGTTTGGAATTTTTAATGATATTTTCTTAATTAAAAGATTATATGATCATAACTCTTTTCAGTTATGGCTAATAACAGAAGGCTCAGAGTAATACTCTCATAATTTAATATTAAGGTTTTCATTATATAAGTACCAAAGATTTGGACGTTAGATATATGGGAAGCAACAAAGATAATCAGGGATTTGTCACTTAATAAGAAATACTCAAGGGAAAATACCTACTAAATTTGGAGAATAAAACCGAATTCAGAATCTCTCTCAAAACTTAATGATGATCACTATTCATTTTTAAAAGGAGAAACTCAACAAATAGAAGGCGCCAAAAGCAACAGAAATAACAACAACAAAAAACAGGACAAATTTCATGACACTGACTTTCATCCTGATACAATTCAGTCAACTTCTAATCCTGATCTCATCACACCAATCCAAAATTGGTACTAGAAAAAAGAAAGGTGGTGAATAAACAAAATCCTAAGAATCCTTATCAATAATCTCCATTCCTCTTCCTCATCTCCACTGGGGGGAGAAAGCATATTAAAGAGGAGGTTTCACTCGGGGAATAATTTAAGGGAAGTCATCAAATGTGGACGTTTCTATTACCACATGTTCTCAGTAGAACAAGATAAATGGTTTGAGATCCTCACTTTGGTATTAGGAGAAAAGCAGATGAGGAATAAAAATGGCCATAATCACACAAGTACCAATAAACTGTGATTTAGGGGAACTAAAGGGAATAGAGAAAACAAACTTGCTGAGGGAACAAGAAGCTAATGAATAGTGATTTAGTGGAATTCTATAAAACAATAACAAGAAAGAAACTCACTTACATTTAACAACATAGAAGAATCTCTTAAACATACTGAGCTAAACAAGAAAATTAATTAAGAATAGATATAGTTTAACTCCATGATTCTCAGGAGTACAAAAATAGTTGGTCATACACAGGTTAAATTATTTTATTTTAAAGCATAAAAATGTACATTTATTTGTCTATATTTTGAGGTATCAGCATAGATTTTTTTTTTCCCAGTATGGGTCTACCGATGAGTTCCTCCTCAATTTTTTCATCATTGATAATTTCTAATGAGGAACAAAAACTTCAAAACTACTGTGAAGCAAACTGAGTATAGAATCCTTCAAGGAATTTACCAATTTGTTTTCATTCTTCTATTGATATCTCAGTCACACCAGAATTGATAGCAAGTTTTTTTGTGTGTTTGTTTGTCTGTTTTTCAGGAATTTTCCCGTATCAAATTTTAAAAAGCATTCAAACTACTGTTATAGGAACATCCATTTTCCTTATTACATCATACCAAATGAATTTTTTTAATGTTTAATCAAATAATAAAGTCATAACTTCCACAACTAGCAAAAGCATGTTTGGGAACAAACACAACTTAATCTTAGCAAGCACGCAACCCAGTTAGTGAAAACAGAAATACATAGGCATACTAGAGAGAACCTGACTAGCCACACAGGTCATAGGCATCAGTCAGTATATTTTACAGATGATATGTGGAATATCAGTTAATTGGACAGGCTATTTAAGAGAAAGTCAGCTAAGCAAAATTCATAGAGTAAAACAAAAAGTATCTAATGACAGTAAAAGCAGTGGAAAATGGCAGAAAGACAAATGCAATTAGAGAAAAGATCATCAACTACAGTGGGGGAGTAATGCAAGGAGCAATAATGATTTAATAAAATATAAGAGCTATGACAATTAAGTTCACGAACTCATCCTAGAAAAAGTGCTACATATTTCATTGCTGAATATCACTATGGTCACCTTCGAAGTACTCCCCTTGGGAAGCTATGCACCAACACCAGCACCTAGTCCACCCTTCAAAGCAACTATGGAACTCTTTTTCTGGAATGGCCATCAGAGCTGTCATTGTACTACCCTTGATGTCCTGAATGTCATCCAAATGTCTTCCATTCAATAGTTCCTTATCTTTGAGTAAAGAAAGAAGTCATTGGGGGCCGGAGCAGGTGAGTAGGGAGAGTGTTCCAATACAGTTATTTGTGTACTGGCTAAAAACTCCCTCACAGACAGTTCTGTGTAAGCTGGTGCATTGTCGTGATGCAAGAGCCATGAATTGTTGGCAAAAAATTCAGGTCATCTATCTTTTTCACACAGCCTTTTCAGCACTTACAAGTAGTAAACTTGGTTAACTGTTTGTCCAGTTGGTATAAATTCATAATGAACAATCCCTCTGATATCAAAAAAGGTTAGCAATCTCTTTTTGACTCTTGATTTGGACTGACTGAACTTTTTTGGTTGTGGAGAATTGGTTGACTTCTATTTTGCACTTTGACCCTTTGTTTCAGGGACCTATTGGTACACCCATGTTACATCACTAGTGATAAACATCATCTACCCTCTCCAAAAGGTCTTGGCAAACTTCGACTCTCCTCTGCTTTTGTTCACTGGTGAGCTCCTTCAGGGCCGTTTTGCTCACACCTTTCTCATGCCAAGATTTTCAGTTCAGATTTTCCTGTTTCTCTATCAATGTTTACTTGGTCTACTATGCTTCTCACAGTCAGCCAATGATTTTGATGTACAATTTGATGAATTTTTGCACTGTTTTCTTCAGTGCTGTTTGCTACTGACCTCTTTTCATCAGTAACACATTCTCTCCCCTCAAAAAAATTTTAAGCCATTTGCACATTGCCATTTTCTTCATGATATTATCCTCATACACTTGAACTAACATGTCCCTGATTTCACTTCCACTCTTGCCAGGTTTAACAAGAAATTTAATGTTTATTCATTGGTCTAATTCAAGCTCAGACATTCTCACAATTCCACACAAAAACACGCAACAACAATAATGAATGCCCCTCAGCAAGACACGGCCACATGTCAACACGAACACAGCTGTGAGACACTGATATACCAAGGTTATGAAACCTTACCAAGCTGTTTATACAGTGCTGCCAATGTAAGCACACAGTGGTAAGTTTGCGGACTTAATTGTCAGACCTCATATTTGGCCTTCCTGAACTATGAATTCAAATGCACCAAGAAAAGTATTTAAATGCATAATAACTTCTTTCATTAAGGTATAATCAAATCTGTAAATTCAAAGTCTCAGCATGCTCCAGGAAAAAATTAATATGGAATAATCAGTAGTGATCTTTTTTTTAATCCTGAATTTCCAAGACAAGAAATATTTCTTGACATACTAAGGTAGGGGGAAAAAATAAGGCACTTTAAAAAAATAAAAAATTAAGCAGGCCTATAAGACTCCAAACAATCTGCAATGCCACAAAATAATATAACAGTGTTCATGTATTTCTGGGGTAAATAAAATATAAATTAAGAATTTTAGGCCCAGTTAAACTGTTGTCCTAGAATACAAACATTACCCAAAATGAAAAAACTTAGGAAATACAGTACTGAATATACATAAATATAGAATTGAAACTAAACAAGTGATTGAATTATATTTCAAAAATATTTAAATAATACGAAATTTTACAATACAATAACACAATCTTAATGTCTCTCATAGTGTGTGTGTGTGTGTGTGTGTGTGTGTGTGTGTGTGTGTGTGTGTGTGTAATTTAAAAGAGATCTTTTAGGAACTAACAATCCCTGTAATGAACAATAAGTTTAGCTATTCCTTTAGTTTAGTGGTTTCATTTTCTTCTATTAAATTCAAGTAAAATTAAAGATAATGCATTTTATTTTTAAACAGCATGTATCCCATCATCTCGCTTTTATAAAACTATTATTTCTATCTAACCTTCATTCATTACAAGACATAGAAAGTAGTTATGAAATTGTAATTACTTAATATTAACTCAATAGTTATTTCTGGGTAGTGAAATTCGGGATTTTTTTCTCTATGGTTTGAAATTTTGGGAAGCATTTTAATGCCTTTGCAATGTATTTTACAAATATGATAAGATTTTTCTAAAAGAAATCATGGTTAGAATACATAAGAAATTGTAGGTTCAATAAAGATAAAATTTGCCTGATGATCATGAATGTTACTCTAACAAAACCCTTCATTTTCAGTGTTACTCAGCTGATCAAAATCCTGCATCTGACTGTATAGAAAACACATCATTATTTTTCTTTAAATAAGTTAATTTAAAAAACAGAATGTCATGCTAGCAGCCAATCCTGAAAAAGAATTTTAGAAAGAAATGTCCCTTATTAATCCCTTGTCAAGCAAAAGTACTAATTGACTCTAGAAGAAAAAATGGTGAGGAATGAAAGGAAATGATTTAAAAGGACTCAAGGCTTTGCTCTCACAAATCACATAAATGATTATTATTCTGTATGTTATAGACTGAATGACTATAATGTGCTCTGTTTAGGACACCATTGTATTTCTCTGTGGGTGTAGGTTTTTCTAGCATATCCAAGGTTGTAAGGCACACTGGGAGCTTTCCACTAGTTCCAAAGCATTATGCAAATGTAATATATTAACAACTGATCCTGTATTTGGAATGCTAAAAATAAAATTTTTCAAAAAATTTAAATGGTCCCTATTATACGTAAAAAATAAAAGAAAACCATTTTAAGTTCAGGGGGAAAAAAAAACTTCAAAATGTCAATCCTGTCAAAATAAAAATTATAGTTTCAAATTTGAGAAAAAAACAAAGCTTTTTTATGAAGTGCAATTATTTATTGCCTTCTCCAAATAAAGAAAAGGCTTTCTTTTTAATGATGTTTATTTCTAGTGTTGAACTAAATTTAAATTTAAATTGTCTTATTTATTAATATAATTGAACAATGGTAAATCCTTGAAATTAGTTACCTAGGGAAGGCAGGAGACCTCCGATTGAAAAAAAAAAGAAAAAAGAAAAAAAATCCTTTATAGGAGAAACACCTGTCCAGATCTCAGGACACTTGTAAATCAAGTTAATACTCTAGTTAACATTGTAACTATGACTTTAAATTTAGTTAAATTTATAGATCTAGGATAACACATAATACTGTTTTCTAGAAAACCCATGTAAAGTTATTTCAATGCATGGAAAACAAAGCCTTTAAATAATATTGTTTAATAAGTATTTTCTTTAGTTTTCAGTCTTTCTGTCTTTTAAAAATGAAACATACAGCATAATATGCCTCTATCTTCTTTCTTTCCAAGTGGGACCATCACTTCTCATTTCTGTTTCTATCAGCCTATGAATTTGTTATTTCTCTTGAAAAGATCAGATAAAATAGGAAGGATAAATTGTTGTTGTTGTTGCTATAAAGAGTGTCAATATTGTTCTATTTCAAAGGTGCTAGGACTGTATACCAACAAACAGCCCCATTGAAATCCCTTAGTCAGCATCCACAAACAACTGAAAATGACTAACCTGAATACATTGGTATTTAGAATTATCATATCTCCTTATTGTTTTTGTGTTTGCTATCTGCTTGGATAAATAAGTTTTTAAAAAATACCTTGAGTTAGCTCCTTCACATCAAAGAATCAGTTATTTGTATTTTGAACATTTAGATTGTTTACATTTTTACTAATGCAAGCAATGATTATTTCCTTAAAATAAAATTCTAACATCTAAAATGCTCATTATTAAGTATGCACATGCTTCAATCCTAGTATATATACAACCAAATTGTCCTCTAACACAATAATACAAAGTTCTGATTTGGCTGACTTCTAGATAATACTGGATAGTTTATCGTTTTTCATCTTTTTGGCAATTTATACTTAACCTTGCCTCTTCATTTGTGCTTTTAATTCCCAGGCTCTACATTTCAGCAAAAGGAACTAAAATAAAGATAGCTGTTGATAACTGTGAAGTTAGTTCTAGTTCCTGTGCCTTGCTGTATCAGATTGGACTTAAGAGTGACAGGAAGATTGAAAGGAACAAAGCGATTATAGGGGAACGATTTAAATAGATCCAGACTGTAAGAGAAATGGGCACTACAACATGCAGCATGGGTTGGATTTAGGGAAGAGTTTTAGGAAACTTGGGAAGAGGGAGAAGGTATCTTCTTAGCAGCTTCCACAGAGGAGAGTGAGAAAGAAATATAATTATTTCTTAAGTTATGGTGTATGTTTTAAATAATCTACTCCCTCATTTTCATTTTCAAGAGATTTCAGTATATAATTATGTTGTTTTAAAAATTATTTTTATGTTGTTTTAAAAATTATTTTTAGAATGTTTGAATGCCTTTTTTTAAAATATACCTCCAAACTGTGACAGAGCAACGGGGCAATTCAGCTTTGGGAATGTTATATTGATTTTTATTAATTCATAAGTCTAAAATACTATAATGTCAATTAGGAATATGCCAAAACCATAGTAACATTCTTTTTGTTATAGTCTGTAATAGGATTTTTTGTTATATTTAATACTTTATTGTATTGCTACTACATATATAATATTAAAAACAATATATTTGGGGTTTTGCCAAAATATGAACATTCTGGTTTACCATAAATAATGCTTTTGATTCTGAATGTTCTGTTTTATCGTCTTTGTGGAATTACTGTACAGGTTTATGTTTTTTTTGTATTTTAATCATAACATGTTTTATATTAAATTACTCATCCAGATAGCTAAAAATAATTATTAATAACATTTATATATTCACATCCATAGAACCCATTTTTTCCATCCAGAAAACTATCAATTTTTTATGTTAGGCATACACCAAAAACATATCTTTAATTAACTCAGGTGATTCTTTAACATTCAAATATTTATTACCAACTTATAAAATGTCAGACACTGTGCTAGGAAACAAAACTACAGCAATAATAAAAATAGGCGGTGTCTTCCTGAGCATAGCTGTTAAAGGGAGAAAGACGTTAATCAAATTATCAAACTCCTGAAAGGTAAAATTATATATTTGACAAGTGCTATAATTCGTGAGAGACAATCCTATGAACATTTATAATAATGGTATTTGACCTGAAAATTATTTCCTTTTTATTGATAAGAAATGTGGAGGAAAAAAAGGAGTTGTATGGACAGTAACCTCACAGGGTGATCTGATCATAAATTCCTAACTAGGCAGGTCATGGTGGGTAGTCACGCCCCAGACACATAACTTTTTAGTAAAAGGTTTGTCTTTGCCATAAGCAAGCCTTGTCCATTGTTTCTATGCATTAGGTCGGTTAGCACACCTTTGAAATAAGCCCTAACCACCCTAAAGAGAGCACATAATCTTGTTAACTATGCTGTACTCCAGGGGTGTCAAACTGGTGGGACGCATACGGCCCTCGAGGAAATTTTTTGTATACTCGTCTTCAGTAGTTAAAGGGTTAACGAGGGAATTGTGTGTACGGTATTGCCTCAATCTCCCCTAAGCGCTATTTTCTTCATAACAATTTTTTCTATTTTCATTTTATTTCAGAGCATCATGGGCCACAAAAAATTACCTCGAGGGCCGCATGTGGCCTGCGGGCCGCCAGTTTGACACCCTTGCTGTACTCCAATCCCTGCCTTGCTTTTTCCCACCTCCATGTAATCTACCTTACCTTTCCCCTTAATTTCAAAAGTATAAAAGAAACTGCAAAACTGTTATTCTTCAGAGTGTTTGAGATCTTGCTTCCTGGCATTTGTGGTCAGTTTGGCTCAAATAAATGCTTATAAAAGTTCACCACAGGTTTGGATGTATCTTCCATAGACAGAAGCTACTTATTTTAACTTATTTTTTATCTGAAGCTAAAAGCTAGCCACATTTTAAACATCTTTGTTTCCCATAGCAACCATCTTTTTAAAAATGTAGTGCACATTTGTTACATTTTGCAAACTTAATCTAAGTACAATTGTAGAATGGAAAAAAATTTGGGAAGAGAAACAGAATTATTGTCTCCAAGATTTCAAAGGTATTCACAGGTAAAGTGAGCACTTACTGCCAAAAGAGAAAAATCTCCATTGAAATGATAATGCAATAAACTTTCTAGGGCAAAAGCAATAGAATCCATATATTTGAAAAAGAAGACGTTCAAATGTTAAAAAATAGACAAAGTATGGTAAAATCATGCAATAAAACTTCATTTTACAATAAACGGCAAGTGTTGGCAAGGATGTGGAGAAAAGGGAACCCTTGTGCACTTTTGGTGGAATTGCAAATTGGTGCAGCCACTATGGAAAACAGTATGAAGGTTCCTCAAAAAATTGAAAGTAGAATTACCCTATAACCCAGCAATTCCACTATTGGATATTTATCCAAAGACATCCAAAACACTAATTTAAAAGAATATATGCATGCCTATGTTTATTGCAGTGCTATTCACAATAGTCAATATATGGAAAAAACCAAAATGCCCATCAATAGACGATTGGATAAAGAAATTGAGGTACATTTATACAATGGAGTATTACTCTGCCATTAAAAAGAATGAAATCTTACTCTTTGCAACAACATGGATAGACCTAGAGGATATTAAGCTAATTGAAATAAGTCAGACTGAAAAAGACAAATACCACATGATCTCACATATACGTGGAATCTAAAGAATATAATAAATGAACAAAAAAAAAACAGAAACAGACTCATAAATACAGAGAACAAATTGATGGTTGCTTGACAGGAGTGGGATTAGGCATGGGGGAGAAGGTGAAGGGATAAGAAACTACTAATTGGTAGTCACAAAATAGTCATGGGGATGTAAAATACAGTATGGTGAATATAGTCAATAATGTTGTAAAAACTATGTAGGGTGTCAGATGGGTACTGGACTTATCAGGGGAATCACTTTATAGATTATAATAAATGCCTAACCACTGTATGATACACCTGAAACTAATATAAGATAATATTGAATGTCAAATAAACATATATATATATATATATATATATATATATATATATATATATATATATATACATGTATATGTAAAGTACAACATAGGAAATATAGTATAGTATATAGGATGTAAAGTACAGCATAGGAAATATAGTCAATGGTATTGTAATAGCTATGCACAGTGTCAGGTGCATAGTAGGCTTGTTGGGATTATCACTTTGTGAGGGGTGTAAATGTCTAATCATCATGTTGCTTTATACACCTGAAACTAACAAAAATAAGTAAATAAAAAATAAAGGCAAAAAAACTATTCTTTTTAAACTCTTTGGTGGGAATTTACAATCTATCAAGTATTTATAAATTCATTAGTATAAATATAATGTCATTTTAAAGGATAATGAAAGTATCTTAAATTTAATGGGCAGATTTTAA
Source organism: Hipposideros armiger (assembly GCF_001890085.2). Classification (NCBI taxonomy): domain Eukaryota; kingdom Metazoa; phylum Chordata; class Mammalia; order Chiroptera; family Hipposideridae; genus Hipposideros; species Hipposideros armiger. Next base: position 197,083 of record NW_017731373.1, read on the forward strand.
ACTTTATATCACTTTAAGATTTGATTGTTAGAGTTAAGTCTAAGATGATATCTAAAATATAAATGATACTTAAGTAATTTTAAAAAAAGACTAAAGAAATAAAATCATAAACATGTCTTTTTAAACCTTTTTTTCTTCAAACGCCACTCCCCATTAGCTAAGATGAATTAGATATCTTTACCAATCCAAAAGTTAGTTTATGTTCTTTTGGCTTTTCCTCCTTATACTAGAATAAAAAAGCTAAGTCACTGTAACCATGAGACCCAGCCATAGGTAGATCAAGGGGTCAAGTTTCTTGTTTTTCTTTCAAACACCAATCCAGGTTCACAAGCCATTACTCCACTCTCTTCTGTCATTCATGACCTGGTTACATTCACCTTGCTTCTCTGGCAACTCCTGGGGTGTGTCCTCACTGGCATCGTCAAAGCTGGACATCATATACAACCATATTTAGTTCACAAGAAGACAAAAGTGGTTGTGTACCTCCAAATCTTTAGGCCTAGGCCCAGAAGTAACACAGGTTACTTCTGTTCCCATTCAATTAGCAAGAACGTGGTCCCATAAGCACTTTGTAGAAAGAAGGGTCTGGGACTTATAGTACTCAGCTGGTTGGCACACTATGACTAGATATAACACACTATAACTAGCTATAACTTTATTTCCTACCAAAGAAAAGAAAGGCAGATTTTGGTGCACATTTAGCAGTTTCCCCCATATAGTTGCCTTGTACTGAATTTAATTAGACCTAAAATATTTCTGTATTATCATATTTTTTTTACTTGGGAAAAAAAAAACTTGCCACTCACTGTCTTGTTTTTGTCACCCATGACAAGAAAAACAATTCTGAGATGTTCTAAATTAAAATTATAGTGGCGGGAGAGTGAGAAAAAGATGGAACAATTAGCCTGTTAATAACTGTGGACCAGCTCTGATAAAAGACTGCTCACATTCCTGCGTATCTGTTGGAATTTAGGATTAATTCCAGGTTTGTTATTTCCACACTTATCCCAAAGAGAGAATAGCCAGGAGCCATAGAACCCAGGAGCCTCCACTTCTTATTTACACGTGGACTTTCCAATCTGCTGCCCACAGCGAATCACAGGAGTGGACACTTCTTCCTAATGGACTCTGCTGAGCCATCCCCAAACTAACCCCGCTCCACCTCCCATTCCCTTTGTCTACAGCTAATGCCAATCCTTTCAGAATGGCTTGCATCTTCCTACCAACCTGCCCCCTGCAAACTTGATGTATAAAAATGCCTGTAAAACTCCAGGATGATGTTGCTATATTTCCTACCTAGACATGCTACTGATGGTTTAGACTCCATTCCCCAAGACTAGTATTATTTTTTATGCTAGCAATGGCCTGCTAAACTCTTTCTTTTAAAAAGAATTTCAGTGGAGTGGCCAGTTAGCTCAGGTAGTTAGAGCATAGGCTCATAACACCAAGGTTGCTGGTTTGAGTCCCACATGGGCTGCGGAGCTATGCCCTCCACAGCTAGATTGAAGACAACTACTTGACTTGGAGCTGATGGGTCCTGGAAAAACACACTGTTCCCCAATAAAATTTCTTTATAAAAAATTAATAAATAAAAATAAAAAGACTTTCAGCCATGGACCTTATTATTTTTTTGTTGCTTAACACCTAAAATATTTTTTACAAATATTTATTAAGCAACTACTATATACTGGTACACACATATGAGAATAAAATATAAGGAATTCTATGTCAGAGGCCTAGACTTCCAGAAGTTTACCATTCAGTAGAGACTGACATCTGCTGTGGCAAATGATTTAAACAAGTTTGTCATTTACAAGCAGCAAAAACTCTCAGAACAAGTTTGTGCCCTCTTTATAAACATCAGGAAAACTTGAGGTTGTAAAATTTAAGTAAAACAAATCTAAATGTCAAAATCCACAGACTTATCTTTTCCAAAGCCAGTATTATAGTCTATATACAGAGGGTGCCAAAAAATGTATACACATTTTAACAAAAGAAAAACTGTATTAAAATTATCCTAATGATAACCACTTTGAGCACCTCTTGTAATTTCAGAAGTCAAGCACGACCTGTATTCATCTTTTGTTACATGTATGCAATATTAAGTTTTACAATTTTAATACAGTTTTTTTTTTCCTTCTTAAAATGTGTATACTCTTTTTGGCACCCTCTGTATAATGGAACTGAGTGAACACAAACAAGCAAATTGTCAAATCAAACACACAAAATTAAAACTCTTCCACAGTATAAAATTTTACTTAATGTTAAGAATCCAAGCAATAAAGAGACTCATACATAGCAGATTATAACAGATAGATACATAGGTTACAGGGCAATTTGCAGTGAGCCATTCATAAAGCAGTAGGATTGTTTACTATAAACAATCTAGACAATTAGGTATATGTGATAAAACATTCCACAGATAAGGACTTCCAACTAGCAAATACTATTAGTTTATTGCCATATTTGTCATTAGATTGGTTAGAAGATTAGTCAAGATCACCTGCCATGTTTTTGAAAGTGACACCGGCACACATCTCCAACCCAACCCAGCAAGAGGATAGATTACAAACTTTCTGTGTGTGAACCACTGAATTTCCAACAAGGGTTCTAGTTTCTTCCCTCTAAATTTCCTGTCTTTCCAGTTGTATTATCAGTTAAATAAATTTGGCTGGAGAGCTATGAACTTCTACACAAATATGAATGTTTCCACAAACTCTTTTATTAAACAAAATGTAGACGCTTTCACAAATAGCTGGCACATGTGTTTTGTAAGCTAATTATCCATCCTTACCAATTTTTTTTAATTACTTCTCAATTTAGCGATATATTGAAAGGACGGAAAGAAAGATATTACATGATATTCTTCTCAGAGCAGAGCCAGAAGCTTGAAAACAAAACTCAAGGTCTCCCAAAATTCTACTGTAGCAATGAGTGCAAGCAAATCTATTCACAACTGGGATTTGAAAGCACCCAGGATAAGGAGGTGAAGGAAAGACTCATAAGAGAATGAAAATAGAAAAAGATATAGAAAATTTTAATCCACTTTCCTTCCGTGCATCTAGATTCAATCAGATAAGGTCCCCAGGCTCTCATACAAATCGCTTTTCATCATTGACCATCATGGAGAGTTGAAGAACCTACAGAGAATTGAACGCTCTGAACTGAGACCGCATGAAGTCTACAGCTTCATTTCATCCAGCCTTGAGACCCACTGATGCTATTTCCCAGAAAATTAATTTTCCACCTAGTGATTTTTCTTTGGTTTTCCCATAATGGAACATTTAAAAATCTACAGATCCAAGAATTTAAAAAGCTGTAGGCAGTGTTCAGTGAACTTGCTCTAACACAGTCCCAAGATACCCTAAAATTAAGGGCAGGGGAATGGAGGTTACTTGAAGCTGTGAGGATCAAGGAACCCTTTTAGGAAGAATATATAAAAAGAAGATCAGTGAGTTGAGAACTAAATCTTGATTAATGCTCACATTTAAAGGATGAGAAGAGTAAAAGAGTCTAACATATATTCACTTTTTAAGTGTGTGTGTGTGTGTGTGTGTGTGTGTGTGTGTGTGTCTGTGTGTAGGTTCAGAAAGGTTAAGTGTAGAGCTGGGATAGTGAAACACGGGAAAGTTAGTGTGTGCAGCAGTGTCATGTTTCAGAGAAATCAAGACAGGTATGGGCTGAAGAGAAAAAATTAAATGTGACAATTAGTTCATTAGTGACAACAGAGAGACTTCATTAGAGTAACTGGGGAGAGAAACAAAGCTTCCAGAAGCTAAGGAATGAGTGGATAGCCAGCAATTATGGCAAAGCATTTCAGTTCACCTTTTGAAGAACATTGCAATGAAAGAGCAGAAATCATTTTGAATTTAGACTAATATTTGTATTGCCATTAACATCTATCAAATGCTGTATTTAATTTGCCAAATCATATTTTCTCATTTTTAACTATTTATTGAAAAACCAATTCTTCTAAAACATCTATAGAATTAAGAATGGCAATTTTTCACAAGCTAGAACTGGTCCCTTGACTCTTGTTCTAATAAACTATGCTGGGCCTATTTTTAGTTTAATGAAATAAATGAATTGTTGAGAGTACAGAGGGATTTCACAGATCCTTTAACTTAACCCCACTGTAGACAAGCTCCGATTAGGGATTCAGGATCATTTCCCCTTGACAATTATATTTTTTAATTGCAAGAGAGAGGAATGTAGTTACTTTAGCTGATAATTTAAAGCAAATTAACTGCACTTAATTTTTATTTCAATCTTATTCCTAAAACATTTATTTTATCCTAAATGACAAAATCTGGACAAGAGACATGATATAGTTTAGGGTACCCTTGATTTAAACACAGGAACTGTGAAAATCAAAGCAATGGCCTGAGAAGATAGTTTGGACCCAGTGGAAAGGAGAACTGGAAATCTATGCATTGCTGAAGGCCATCATTGCCCAAGACAAAGAGGGACATAGTTTCAGTTAACATTACAACAGTAGGGAAAGGAAATAATGAGGCAGTGTCCATAGTAATTATGAAGGAAAAGCAGCAAGGTTCAGCAATAGATTGGATATACAGACAAAAGAATAGAAAGAGTAGAAATAGAATTATGGGATATATATTAAGGCATTTTGACATAATTTGTGTATGCAAAGAACCAACTTTATAGCCAATCATAATCTTCAATCTGAAAATGCTATTTGAAAATCAATAATCAATTAAGAAAATTAAACATTCTAGTTCTACACCAATTCTACACTTAGAGAGTTTTTATGCTCTTACATTGGTGTTTGAGAATGCTGGGTCTTTTGTATATTAATTTATGTTTTGTACATACATAAATCATATATATACAAAATAAATATTTCTCTATGCATATATAAAAATATATACACAAAGTTATAAATTACATATATATTTGAGCCCTTAGATATATATATACATATATATATATACATATATTTCATAATAGTTTATAGTAAATCTCTTTCACTAACAAAAATTATTGTGCCACATGAACATAGAAAGCTTAATTACTTTTTGAGCTTCAAATTCCATTAACTGATCACAAATAAAGAATTGTAGTGGGCCGGCCAAGTGGTGTGATGGTTAAGAGCTGGCTTGGGACGTCAGAGGGCCCCGGTTCGGATACCACATATGAGGGCCAGTGACACTGCCCTCTACAGCTAAGATGCTGAACAACAGCTCAACCTGGAGCTGGGCTGCCATGAGTCGCTGGCGACGGCGTAGGCTGCAGCCCCTGTGGCAGTGGGTTGCCATGGGCTACCGTGTGTAGCCAGCAGCCGCAGTGAGCGGCCGTCCAGAAGCCGGCGACTGATGTGCCTCGCCGGGGAAGAGCGCAATAATGGTGCCAACTTGGGCCAGTGAAGCAACGTCCTCCACAACTAGACTGAAGAACAAAACGACAGCAACTTGTCTGTTCCCCTTCCCCCAATTCCCCAGCACTGTTCCCATCCCACCAATTCCCCAATTAAAAAAAAAAGAAAGAAAAAAATTGTATTAGCTGAAAAAGTCTACATGATTTCTATATTAGCAATATGGTAGTCAAAATATCTTCCCTGACACATATCTTTAGAAGCCATGTATTGAGATGATAGTGTCACAAGATAGAAGGAACCTGGATCCCTAAGTCATCAAGTAAATAAAAACCCCCAATCCAAACCACATTGGACTTGGCATGAGCAATAAATAAACATTTGTTGTACTAACTCATTGAGATTTCAGGGTTTGTTATCACAACAAAGTCTAGCCTAATCTAATTAAATATAAATGGACTCTGGATAAACAAAAAGGAAATATCTACCCTGAAATCTCTCAACCATAGAACTACCTTCATCAGGCCTTAGGATTCAAATTTATATTGCCAGCATTGTTCAGAAATCTCCTAGCTAAGAAATTAACTTAAAGTTGTCCCTAACTTTCCATGAGTATATCCATGGGTATATCCATGGGTATATCATCAAAATAGGACTAAAAGGTAAGTATTATTAAAACACCCCAAATATGCTCCCCAAAGTCAAAATTATACAAGTACAACATATGAAGAAACAAGCCACTTTGAACAAAAGTCATCAGATAATAAAATCAAATTATATTCCCAATGACTTCAGATACTAGAATTATAAGACCTAAAATATGACATAGATGTTTTATATTTTTGAAAGAATATAAGATTGAATCCAAAATTCAGAAAATAATAAAACTGTCTCAGATAAGCGGAGAGAATTTAAAATGAAGCAAATAGAAAACTGAAGTAGCAATACCATGAATATGCAGAAATAGCAGTTAAAGACATCTAACAGATTATTCTTAAGCAGAAAAATAGATGTAAATAAATTAATCAGGAAGACAGACAATGCAAAAGAAATAAAAGAGACGTTAAGAAACATGGAGGATAGATTGTGACTGAACATATTTTAGAGTTCCAAAAGATAATGAACAGATGGAAAAGAAACAAATTTGAAAGATATAAGGGCTAAAAATATTCTGGAATTAATAAAAAGCATAAATTCTCAAATTCAGGAAATATGGTATCTCCCAAACAGGATAAAATTAAAAATATATATTTGGACAAATTTTTGTGAAATGCAGAGCACTAAGAACAAAAAGAATATAGTAAAGCAACCAGCAAGAAGATAGATTCTCAGCAAAGAAATGACAATAAGTCTGATTTTATTCCATTAAGGATAGATGATAGTATTTTGTGAATAACCACTTATAATCATAAAATACAGGAATGGTTTAACACTAGAAATTGTAATTCAATTCACTACATTAACAGATTTTTTTAAAATTAGTGGATCATCTTACAAGAGTATGTTAAAATGGAACATTTTTCTGTTTTGCTGAAAGCCACAAAGGACAGGAACAAAATAGGAGGTCCCATATACTCACTCATTTTAAAGCAAGAGGGTATGCCAACAGTGTAGAATTTGCAGAAGAAATGATAGGAAACTAGTTAGCAATGCTTGGATCATCACCTTACATGAGGATATACAAGGAGTAGTGAAAGTGTTGATCAGCTAGCTGAAGAGATTGGTTGAGAATATTTGTTTGCAGAGAGTTGTGGAGTTCTGTGCACTTCTTCCTGACAACTTCCAAGGAAAGCAGGGCTTGGGGGGGTGGGGGGCGGATGCTTCAGGCCAAGAGAGATGAAATACAAGTGAACTGCTTGGTATACATGCCCTGGGGTTTGGAACACAACTGAGAGAACAGTTTCTTCAACATGCCTGAAAAACCAAAGGCTATGATGTTGTACCTGTGGACTCGAAGCAGCAGAAAACAGAGAGCGGTGAGGCTGAATTGGGGTGAGTGCAACTTCTACCGCCATGTTGCTATTGTCGTTGTTTTCAAAGATGCAACCAGCATGGAACTTGATCCAAAACAGGACTTCCTGGAGAGGGAAACAAGCAGCCAAAAGAGCTTCTGAAAACATAGAAACTGAGACGGTCATAAAGGTCAAAATGAAGATAATAGAACCTATAACACAGAAACTGGGATTGAAGGTTACCAGGAAGAAAGCTCCTGGATATCCCAGGAATGCTCTTCAGAAAGAAAAACAGCAGCTTAGAATGTCTACCAAGTCCAGAAGTTTCTAACACTGGGACAGGAGACTATCAGCTCACTTAAACCTGTTCTGTTTTTCCCCAGTCTCTCTTCCCCTTGGCCTAATTCTGGAGGGTTCACAAAAGCTAGTGAACAGTAGAGGAGGCAGATTTCTGAGAAAAGAAGCTAATCATTGCTCCCTGGCCTGCTTCAAGCTTCTAGGCCTGATACAAAATCAAGATGGGAAATGAGAAAAGGCTGTGGGCTTCGATAATTCGGATTTCAGATTACCCCAGCATAGATAATTTAGCTACTGAAATGATACTATTCCTGGGCTTCGAAGTGATGGAAAACTGAGAGTGATGGGAAATACCACATGATCTACATTACATTTCATCCAGAGTCAGGAAAAGAACTAGTCCGTGAAACAGGTATGAAGTGAGTGGGGAAGAGATGAGCATAAATTTGTTTTCTGTTCGCACTCTGTTGAATCCTGCTCTTTCTATTCAATGGTTATAATCTCAATAGATGTAGACAAAGCTTTCTATAAAATTAAACACCCCCTCATGAGAAATAAATAAATAGCTCAGCAAACTGCAAATAAAAAAATATTTCCTCAACCTGAAAGAGGATATCTACCAATGACACAATGGAAAACTCATACTGAAAGATAAACTTTTAAAAAAATGAGGTCTGCAGAGTCCTAGCCCCAGCATTGTACAGGAGAGTGTACAAGGATGGGCCTGAAGCTGAGAGAGAATTGTTGAATACCCGGTACACGATTTATTTAAAGTTAAAAACCTGCCAAACAATTGTTTATATTTAATATATACATAGTAATTGTATAAATAAATGCATGGGAACAGAAAACACAAAATTCAAAATAGAGATTGCTACTTCTGATGGATTTAGAGAGAAATGTGATCTAAAAGGGGCACACAGAGTGCCTCTGAGCTTTTCAGAGTTTAAGCTGGATGGTGCATTGCTAATTGATTATCTTATTCTCTAGGCCTTTTGGATGTCTGGAATATTTCATTAAAAACTAATCAAGGGATTCAGTCCTTTTATGGAAAGGAAGACAATGAGAGAAGTTTACACACTAAATCCAAAGCACTGTGAGACCACCATCTGGTCCCAAAGTGTTTTGTTTACATAGTATGCTCAAGATAAAAGTCCTACATCATGATAACCACTGGGATATAGGTTCATATCAAGTGAATGTTTTGACCTGCTACAAAATGGAAGGTTCTCAAATCTCCTCCAGATTGATACTTGCTCCTGGGAGTAAGAGCAATCCGTCCATGAAATCCCCATCTGCTTGTCTGAGGAACATCTGTGGTGATGTGTATTCTCCTAATTCATGTGGCAGTAATGTACCTTAATAATAATATCCTTAATAATAATATCAACTGGCAAGAGAAAGCTTTGAAAAGACATTTGTTTCAGGTTGTTTAAAAATGGAACCTCAAAACACACATTGAAATATTTTATTCAACATTTGTAACTTTTATCTGACATTATACAAATTTATTTTGACAACCTATTTAGTTGTTGAGAAGTCTGTTTTGCTTCCTTGTAAGTGTATTTTAAAAGTTTATGTTGAATATACTTTGTATAAATCTCATAATAATGAAAAAACAAACACCAGGAAAACTGAATGCACCTTCAAAAGGATGTTTTACCTTCATAAGGCTGCTTGAAACATAAGCACTAAAATTATTTTTAATGTTTTCATTAGAAATCAGCTCAGACTTGTGGAACAAAAGTTACTTGAGAAAATATTTCAATATAATCAATTTACTGAGTAAACCTTGAGAGAGTGATACCTCCAGACAGTCATCAATTACCAAGAAAGAGTAAGTCTATCTTCAAAATATCTCAACTCCATTCACTTCTCTCCATTCTCAGTGCCAATTACTTAACAAAATCTCACCACCTTCTCAATCTTCATCTATTGCCTCAGTCTGACCACTGATCATGTCTGGTGCATAATGGATTATTCAAATATTGAAGGAAGCAAGGAAGGAAGGAAGGAAGGAAGGAAGGAAGGAAGGAAGGAAGGAAGGAAGGAAGGAAGGAAGGAAAGGGAGGAATTTTGAATGTCATAAAGTTGTTAATGCCAAAAGCATCAAGGTAAAGAATCAAGACTGAGAATTGATAGAGGCATATGGGGAAACTAGGAAAGAAGCAAGAGGTACATGAAGTGGTGACAGAAATGTTATAAGTTTTTAAAAATATACTTCAAAGTTAAATTTTCTACAACTATTTTCAAATTGTAAAAGTGACTGAAATGTTTCAAATCCTAAAGGAAGTTTGTAGGAAAGTTATAAAAAGTATAAGTAAGCCTTTCAATTCATGATTCACCAAATCAAGTCACCAAAGTTCTTAAAGGAAACTTTAAGATATTTTATTCCTATTTGTCTTATTCATTTATTGTTAGCTTTTCATTTATGTAATATCATGTCAGTCACATAGTAGATATTTAACAAATATTGCTGATTCAAATGTCATTTGCTAACATTTACACAGACACTGACTCAGATGTTTTTGTTCAAAAAATTATTTTGTCACCCTTCACCATGATAACCACTTCAATATTTAGATGGAAAAATAACTTTTTATATTTGTGGGTGTACATTTCCTTCGACCTAATAGTATTTGAAAATAGACTCAGAGATACAGAGAAAAAACGGATGGTTGCTAGATGGGAGGGGGTTTAGGGAATGGAGGAGAGGGTCAAGGGATAAGAAAGTACAAAATGGTAGTCACAAAATAGTCACAGGGATGTGAAATACAGTATAGAGAATATAACCAGTAAACCTTGTAAAGACCCTGTAAGGTATCAGATGGGCACTGGACTTATCAGGGGGATCACTTCATAGACTGTGTAGATACCTGACCACCTGAAAGCTAAAGTATAATAATATTGAATGTCAACTATAATTATATATTACAGGTTGTAAAGTACAGCATAGGGAATATAATCAATGGTATTGTAACAGATATATGCAATGTCAGAGGGGTAGTAGGCTTGAGGGGGCTATCACTTTGTGAGGGGAGTAAATGTCTAATAACTATGTTGTTTTGTACACCTGAAACTAATATAATAAAAAAAGAAAAGTATTTGGCTCAGCCACCATGATGAATTCCATGGTTTCTAAGTATATAATGGAATCCAATGATTTAAGAACTTGGTAATTGATCAAAGCAATGATTATTCATCACTAGCAAATTTGCATTATAAAAACCTTTTCTAGTGATATTGGATAATGGTTTTACATGTATTACTTCATCTCTAAACAAAATTAGACACCATCCAATCATCACAAAATTTAAAGTGAGACTAACACTTAACTTTTTTTTTTCTTAAAATTATTTAGCTAAGGTGAACCTAATGGATTTTTGTTATACTAAGACAGTGTTTTGAAATGTAACCAAATTATTGACTATGTATTCTAAATAGTTCCAGGACAGATCTTTAGACTTGTAGATGTAGAATACACTTAGCAAAAACGTGTTATCATTCTTCATTTGATTCTCCTGTATCTTGAAAACATTGATACCAGTGCATCTTTCAATAGTAGAGTGAAAAAAAAGTAAAATCACAAACTACAGTATGAAATTACTACTGGGTCCACTGTCAGACACTCACTTGAATCCTACATCTGCCAATTAGTAGCAGTGAAAACCTGAATAAAGCACTTAACATCCTAGAGCTTCAGTTTTCTTTTCTCTATGACAATACCAATATCTAGTCTACTTCTCTCAGAGGAAGCGGTAAGATGAATATACATGAGGTTTGGGTAAGATGCAAAGCACTGTTTGAATTGAATTAATATTCAATATCTTATGTAAAGGTCCAAAAAAGAAGAGATTAAACCAGCAAAGGAGAAAGTTGCTTTGTACTGGACATCATCAGCACAATAATTCCCCAGTGGATCTCCCCAGTTCCTAGCTCAAGGAAAAGTAATTGTATCTCCCAAATATCTCAACCCCATCCACTTCTCTCCATTCTCAGCATATGCTCCATGAATATGTGTAATTAATTAGTTAATTAACTAAACAAAAGAAACAGAATTGGTTATTACTAGTAGCAAGGGAAAAACTAAGACTGGAACAAGATTGGGAGAGAAGGAGGCACCTTGTAGAGTATGATTAGGTTCCAGGAGCGCCCTCCCCCCCACACACACACACACACACTCTACATAAAATGATCATACAGGATACCAAAGAATGAACAATGGGAAAGCATCTGTTGTTGAGACACAGAGGGCGCTAATACTGTGGGTGAGGAATTCCGCACCAAGGCAGACAAGTTCTTTAACAAAGGTAAAAAACCTACAGAAGAGCATAGTTGGCCCTCTTAGGCTGACTGCCTGACTCACTATCATTTCCTCCTTTTCACGGAAGTGTACCTGATCCACAGGTGAGTATATTATATATATACTAAGAGACCCCACGTGTAGCCACAGATCATTGACCAGGGGGACCACCAGAGCCTAAGCTAACCAATCAAATTCTCTTTCCAGGAATTTGTAGTTTTTACCTACAGCCACAGAAGCTAGGTGTCAGTGGAGTACAGTAAAGAGAAGATTCACAAATTCTGCTTCGGAGAACTCCGTTCCTCCCTGGTTTTTGAAATCCTCTTAGGATTCTATTATATGTGATATGTCAGTAACTTCCTAATAAATTTCCCCCGAGCTAAGGGAGTTTCAAAAAAAATTTTTTTTTAAATACAGTATGTAGGATATTGTCTAGCCAAGTTGTGTCATGCAATCTGCTACCTACACTGAGCCAAGTTCAGTTGTGATTTACAACTGCTGCCAAACTGGAGATCCCAGGGAGAACAGGAGAAACCACAGCTCCAGAGAGAAGGGGTCCTGAAAGTGAGAGAAGATTTTGTTTGGACCACTGAAGAGAAAAAAAAATTAAATCTAGGATAGATGCGGAGGAAAATAATAGGCTTCAATGTCATTATAGGAATAAAAAAGGAAATTTTGTATTTTTAGGAGACATTTTTCATCTTTATTGAAGAAAGCAAGCTTACAATTAAAGAGGGAAAAAAATGTAAATAAAGATTTAACAATGCATTTCCTTAGCCTGGGCCATCCAGTCCATAAATACTCCTTGGAAAACTAATGTGTGGGCAAGGAAGTAGACTTGAAGCTTCAAATTTTCTCTGAATTTATGCCTATAAAGTTATATAAATTTATTTCTCTCATGAGATTTTTAAACATGGAGGACAGTCTAAACCCAGAAGTGCTCTAATTAGTAGTTCAGAATAATGACAACCCCATGTTATAATTATTTAAAGGCCTTATAATCATGAAATCATAGACTGAAGATCACAGAGACACATGGCAGGCAAGCCATGTTTATTCATCGCCAAATGATTTATACAGATTAATCCCATAATAGAAGTCAGGAAATTGACAATCTTAGCTAAATTTAAGCACAATCCTCCAGAGGCATGCATTGCTAGAGCAAGAAATAACATTTTCAAACAGTTTCGGAAAACAGGGTTAGCAGCTAATATCATTAATATTCTAAAGCAGTCCTCCGAGACTCAGCATAGACAAATCATTGATTTTTACATTTATCTTTCCTGGGACTTCTGTAGTCACTTCAAGGTGTCTTCATGTAATCCACTCATACCAGAGAATGTTTTCAAGGATATTCTAAATAATTAACCTTCTCACATTGGAGTTCAAGTGTCTCTCTGTGATAAAGCACTTGAACACCTCAAAAGCGTAATTATAGGCATACCCTTGAGAGTTGGGATATATCAAGTTCTCAAAATGAGGGTGGATATTAAAACTGATATAGCAGCAATTAGTTATTATAATTTTTTTTTCCATTATCCAGCCTATTGGATTGTGTCGGTGAAATGTAATTCTGCTTAAAGGAGTCCACGTAATTTCTGATTGCCACTCAATCCTCAGTCTTGAATTTATTATAGTTATTTCAAATGGATGTAGGTTTAATGTCTTAAAAGTTGTGGTTTTAAATGTATGAAATAATAATTTTGAGTATTTGACATTATGCCAACACCAAACAGGCCCACAAAAATACCCTTTCATAAAAAGCCATCTTGACTTTGATCTAACATGTACTTTCACAACCAATATCTTATATGTAGCTTTTTAAATGCAAAATGAAAACTTTTACAGTCTTCTTGCCAACAAGTAAGTTTATCTAGTAATTTGAATATTTTTCTAAAATATAATTATACTAGAGTTATTAGAAAGATCATTCAAAAGAGGTCAAAACTATGCTATAAGAATAATAATTTTAATGTTCTCTGCCTTTAGCACTAGTGTATGATACACTGTGGCAGATAATAAGTCTTTTAAATGATATATTTAATCCAAAGATTTCAGGATGAGAGAGCCTTAATAAATAACACACTCTATTTGGAGGTTTTGTTTTTTTCTTTAACTTATGTTTAAAATTGTTGTGATGATTCTTTGTCATACTCCTATTTATGATGAAAATATGTGAGCATGTATGTATGGCTCTTAGATATAGATCATTGAATAGTATAGGATATAACCATTGCCCTCAAAACCTTTCAATGTCTTCTCATATACTGCTAAATCATATCCAAAGTCATTGCCATGCCTGCAAAATCCCTCCACCGTCACTTTGACCTCATCTCCCACCTCCTGCACCAATTGTTCCTGTTCTGCTACTCTCTCCCAATTCTGGCTTCTTTACTATGTTCTCAAAGCCTTTGCTCATTCTTTCTCCTCTTCTTCGCATGCTTTTACCAAGATATTCATAAGCCATATGATTTTCTTATTTTCTTCTAATTCCTGTTCCAAAGTCATCGTGCTCTCCACAAACTAGTATTACTAATTTATTTTCCTTATCCTACCTTTGTTTTTTGTTTGTTTCTTTCTTTTGATAGCACACACCACCTATCATGTTCGTATGTCTGTTTATGTCTTTTATGCATGGAAAGTATATTTCACTAGGAAGACATTTTGTTTTATTAATCATTGCATACCCAATGCCTAATGCAGTGCCTGAAATGCAGTAGTTGTTAAATAATTATTTTTTGGATAAATGAATAAATTAATGAATAAAATCAATCATCACTTTTTTTAAATCAAATACAAATATTGTTTTTTATACTTGGTTTTATAGCATGAAAATTCTTCTTTATTTTGTCTTAAAAGTCTTTGACCCACCAACAATTATTTTCTAATCATCTTTTTTTCTTATAATCCTAATAAAGTAATAAATAAATATCAAAATCTGGAAAAAAGCATAACCATTGCCATCCATAGTAAACTAATTTAAATATGAACACATAGATCAAAACAAGAAAAAAGAACACCAGAAACAATTTCATAGACTATGGTCACTTTCCCCAGTGGCCCACACCTCCAAAACCAGAACAGAGAGGAAGAAAAAAAGAAAGGAAGGAAAGAAGGAAGGAAGGAAGGAAGGAAGGAAGGAAGGAAGGAAGGAAGGAAGGAAGGAAGGAAGGAAGGAAGAAAAGAAAGGGAGGGAGGGAGAGAGGAAGGAAAAGATGGGGGTAGCAAGGGGGAAGGGGTGAATGGAGGAGGGAAGAGAGGGGGAAAGAGAAGTAGAAGGAAAGAAGAAAGAAAGGAAGGAAATTGCATGAACTTTTAAACTAGGCATGTAGTTTTAAGGTTATTTTTCTGATCCCTAGTTGTGTCTATTGTCTCTAGTTTGTATCACTTAATCTTAGATTTTTTGTATAGACACATTAAAAAGTCAATTCACTGAATATGCAGTCTTTTAGTTTGTGATCATTATAAGTGAAGACAGTAATGACTAGTTATAGGAAATCCAACCCCTCTGCAATGACTAAACACAACCATTGATGCCTTTCCAAGAACACAATCTTGTATAAGAAACATTACTCTTTAACATGCACAAAACAAAATTTAATTTCTAATAGTTTTCTTAGTCATTTGATCTTTACTCATTTGTTCGAGTACTTCCAATGGATAGTATATGTCACTCATATGTACGATAAGATTGAATCTAATTGAGACCCTCTCTCTAATTACATCCCTTGCAAACTGTACTTTACTCATGGTCTTTAGTGCTTGTGTTATATTTTACAATAAAGCTACTTCACCTTAGTTTAAGTTTTGTTCTCATGGACATCTGAGAGTCTTCATTGGATAATGGAATAGGGAGGGATTGAAGTAGGATGGGATCACCAAAACTCATGATCAAAAACTGGATTGACTGTGGTATTTAGACAGCTGCATTAAGAGGACAATATTACCTGTGTTTGGATCCAAGTCACCAAATATCCCAATATGGCTTATGATTCCCAAAAAATAAGGCACATGGTTGAATAGTGTATTAAATAAATGACTATTAGTTGTGATAAGGGCCCTGAAAAGAAGGGAAAAAAATAAGTTGCTGAGAAAATAAGCAGTGTGAGAACAGGAATTGAGGACCTATTTCAGATAGAGTGGTCAGGAATGGTCTCTCTGAAAATGTAACATGTAGCTTGAGTCCAGAAGAATTCGATGGAGCCAGTCATGACAGATACAGAGGGAAGAGTAGTCCAGGCAGAGAAAAAATATGGGCAAAGACCTTGAGCCTGGGAAGAAGTTGGCATATCTGAAGCAGTAAAAGTAGCCCTGAGTGTCAGGAGCACAGTAAGCAAGAGGGCGAGGGGGTAAGGCAGGCAGGGACTTGTCACACGATGTTCTTTAGGCTATGAGAAGATGCTCTGGCTGCTGTATGGAGAACGGATTGTCAAGGACCACGGGTACATGCAGGGAGGTTCCAGCACAGATCCAGGGAAAGAGGGTGTTGGCCTGGACAAAGGGATGTTACCAAAGTTTAAGAAAGTTAGCCCCTTGGAGACATATCTGACTGGAAGAATTGATAGGCTGAATTCATAGATTGGGTGTGAGGTATGAGGGGCGGGGGGGGGGATAGTCAAGGAAGATATTCAAATTTCTGACTTGTTCAACTGAGAGGATGATAGGAGTACATTACTAAAAGAAGAAAAACTCTTGGGGTGAGGTGTGAAAGGGATGAGAATACGAGTATAATTAGTGGAAAAAATCAAGAGTCTTAAAACATGCTATATTTGAGAATTGGTAAAATCTCTAAGTGTGGCTGCTGGTAAACAGCTTGATATGCCAATCAGCAGTTCAGAGGAGAGGCTACAGCTGGGAGTCAAAATCTGTTTGGTTCTATCTCCAGACGTATATTGGACACATTGACGAGAGGGTAGGAAGACAGTGTATTAAAAGGGTGGCACTTGTGGGTGGTGCTTTCTAAAATTGAAAATGCCTCTCTCTATTCAATAGCACTAAAGCAGTAAAGGTGAAGCCCATCTAAATTTTCAAAGACCTGAAACCATATCAATGTCTCCTCTTCCCTCGCTTCCATTTCCCTCTCCCTCCTCCTCATCTAGTTGACTTCTTTCTATTTATAATTCAGTAGTAAAATCTGAAAATTGGTTTGGGGGAATTTGGAAGTAAGCAGGCTTTGCCCACATACAGCCTTTTTCAATATGAAGCTATAACACTAACTTGTTCAGGAAAACACATCTTACTCAAGGACCCCGTACTGTGGTTGAAGACCCAAGCCCAGCCAACAAGAACGTGGTACTTTCCTCCTGTATGTCATTTTACCTCATGAATATAGCCCCCTAGAAAATCATGACTGTGGTCGAGGCTAAATTTTAGATATCCTGGATCCCACATTATCATTATTCTGATAAAGCTCAATGCCTTTGCTTAGTCTCACATGGTACCTGTTAGATGTTTGCCTACTATGCTAATTAACTTGCAGAATTTAATAAATAAGACTCTCACTATATGTCATTTACTGTCTTTTTAGACTGTACTCTCAGTAAATATGAATACTCCACTGATTCCATTTAACTTGTAACAGATCCGGGCACCTGCTTCTGGGCTGCAGCACATCTCAGCTGTGGAGTTTTTAAATGCTTTAGCAACTGAAGTGCATCTTTACTACTAAATGGCATCCCTCATCTGTAAAGCCATTTACAAACTTTACTGATCAAGCTGTACATTTCTGAGTTGGAATTTAATCTACAGAGCCTTCTGCAAAATGAGCTGAATCCTTCACTAATCATGGGCAATGGCAGAATTTATTTGGTTTGAAGTAATTTGCATTATTTGCTTATTATACTCCTTGGTTCCTGCTGCAGACTGCTGTGCAGTGTTGCTGGAGCTAGAAAATCACTCTCCACATCATCCTGCTCCCGAGGTGAGAGTATTTTGGTTGCGAATGAAATGCCTTCTTAATGTGAGAATCTCACCATTCACGCATGCATATATTCTCTGTCTATGTCCACATGATGCCATACAGTGAGTGCTGCCTGGACATCTCTATGAGCCTATGAAGTTGTGTTGTTCCAAAACATTAAACCAAAAGCAACATTACTGCATTTGGCCATAGTCTCTGTATGACTCCCCTCAGCCTAATACTACAAACATTGTTTGTGTTCCATGTAAACCCCTAATGCTATTAAAATTGTTCTTGTGCTACATCCCACCACAGTTACTACAGAAGCAGTGCAGTGGCTTAAATAGTACAATAATGTAGATTTAATTAATCAATCCTAGGTACCACTTTATGATTTCCTACTCCAAGAAAAAAAAAGATTTTATTCCAACTAAAATATAGAGAGTCAATGACTCAAAATTACATAAAGATATTCAAGCACAACATTTTATGACTGATTGGCAAACCCAGATAGACTACAATAGATAATTATAATAAAATTGGAGTATTGTGTTAAGAAATAAACTGCACCTCCACAGTACTCTGCAAAATGCCTTCCTGCATATGGAGAAAGCATATACACTTCCAGAAAAAGATTGTATTCACAGTCACCAGTATCTGAACCAACATCTAAACTTGACAGGTAAGATCAATATACTTGCTCCATGTTTATATCACAGAATAGCAACAGGACCTTTGACTGGATAAGATAATACATAGAGTGCAATCCTGGTGTATCAGAGGATAAAGCTCTCAATTGTCCAGGAAATTATACACTTTATGTTTTAGTACCTTGTAGACATTAACCATATACACACTAGACCAGATAAGATAATATGTGCAATATTGAGAACAAAAATAGAAAACTGAGTCACTACTTGAAGATTTTTCTCAAGAAAGCATACAGTGCAGTCAAGATGGCATAGTAGTTAAATGCTGTGCTTACCTTCCCTCACAAGCACATCACAATTGCAACTAAATTACAAAACAACCATCATTGAGAATCACCTGAAATATTGCTGAACCAAAGCCCTACAATTAAAGACATACAGCAGCTACATCAAGACTGGTAGGAGGGGCAGAGACCCGCAAAGGGCTGGTCCCACACCCCCATGTGACCATTAAAACTCAGGAGGGATATATGGGCTGCAAAGGTCCGCCTCCCTAGAGGAGCAAGGGGTCCCAGTCCCTCCCCAGCTCAGGGTTCCAGTGCCAGGGAGAGAAGTCCCCATAATTTCTGGCTGTGAAAACCAGTGGAGGTTGTGGCTGAGTAAGAGGCAGGACAGCTGGAGTCCCAGGTGCTCCTCTTAAAGGGACCACTCATGGACTTACCAACAGAATCAACTGGCTCTGAGCTCCAGCACTAGGTCAGCAGCTAGAGAGACGGCAAGGACATATGGTGGGAAAATGAGTTGTCTGTCTTCAAGATGAGGCTAGAGGGGCAGCTTTCTCCCAGATGGAGGAGCTGGCGGAAACCACTGTTTCTTTGTTGAGCCTTTCTTCTCCCCGCATGCAGATGCAGGCAGGTGCCATATCTGAGATCCATTCAGCTGACTGGTGCCATATTTTTGCCTCTCCCTGGTAATTCAAGACCCCTCCCAGTCCAACATTCCAGTGGCTTTTTCATACAAACCACCTGCCTTGGCTTATGCTGCAGACTTTCCTAGGGTGTCTCAAAAGTTCAAGGAACCAAGACAAGCAGCATCTGGCTTGAGGGTGTCTTGTACCTCTGGCTGAGCAGCCCTAAGCCTGGCACGAGCGACAGCTGGCTGTGGTTTGCAGCTTGGCCTCTTGAGGCACTTCCAAGCATAACAAAGGTGGTAGCCATCATCTGTGGATTGATTTGTGGCTCCTGCCAGGTGGCCCCAGGTTGCAGCTGAATGTGATCTGCAGCAGATTCCCTGCCAGGTGGCCCTGGGTCTGATGCTCCCAATGGCCAGCTTCAAAGAGAGCTGGAGCACCTCTCAGCTGCCTCCAAGGACAACATACCCAAGAGGCGGATTGGGCAGGCACCAGAGCCCTGCTGAAGCAGATCCTGTGCTGTAGGGTCAGATCTTGCACAACAGCTCCTCCACTGTATTCACAGCCAGTCTTCACAACCAATGAGCCTGAGGGTCAATCCTTTCCACTGATGTGCAAATAGCAACCAAAGTTCAACTACAAGAAGAGGGCACACACAACCCACACAAGAGACAGACCTGGAGTACATGGCTCAGGTGACCTGGAAGACTGTACCACTGAACCCCACAGTACACCCACTACATAAGGCCACTCTACTAAGACCAGGAGGCATAGCAGCCCTACCTAATACAAAGAAACAAAGACAGAGGCAGCCCAAACATGGAGGCAAGTAAAAAAACAGAACAAAGCTCCAGAAAAAGAACTAAACAAAATAGAGACAAGTAATCTACCAGATGCAGAGTTATAAACACTGGTAATAAGGATGCTCAATGATCTCAGGGAGAACTTCAACAAAGAGATAGGAAACATAAAAATGGAGATAGAAAACATTAAAAAAATCAGAAATAAAGAATATAATAACTGAAATGAAAGACACATTCCAGGAAATCAGTAGTAGATTAGATGAAGCAGAGGATCAAATCAGCAGTTTGGGAGATAAGGTAACAGAAAACACCCAATCAGAACAGCAAAATGAAAAAATTCTCTAAAATGAGGACAGTTTAAGGGGCCTCTGAGAAAACATCAAGTGTACCAATATTCCCATCATTGGGGTGCCAGATGGAGAAGAGAGAGAACAAGGAATTGAAAACCTATTTGAAGAAATAATGATGGAAACCATCCCTAGCCTGGTAAAGGAAATAATATACAAGCCCAGGAGGCTCAGAATCCCAAACAAGATGAACCCAAAGAGGTCCACACCAAGACACAGTATAATTAAAGTTCCAAAGATCAAAGACAAAGAGAGAATCTTAAAAGCAGCAAGACAAAAGCAATTAATTACCTACAAGGTAGCTCCCATAAAACTATCAGCTGATTTCTCCACAGAAACTTTACAGGCTAGAAGGGATTGACACAAAATATTTGAAGTGATGAAAAGCAAGGGCCTACAACCAAGATTGTAAACTATCATTTAGAATCAAAGGACAGATAGAGTCCAGACAAGAAAAACTAAAGGAGTTTGTCACCACCAAACCAGTATTACAAGGGATCTTAGAGGGATTTCTTTAAGACAAAAAAATAAATAAATAAAAAATATGAATAAAATGGCAATAACTACATACCTATCAGCAATTACCTTCAATGTAAATGGATTAAATGCTCCAATCCAAAGATAGGGAGGCTGAATGGATAACAAAATCCTTACATATGCTGCCTATAAGAGACTCACTTCATGTGAAAAAACACACAGAGACTAAAAGTAAAGAAATGGAAAAAGATATTTAATGAAAATGGAAACAAACAAACAAACAAAAGGCTGGAATAGCAATACTTATAGCAGACAAAATAGACTTTAAAACAAAGACTATAACAAGAGACAAAGAAGAACCTAGGACTCTCACTTCTGAGTATTTATCCAAAGAGACACAAAATGCTACTTCAAGGGGACATGCTTATCCATATGTTCAATAACATCGTAATACCAATGTACAGTGCCAGGTGGGTACTAGTCTGGGGGAATCGCTTTGTAAATTATACAAATGTCTAACCACTATGCTGTACACTTGAAATTAATATAAAATAATATTGAATGTCAACTGTAATTGAAAAATTTTAAAAAGGGGAAAAGTAAAGGGGAAAAGGGGAAAGAGGTTCAAAATTCCAGGTATAAAACAAACAAGTCTTGGGGATATAATACACAGCATAGGAAATACAGTCAATAACATTATGATAGCGTGGTACAGTGTCAGATAGTTGCTGGACTTATCATGGTGATCACTTCTTTAGCATAGACAATATAATCAATAATATGGTAATAACTATGTATAGTATAGTGCCAGGTAGGTATTATTGAATAACTACGTTGTATACCTGAAACTAATATAATATTGTACATTAGCTACATTTTAGTAAAACTCTTAAAAATAAAAGAAAGCACATAAAATGACTGAGGTTGCCGATAGTATGCAGACAATAAAATATATAGCCCAGTAATAGTCACAAAATATGTTCCATATTAATAGATTCATACCTCAATTCATAAATTGTATTCAAGAAAGATTAAATGATTCCAACATCACAAAATTTGTTAAAAATAAAATATATAAATCTTCACCTTTTTAAAAACGAATCTTCACATTTGCTCAAGGAAGATCAGAACCACCAACAATTGCCCCACTGATGGTTCTTTTATATAAATGTCCTTAATTTGTTTACTGAGAAATACGTGTTCTAGAAATCATAAAACTATAAAACATCACACTTGGATTCTTTAATATTCTGATATCTGGAGCACCTAATAGATTCAGGGAAATCTGTATTTAAAAAAAATGGCTTTTGAAGGTTTTGCTGAATATATTTTTTCTTTTGCTTTAATTCTACTTTCTCCTGGGGAGATTCCTCTGTGTTCAGGACACCCATTGATTTTAAAAGCTGCTTCTCACGGAGCCCTGCTAGGAGTATTTCAAGAATCTACTAGCTGTCAAGAAGAAGATTTTAATTTCAAGAATGTGATTCAAAGTATTGACATTTAATCCATTTTATAAAATAATTATTCATATATTGTGGGAAATTAAATATTTCAGAAAAATTCAAAACATTGAAATAGATAGATAGATAGATAGATAGATAGATAGATAGATAGATAGATAGATCAGTGCCTTCTATTATTTAGTTGTTTTCTAGATAATTTGTACAGTGTATACCCCAGTGGAGATATGCTCACAAAATCTCCTATCCTACTATTAGATTTTTGCCAAATAGAATAGGGCAGAAAGACAGTTCCAATGGAATTGGGCAGGCTGAGGAGGAAAAGCTAAAGCAAAACTATTCCAAGTTTAAAGATATATAAACTTACAATTGTGCTCTTGGTGGGAATATGAGTCTCTGGTCAATTGATGGTCCTACGTGGAACAAGCTATGAAATGTTACTCTAGATTTTGCCTAGAATGAACTCTATATTTTTTAAATGTAAGCACTGACTCATAATTCTTTGGGAACTACCCAAGATGGTATATAAAATAGCATTGAACTCAGGGCCTATTCCTTCATTTCCATCCTATCCACAAACAAGAAAGTAAAAAATGAGAGTAGCCTGTCACAGTGCATGGGTTACATAGGCAAACTTATGCTGCTAAGGTTGTAACAGGTAATTATTTATTAATTCAAATTAGGGGAGCATTATAAAATGGAGCTCTGTGTAGGAAATAATAGAGTGTTTGCTTAGATGCTTTTGTGTAAGAATGTTACCTCATCACCACCACCACCACCACTACCCCCCCAACCCCAAAAATAAATAAAACCTGTTCTGTGAAGACAATGTTACTATGAGATCTGGTGCTAGCCAGTGGAATCAGCAAAGGAACTTGTACATCCATGCTGAAAAATAACACAAATGATGACAAACAACTAAAACTCTTGTGTAATAATATACTAATAAACATGTCAGAATTAGGTAAAGTCCTAATCTTAATGTCAGCTGAGCTCCTACAGCATGGCTCAAAAAAATTGTTCAGAATGCAATAGCCCTTCTGTTTAAAAATGCCTAGCAAAGGTGGGAAAAGCAAGGCAGAAATTATTTAAGTAATTCATATGGTACAGAAAAAAGATTCGAACAGCTTCAAGATATGTGTGTGATAGATAATCAAGCCAAAGTTACACTCTAAACTCTCATCCCCCCAGTCTTTACACTTCACTGGAGATCAGAAGGGGCTTGTGGGAAAGGGAGACAGAGAGGCTGCTTATAAAGAAAATATTACCTATATAATCTGAGTTTGAAATGCGTGCATGCCAGATAGTGCCTCCAAATGTCCTACAGGTCCAAGTAATGCAAAGCCAACTACTTAGCATCGATTGGATCCTATTCATTGACTTACAGCCAATAATTTCAGAAGTTCTGTTCTGTGATGCAGTGGATAGTGGTTGGGTCTGCCCCAGGCATTCTCTCTGAGCCTGCTTCCTAACAAAGGGTGTCATGCAACAGTCCTTTAATAAGGAGTTTTAGGAGCTCTGAAAATAGGTTACTAAGGTTAGTAGGCTCTAGCTATTCAGATAAGGTGACCCATCTCAATTTTTCTCACATTCCCTCCTGCAAAAAGGGGGCAGGATGCAACCAAAATGTGTTTTAGAAAGTACCAATTTAACCGTCCCAAGAGGAAGATGCTTAGTCGATAAGATTATCCTTCTCTGGACCAGAGATGAGAGAGAAAAGGTAAGGGAGAGTTGATGCCATATCCTGTATCATGCACTACACTTTTCCCTTCTTAAAAACATCTAGAGTTGGGCCGGCCGAGTGGCGCATTGGTTAAGAGCTGGCTTGAGACGCCAGAGGGCCCCGGTTTGGATCCCACATATGAGGGCCAGTGACACTGCCCTCTACAGCTCAGATGCTGAACAACAGCTCAACCTGGAGCTGGGATGCCGTGAGTTTCCGGTGACCGCAGGTGGGTTGCCATGGGCTACCATGTGTAGCCTGCAGCCAGCAAGAGCGGCCAGCATGAGCAGCCATCCAGAAGCTGGCGACTGGTCTGCCTCGCCCAGGAAGAGTGCAATGATGGTGCCAACTTGGGCCAGTGAAGCAACGTCCTCCACAACTAGACTGGAGAACAAGAGGATAGCAACTTGTCTGTTCTCCTTCGCCCAATTCCCCAATAAAAAAATCTTAAAAACAAAAACAAAAAAACATCTAGAGTTAAGAGTGCTTAATTTGATCAAATCATCTGGCACAGTTAAGGAGTATGTTTAAAAAATATATCTACCTAGAAAAACATACATAAAAAAATGTATGAGTGGTTTTCTTTCCGTGTTGAAATTAAGGGTATATAGGTAAGGTTTACTCTCTCCTTTATCCTCTTCTGAAATTTTCAAATGTTCTTTATCTTAGCATTTCAAGTGGTCTGTATCTCTAAAAAACAAAAGTATGTTCCATACTAAAAATATCTTTAAAGATTACAAAGATAAAAGTATCTCCACTCTTTTGAACCTTAATTATACCCTAAAATTCTACCTCTAATAGTCCCAACTATAAACAGACTCCACCCTAAGTTAATATATCAATAACTTTCTCCACATTTTCCAAAACATGGCTTTCATTAAATAAATATATAAAAAAAATACTACCAATGTGACTATAATTACCAATGAGCTCTCTCCTAAATAAAACAGGACGTACACATATATGTTTTTCAATAGAACTGAATATATAAGTATTTTATATACACGTATTCAGAAATAAATCTTAAGTAAGGTCAGTGAAGGAATTGTGCGCAGGGAAAAAAGTGTGAAAGAAGTAAGAAAACAGTAGTGATGGATGAGGCAAGTGCCTTCTGGGCTTCTGAAGAGCAGCACAAGGAACTCAATTGACTAGGTTGTGTGAATAGTTATCCAAGTCACCAATTCATTTTTTTATTTTTCTCCAGAGACCTAGCTGCTGCCTATACATAGTAAAAGTAAAAAAAACAGTCCAGTTCAACCAGAAATAATTAAAACATAAAATTTTAACATGTACTTGAATAATAGATCTAATCCCCCTTGAAATTTTCCCCTTGAAAAACTTCAAAGCACTGTCACAATTCTCCACTTCTATTTGGCTATAGTTAGCCAATATCAATGTACAAGGAGTGGCATTACATAGCATATAAGATGTTATACCATGCCAGAAAATATTTTATTTTATTATATTTTTCTTTTTGCCTTTTGATACCCAAAACCTTATTTTGTCCAAGCAATCAGAATAACAAATATGATTAGAAACTAATTGTTTTAGATGGGAGAATACCAAAAATTAAAACAGAAAGGGTGAAAACGTGACGAGTATACAGAGCAGTATGACAGGGTGTAGAAAAGCAATACCAGCGTGGGTTGTTTCTCTGATGCAGTCATTTGGCAAAGTCCTGGGCTTGGCACCTGAACTGGTATTCAGCTTGAAGATGTTAGAAATGAGCAGACTTTCTGCTCCACTCCCCACTTTTTCGGCACAAAGAAAGTCAAGTGCAAAGCTGATCTCTCAGGTTTTGCAGCTGGACTTTCTAAGATGAAAACCAAGCTCTGACTTGAAGTACTTGCTTGGCATTGGTTCAGTTATTTACTCTCCCCATGCCTCAGTTTCCTCTTCTGGCACAACACTACCTACCACTTGGAATTATTATGCAGATTAAATTAGGAAACACATGCAAAATATATATTTTTTTAAATCGCTGGAAAATAATAAGCCCCTGAACAATATTAACTACTATGAATATTATTATTATTATTGATTCCTTAACTCTTGTCACCGATACACAGAAATTATTTTCACAATGGTTTTTACAATGGTTCAAGTAGCTAAGACCCATCAAGAAACTATTGAGAAATCAAAACAATAATGTCATATGTGTAGTAGTGACTCCCAGATTTAAAACCATTTTGTTTTGCCCACTACATTTTGTCAATATGAAGATGCTTATTAACACTTCTGAAGCACGTTGGTATTGTGTTGTGATCCCTGTCTGTCTTCGGCTGACTCAGACCCCTCTTTTGTCTTTTCTTGCACTTTGTTCTCTCATTCTCTCAAAGACACCAAGAAAAAAAAGAAAGAAAGAAAGAAATCTGGCTTCTAGCTCAGGCTTCAGCTTCTGAAGGCTTGATTTGTGGGAGGAACAGAAGCAGCATGTTTTTAACCTCTGATGACAGGTCATTTCAAGCTGCTTGAAAGGATCTCAAGGGATCAATATCACAAGCGGTTGCAGCTATTGTTATGTTATTGGTCAGACAACAGGAGTTGCCTATTTTGTAGCAAGAAAGCCCAAACAACAATCAGCTGGTTAAAATCATTGAGCACAAGGATAAACTCCATGAAATGGAATTGAAACAGGAATATTCTATGGTTTACTAAATCTCTATTTTGGCATATGGAGTTTTAAGGCATTATAATACAAAAAAGGAAATGTGAAAATACTATCTGCACAGTCACTATTTGGGGAAATTCAATAATACAATGTAGGAAAAAATTGACATACTGGCACATAAGCAAATCAATCCAGATTTTAAAAAGCACAATACTGAGCCAACTTCAAGATTCAAATCCATTTAAAATACATTTTTTATTTTCCAAAAGGAGGGAAAACCAATCACGAAATATACACTTCTAGTGTCACTGGAATAAGATTACTTTTAACACATATGATACTCTAAGTTTTGCTCCTGTCATTTCACTGTTTTTCTCTGTCTACTCAATCCCAGGCAGAAGGGTGCATGTAAGACACTGGCATGAGATCACAACTCACTGGCTTTAATGGGATTTCTAAGGTGACAATAAAATTTCAGTAAGATCATACAGTACAAGAAACCACTTTATGAGGATGAAATTAATAAAATCACAGTATTTATATATGTTCAATATGCAAATTGCATTGTGTACGCATTCTGATTTGGATGAACTTGTTCTAAAATTTCTAGGAAAAATTACATACACAAATATAGAAGACAATATATGAGATGATGATAAGGGCTCTAAACTTCAACATCATCTGGCCTTGCTGGCTACAGATATTAGTTGGCATTCTGCTATTCTTTTTGTCTCATAAATTAAGGGGTGAAATTCTCCATTTTTATACATCTATGAGCTACTTTTTTTAGAAGCATAAAAGTTCAAATTGAACAGTAACTATCTAATTTTTCATCCTCATGTGTACCGATTATTACTGGAACTGGCAATAGAATTTTGCTGAGAGCAATGTTATGCATCATGTTCTAAGCTGGCTTGCTGGCGTCGTATCACATGTAATATTGTAAAACAGTTTGTTCTAGTCAACCTCAACTGGAGCTACTGTGACAACATTTCACAGATGATGAGACTTAATTGCACAGAAATGTCATTTTTCAAAGATCCTAGAAACAAAAGATAAATCTGGATTCAAAAAGAAAGCTCATGCTAACAAGGTCACCAGGAATCAGCCTGGGGCCAGGAAATCAGATGAATTTGAGACATCTTGTATTTGATTTGAAGAAATTACAAATATAAATTTCAATTCTTAAATGAAAAATAAAACATAAAGCAGAGAATTCTCTTAACTGGTTACTCTAATCTTCTAAATAAGCTACTTTATTTTAAAAACACAGACTAAATGTTTACTAAAATAATAAAAATCTAACTATAGATATGCAGAAGTTACATAAGGGTTTTTACAAAGTACACAGAAATTTCTGCAGCATGTTGACTCACAAAAGAAATGACTATATAAGCCTGCAAGAGTGAAGTTTATTTTTAGTGGTCCAGCTTCCAATACTTATAAGATGTAGCCTGTTACACAGCGACATGCCAGTTATGCTTCATCAAACTGATTATATACTATTTCATGAGGATGTAATCTACTGGGACTTAAGTAGTCCAGTGTAATCAGTTGTAATAAGATGGATCAGCACAGGTTGTAAAAGTATCAAGTCCTCCAAGCAATAGATCAAAACAGATAAAATTCTGTATATTGAAGATCTCTGAGGCCTTACAGATATCCTATAATTCCAGGGCTTTTGTGGTTTGGATGCAACCAATTTTTCTATAAAGAAGTCAGAACAATAAATATTTTCTTTAGGCCCTATCCATGAAACAATCATTATCTTTAGTAAAAAAGCAATGACATGTTTTCCGGTTTCAAAACTCTCCTCACCTGTCAAATCACATCAATGATTTCTCTATTTTTGTGGCCCAGTGTAAGTATCCCAACTTTTCTGAAAACTAAATATATGCCTTCCTCACAACACCAAACCAAACAAAATCTTTGAATGAAGAAGTAATGGGATAGGGCTAAGGTTGGATAGGGAAGAAGTTGTATACATGAAATTTCTCTCCACAGACTTGAATGAATCTTTGACCAGTAGGGACTATAAATGAAAGCAAACCATGCCCTTTCCTTCCCACTCCCCTCTGCTACAAAGTTGGTAGTTCAAGAGTGAAGAGCAGATATGCTCAGCACTGCCCACATTCCCATTCTTTTCTCTCCCCTTTTCCATTTCAGCCATATGCAAACCACTAGAAAATTCTACCTTGAGGGAAAAAATGTGGATAGAGTAAATCGTTTTAAAAGTCTACAATAAACTAAATTTTGAAAATAGAAGGTCATGAAAACTCATAGCCTCTCTCTCCCATCTTACATTGGCCTACAGCCTGCATCCCCACACCTTGCTCTCAAAAAGTCACAATCCAAGATAAAAAAATAAAAAAAAAAAACTCACAATCTATTTAAACAAAAATCAAGTTTCAATATTTTTGTCCACCGTGTAAAAATAGCTCAGAGACATTTCATGAAAATTTGAGAAAAAGCTTAGGACAGTCAGATTTAAAAGGTAGGCACTAGATCATATATAAAAATCACTTTGGAGGATCACAGTAAACCCTTCAAAACAGAAGGATGAAATCTTCCAGGGAAAGCTCTACCTGGGCTTAAAGACTGACATAATTGCCATTCAGAAGGGACAGGCAAAGAGTGACTGAAAGTATGACCCACAAATCTGGTCTCACACACACATACACACACACGCACACATGCATGAACACACACAATATATGGATTACCAGCATTGATTTGTAACTCCATAAAATGTGCTCTGGTAGTAGGAACGTATGTATATATTAATGATGACCAATAACTCTCTAGAGGTCAACCTAGGGTGCATAATATAAAAAAGAACCCACCCAAACAATTATTCTATCAATGGTATGGGCTGTAGAATTTTGACAGTAGGGTGTTCTACAAACTCAAAGATTACCCTCTGGGCATCCCTTGCCATTGGCAGGGGTTCAACAGCCCACTGAGCAATGCAATGCCAAAATTGTTCACTAGCAAAAACCTGTGATAATCAAGCATGCCAACTTAATCATGGGCGAATAGAATGTGTTGTGGGTGGCTAAGGGTTTACAGTTGGGAAGCAAATCCAAAGTGTCATAGAGTTTATCAGATGTAGAATGCAGCCTCCAGAGTTTGTTCAGTACCAACCACAGCAGAAATGCAGTTGCCCAAATATTACAGTGTGTTGGAAAGAATGTAGTCTTCATAATTAGACAGATGTCAGTTCAGATAGCTCTGCCAGCAGTCACTTAACCTCCCCCGCCCCATCTCCCACAAGCCTTAGTTTTTAATTTTTTTTTAAATAATAATAGCACTTTGTACATTTTTTGTGAGGGCTTGATAATCATGTACATAAATGGTCTAGCTGAGATATACTGACTTTTGATAAGTAACAACTGCTATTATTATGTTTTAAAATTGACTAGCACCTGGTTATGTGTTGAATGAAATCTTTTTCATATCAACGCAGCATCACTGATTTATGTTCAAGTTGCTGTTCCCTAAAACCCACCCCAACCTACCCCCAAAGTATCTATCTAGTTCATGAAAGGTGCATAAGAGTGATTGATAAGTGGAAGAAGTTTTTTAACAAGAGTTGCATTTTATAAATGTTGAAAGATATGACTGGTATCTGAATGCATTGAAAAAAAAAATCCTGTTCTCGTTATGTGGGAAAGGATTGCTGTTTTTATTTTTCCTGTAGTATAAATCACTGTACGGATTAACTCATTCACATAATTATATTTATAGCTCTTTTACCTTTATTCATGCTTATAACTTTCTTTATGGCAAAAAGCACTTTACAAGTAAGTATAAAATGTTTTTTCAGCACTATGATGGAAGGTCAGAGACGAAACATGGGCCTGTGGACATTGGGAGCCATCTGAATTCGGCCAGAATAAAAAAGCAGATGCCTGGACAATTTTACATTATAAACTCTGGGAAGATTTTTAGATAATATATCCTTGATTGCCAAGCTTCTGAAGATGGTTATTTCATCTCTGGAGCATAATTGATCTGCTGGCATTACACCCATGTTACTCAAAGGGATGAAAATAAAATTATAAACTGCTGTGTAAAGCCTGAAATGGCCACCTTTAAGTTTAATTTTCCCCTTAATGTTGTAGAATTCATAAAATATGCATTAATTCCAGTTTTTAATAGCTTTTATCAATCCATCTTTCTTCTTCAGATGGTAGACAATGGCTAATAGAAGAGATTTTCTAACACTGCACTTCCAGACCATGTCCTATCTTATAATTTTTATTTTTTTTTAGTTTCTTAAGCAACCTTTATTAGGTAAAGCACACAAAGCAATAAACAATTTCTTCAATGTTGAAACTATATAAAAAAAACTAACATCATTTTGATTAGCCAGTTCATTCATTATAAGCAGATTAGACTTTCACTGATAAAATGTTACTATTGTAATATTTTTTGAAGGTTTAAATTTATAAAATTTTAGTTTTGAAACAACTGCTCCTAATTTTATTTTGCCTTCACATCATGCTTTTTCTTTTTAATTCAAGGCAAAACAATCTAATTTTTAAAGTCTACATTTAGAAACATAAAATAGGGCCGGCTAAGTGGCTCAGTTGGTTAAGAGCTCGCTCTCAGGAACAGGGTCACCAGTTTGATTCCTGGCCTGAGATGAGCAAGATGGCTCAGCTAAATAAATAAATAAATAAATAAATAAATAAATAAATAAATAAATAGAAATACAAAATACTCAGAAATTTTGATGAGGATAATGAGTGCATTTATCAAACTTCCCATTTACCACCATCTGTCAAGTTCCTGGATTTTGCAGCAGCAATTACGAATAACAAAAAAGAAATAAATAAACTCAATAGATCCAACTATAACCCCCTAAAAATTGGAAACAACCTAAATGTCCCCAAAAGAGATATGTGATATCATCTGAACAAACAATGATATGTTCAGGAAAAGAAATGTAATTCAACAATTAAAAATCATAGCCTATTATAATAATTAATGATATGAGCAAATGTCTTCAGTATATTGCTAAGTGAAAACAGTAGGGTACACAGGAGTATAACAATATGATTTCAAATTTGTTAAAAATATATATTAGTTTACGCATAAGATGTCTGGAAAGAAATAAAACAAAATAATTACATTTTTTTCCCCTCTGTGATAGAATTCCGGGTGACATATCTTCTTCTACATAACTTTCAACTTTGTTGAAAATTTTCCATTGAACTTTTACATGTACGGATCCCCAAAAAACAATTTTTGTTTAAATTAATGAAGAAAACATCCTCAGGCACTTATCAATTGACAGTAGTGTTACAGTGCAATCTGTATTAACTCCCAATGATGATGGTAAATAATTGATTCTAAACTAAATATCAAAGTAAATTTTTCATTCTATTTAACAGAGAGAAATAAATCATATGATAAGTATATATTGAATGACTACTAAATACACAGCTGTTAAATAATGTGCCATGGCACGTGAGAAAAGTGGAATTGATGATCAAGGAAGTCAGTATGTAGGCCATCTAAAATACATGAGCCAGATTTCAGTACAGTCAGGGAAAACATTAAATAAATAGAGTAAGGAAATAAAAGTAATGGAGGAACTATTATGGTAGATTTGGGCGCACAAACTTGATGTTAGACTTCAATGCAAGGCTGGTTTATCCATCAGGTGAAGTTAGCACCATGCTGAGGCCCACAACGTTTTAATTTCTTTTGAAATGCAAAGAAGAAACTAACTTCTATGTAAAAAAAAACTAACTTTATGCCAACACAATTATAAAATATAATTTTAAATATATATATATATATATAT
>NW_017731373.1:229679-242246 GCF_001890085.2 Hipposideros armiger
TGTGTGTGTGTGTGTGTGTTTTATGGAGAAAGGAGCCGACCAAAGCAAAAATGCCTAAGTTCCATGAACATCATATTGGGGCCCTGGTTCAATGACTTGCTAAATAGTATTTAAGATAACAATTTCAACATCTCTAGGGAACAGAGGTGAGAAAGTACCTAAGCCCAGCAAGACTATATATGAATACATTATAGCAAACTATGAATAAAATGAGGGACCAGAGACAGAGAACAGCTGTAAATGATGAGAACGGTAAAGGAGGTAGAGTATCTTGACATAGACAAGAGATTTGATAAGTCTCTGTAATGTTAGAAGTGGGTCTAATGACAATATATTAATAGCTATGTGGATTCATGGTCCATCAATCTACAGAATGAGTTCTCTGTGGTTGTGCCACAGGTGCTATCCTTCAAGCTCCGCTGTTCTACCTGGATATAGGTACACTTTTCCACCTTTCACATTTCACAAAGCTGGGGCAAATTGCTGTGCTGATTAACAGAATTAAGTAAGAATTTTTTTTCAAAGAGTAAAAAAGACAAAATAGTGAAAGTACACAATGGGAAAATGTGGACTCAAGAGTTTATATGAAGGAGGGCAAAAATGGCTAGTTGCCTTGAAGACCAAAATGAGTCTGCCACTGCTACCAAAGCAAAAAAACTAGTACAATTCAAGAGTTAGACTTTGGTGGAGATATAATATTCAGATCAAGAAATTTACTGTGTTCAATTTCAATGTACTATTTTTAGAGAGAGGCTGATATATTGCGATAAAGACACAAGAAGTAACCAGGTTGAAAAATGGTCTATAAGCCACCATGTTACATGAAGAATTTGGAGACATTTGGCCTAAAGAAGGGAAAAGTGTGCATCTATGTATGTGTTGGTGCTGGGGCATAACAGTTCACTTTAAATGCTGGATGATGAATTACCATGTAAATGAGGAATATACTTATTTTGAATAATTTATGGGAATGATCAAGACAAAAGGTTAAACAGTGAAGAGGACATTTTCACTATAATAAGAGTGAAAGAATTTCTAACAATTAAAGTTGTCCAATAATAAAATAAAGTTCCTGGACAAGTAGTGAGTTATTTGGTACTAGAAATACTCATGTACAAATTAGAAGGACATCTATGA
This sequence comes from Hipposideros armiger, assembly GCF_001890085.2. Taxonomy (NCBI): domain Eukaryota; kingdom Metazoa; phylum Chordata; class Mammalia; order Chiroptera; family Hipposideridae; genus Hipposideros; species Hipposideros armiger. Next base: position 230,817 of record NW_017731373.1, read on the forward strand.
ACAATGCTATAGAAGCGATGCTTGTAATTAATCGTGGATGAACAGGATGTTCTCTAATATTCTTCCAGAGTAAAATGTTTTATTGGAAACAGATGCAAAATACCCAGCGAAGAAGAAAATGGCAAGGTATGTGAGTGACCAGATGTGGGAAAGCAAAGGAGAGAAAAAAGAGTCTCAGTAGGTGTGCTGCATGCCACACATCACAGGCTAAAATAGATGGAATTCTAACTTGATTTCCCCAGCATACATCACGTCTGTCCTTATCCTTTGCAGTCCACCCAGCTCAGCCCTTTGCAGGGCTAAGCCCAATGCAGTCACACCAAGGAATCAAGGTAGGCTCTGTATAATGAGTTCATTCCTCTGCTTTCACCTCTTCTCACCCATTTCTTTCAGGGACTGTCAGAGGCAGCAAGAGCACAGCCGGAGTGCCATCAACAGATAAACCTCACAAACAACACTTCAAAGTCAAATTCTCTCAGTCCAAGATAAGGAAGCGCAGAATACACCAAAGAAAACTTGTGAGAAGTATCATTGTGAATTATGGTAACTAATTTTAAGCAATTCCTTTTATGATTGTTAGAATAATTGTATATTTCCAGAAAAAAATATTTTCTAATATAGAAACAACTGCAGAAAACTAGGATTTTTATTGATATCTCATTTAGAGAAATGTGTATTAAATATAAATGATTATAGAAAGAAGTTAAAAGACAATAAAACAAAATGAAAAGCAGCTTGAGACTTTTCAACCATGAAGTGTAAGCCTGAATGATCTAGTTTTATTCGTTCCTGTGCAGTTCATATTAGCATTTTATTACACAAAGCTGTAAATTTGATTTTACAGTGAAAATAAAATTGGTTTCTTTAAACTTGTTTCCTTTTATGGAAAGTAAGGGATTTGAGCAGAACAATCTCTATAGCCCATTTCACTTCTAAATTCAACAATTAATAGATGATATTTACTATTTACTATAGCCTCAAAAGTGTCTTATTTTTGAGAGGTCTTGCTCACTTTTATAAACTCATTAGTAAGCAAGAGTGGAAATAACAGAAGCTGTTTTCCAACTACCATCAGTATGCAAGCCTTAAAGAAAAATGATAGAGGCAAACAGTCTCAATTATTAGAAGCATGGTTTTCATATCAATAAGTTGTGTGTACAGAATAGAATGTTGATGAACCTAGAAATGCTCTCTCATCCACTCACATCTCATAATGGTCCTCATGGAATGAACTTCTTAAAGGAATCAAAAAGAAACTTGTAAGTCTGATTTCCATGGTTTCCTGGCTGCCTGTTTAGGGAACCAGGAGCATTATCATGGACCCTCATGGTGATTAAGAAGTTAAAGTGATCATTATTCCTGTTAAGTTTCACATCGCAATAGAACATCTTTCTAAAACATAGGATTAGAAAATACGATTCTAAAATTGGATACTGTTATTTACAATTCAGTGTCCCTTTTGATTCTTTTAGCATACAAAACATGCCTATTCAGTTCCATAAAGTCTCTACACACTAGGGGAAGAAATATTACAGTGGAAATCCTAGAGGTGAAGTACTTGATTGAGATTTTTGGCTTAAGGCCATATTTTATTGTTGTGAGCTCACAGAATGAAAGATAAGAGCACAGCCTGTGAAAGTATCTAAAAATACCCCAAATGATACAAGATTTTCAAAATAGAAAAAGACAGTGAAAGATGGGACAGAGATTCTTAACAGCCTTCAAAGAGCATCTTAATAATAATTCAAATGTCCCTGAGAGAATCTGATTAACAGTGAGCAAAACATTCCCATCGCTACCTTTGCTAAGTTTGAATGATGATGTATTCACATCCTTTCATATAAAAGATGAATAGGAGCTCAAAGAGGACAACTTTGGACAAATCGGGATATTCCAATACAAAGAATCTATTGCACAGTAGATGACTGACAGGTGTTAGTTTCCCTGGGAAAGTACCATCCCTGAACATTATTATTCTTGGATATTTAAATAGGGGAAACGTAATAGTTGTGAAAACAGTACATTTCTGATAGACCAAAAAAAATCAAGCATAACATTCCTCTGTAGTTAAATTTCTAAGTTTGTCCGGTTCTGTGATATTTGATGTACTCTAAATTTCTAAATCCCAAACCCTGCTTCCAAAGAACTCTAGAGAGTGATTGAAAGTAAAAACCCTCTCACTGTTAAGATGACCAGTGGCAAAGAGAACAGAAATTATGTCTGATATTCAAATAGACACAAGAGTTGTGCCTCACTAAATGGTAGTTCTCAAACTTTACAAAGCATAAGAATCACTCAGAAAGCATGTTAAAAATAGTGATAGCCCATACGAACCCCCATTCCTTTAGTAGGGCCTGGAAATGTGCATTTTAGCTACCATATCAGTATTTGGAAGCACATTTATTCTCAGGCAATACTTGGAGAAAAAAAAACTGTCTTAAAAATATGAGGCTACCTCTCAATGAACTCCATCTATTAAAATGGGGGACATGGTATCTTAGCATCAATGAGCTTGTCAAAATGGATTTCAAAAGCAGTGGCAAGCTAGCTCTGCATTGGATAGATTTTCATAATTGAGGGCTTGGGTGGGGACCTGATATAACTATTCTGAATATGATTGATGCCACAGCTGATAAAGCTGAACTGTACTTACTAATGTGCTACGCTCTGGGAGGTTCTTTATGCTGGAGGCTGGGACTGTTGCCCAGACACTGCGATTGTAATGAAGATAGGCATGGTTCCTTAATGTTTTCCAACCCCTACCCAAACGCTGAAAAATGGTTAGCAATGAGTATTTTTATATTATACATAACAAGAATAAGACAGAGTCAGAAATTTCTATTTCCATGTATCCCAGTGACAATTGTCTAATATAATTTATTTTCTAATGCTCTATTCAAAATGATTGATGTCAAATTACACCTTTGGAATGGTGGCCAGTGATGTGAAAGAGTGACAGTTGGCCAGAGTGCCATTATTAACAGTTTGCTTTCTGACGGACTCAACAACCCCATTCCATTCAGTATTGTGTGTATACATTCACCCCAATTTGCATACCTAAAAAATTCTCCGTAATGAATAAACTGGCTCATAACAGCTGTTGCTTGTTACTTTTTCTAAATTTTATTTGTAAATAAGGCTCATCTATCCAGTAGCCAAAAGGTTGTCATATATGACTTTGCTGAATTTCTACTGACTCAAGTTCTTTCTTCTTAAAAGGAAAACTCCTTCTGGAAAATCATTCATTCTGTATATTGACCATCCATATACTAGTCAGGATTTTAAAACCATGTCCTTCGGAATGGAGACAAAAGAAAGCCAAAGCAGTAAATGTAATATGCCAAATTCTGCAGAGTGAAAAACATCATTATATACAGACCTGAATGGCATTTCTTAGACCACTAGTACCCTGGAAAGCTCTGGAATCAACTGCTCCAGGCTATCAGAATACCAAACACCTGAATGCTGTGTCTAAAATTAGACTATTGAAATTCTCTTTGGATGTCAGTTTCCTTCATTACAAACATATTTTTTTCCCCAATCGTCAAAGCTGCTTTAAATGAGTAAAGAGTGCCACCAAGTGGCAGTATATATTTCTAAATCAATTCTGTTTTCCTTTGGGGCAGAAAAAAAAGATATGCTTTACCTTTGTTACTTGTGCTCACACCCTTAGTAGAGACAGGCTTATTTGCATGATTTAAAACATGTGGTTCAAGTATGCAAGGCATATTTGAATAGAAAAGCATTTTTTTTCTGGGTTGAGGAGAAAAGCCTTCTATGAGAAATGCTTTAAACATGAAAATTCTATCTATAGTTATTGGTATTTGCACTAATAATAAGTACTAATAAGAACCCAATTTCCAAACCTCATTGTCCATATAGTGACTATTGGTCACTATTGGTCACATCTGGATAGTTTCCAGAAGAAAATTTCCTTGCTTTACAAAATGTTATCGTTCCTGTCCAGAAATATCCAGTATATCAGCGTGAGGACAAACGGGTAAGATTTTTTTGAAGTAGCATATAATCCTAACAATGTTGATCTCTAACACTTTCTCCACATTCCTTTTCAAAGGATTATGCAATATTATGAGAATGAAACTTTATGACTAGTCCCCCAAATGTATTTTATTTATTCATTCTTCCTCTGCTCATTCAGTCCCTCATTAAACAAACATATCCTGAACACCTACTCTGCCAAGAACACTGTAGAGAAGGAAATGCGTAGGACAGTCTTTGTCCTCACGGTGTTTGTAACAAGCTGGGGTTCCTGGTGCTGATCGGCTCTGTGGGAACCTTCAAGCTCCTTAGATTGAGACCATTTTATTTACAATAATGCATTAAATTTGTGAGCATTTTCTAAAGCTTTTAAATGACTTTGCTTTGATAATTTCACTTGTAGTCACAATGACTTTGACCATGTACAATAGCTATGAGAACTACTTTTATTCTCATACATGACTCAAGACGTGGTGAAGTGATTTACCTATGTGCAATGCCATAAGAAAGTTGTGTTGGGATTAAAATTAAAATCACCTGCCTTTCTAAACTGTGTCCTTTCTAGGAGGCCACCCCTCTTTATGATGAATCCGTTAGAATTAGCAATGATAAATCAAAAAGCTCATCATCGTAGAAGGTTCTACAATACTTACGCTGACACTGCTTAAAATATTTATGCAACTCTTGTTCTGAATTTCCCTTATGGGGAACACAAGACAATCAGTCTCATTACACATTCAAAGCAACATAGATTTATTCAGCATCTATCACTTGCATGGCACTACAGTGATGATATAGAGGTATAAAGATAATACAATTGGCAAGAAATTTACAATTTAGCAGGCACAATGAGAAATGTAGTGCTGGTACTTTTTTTCTTAGTACTAATATGCTATGTGGTCATTGTATACTACACTTCATTAAATCTAAGGTACTATTAAACACACACTTTTATGTCCTGGTAATAAAGAAAAATACTGCACTGACAAAGTGTAACAAGTTACTTTCCTATCATTTACATTTATTTTACATTTAGAGAAAGAGCTAATTTAGTCTTATTTTGACATTGATTTTCTTTAATGCATCATTCTATTGCATACATAAAGAGGAAAATATAAGTAAATGTTACAACTGCTACCTGGTGGTGATAATTATAAAACCTCAGTGATTATTATATAAACCACAATTTAAGAGATATTAAAAATGTGGGGAGGATGTATTTTAGAATCACAGAAACCACTGAAGTGCATATTTTATGCTCAGTTTCTAAAAGAGTCAGTGTATAATGGAGTTAAAACAAGTCATGGGGAAAAGATGGTGCAATGATTTAACTCATTTGCATTTGTCTTTGGGTGCTATCAGTAATTACCACAGCAGTTTTTGAGAATGTGTTGTAAAGTCAGAGACCTGAGATCAATTATTGGCTCTACTTTTTACAAGCTATGTGACCTTTGAGTAGGTTAGTAAAACTTTCTGTGTTTCAGAATCCCAATCCATAAAAATGGTAACAATAATAACTACCACTTAGCTATTAAGTGAAATAATGTATTTAACACATTTAGCACATAGCCAACAGAAGTATTATATTTGAATGTGGCTAAGCTATGCGATCCTTGTAAATAAAATAATGACACTGTACTATTAAGCCCAGGAATAGCTAAAAACTTTGTTTCCTCCCCTCTTCAATGATGGGACATGTGGAATCACCCTTTTAGCTGACCCTATTAAAGGCCTCAGATCCCACCTTGACTAAAGTAAGAAAGGAATTAAACGCTTGGGCTTAAAGCCATTCTAAAGTAGCTACCAATTTGTCAAGGAGAAAAATTAATATAAAAGAAAAATTCAGTTTCTGAATTCATCCCTTATCTTCAAATCTTCAAATATTAAGAAGACTGTACAAAAGGAAGTATATTCCTAATATATTCATATAATCATAATCACAGTATTTCAAAATAAACTGCACTTAAACATATCAAATATACTTCCTACCCCAGCCTGGAGAAGTACAAGATGAAAAAAAAGTAAAAAGACCTGAAAGCCTGCCTTTTCATACAATGTGACTACCAGAATCATGACTCTTTATGAAAATGAACACAGCTTGGGAAACACAATTAAGGAAAGGAATTCCCAGCTGGTTGGTTACAGTAAGTCTTTGGGTGACTGATGGCTTGGCTGCTGCCTTGGCTTCCCCAGGACACCTATGTGACAGGTGGAACCAAGCCAAGCCCATACATCAGACATAGCCTCCAGGTCGGGACTTGTTCATAAAACATAAAGACAAACTTCAAAGACAACTTGTACCTCTTGACCCTCCCTGAGGCTGATGAGTCCAGGTAGCCTAGTTTCTAGGTCACTTTCTGAGTAGGAAAGAAAGCTTTAATTTGGGGATTTTCCCCAACTTCAGATGTCTGGTCACCATCAATAGCCCTTACTATATATTATTAATTTTTATTAAAAAATATATAATTGCAAATAGTCAATAATGCTTACTAATGGAATAAAAACTGTAGTATTTATGAAAATATATTTCTCAACTGGAATCACTTTCTAGTCACTTCCATTTAAAAAGAGAGGGTAGGGAAAAACTTAACCCAATGGGCAAAAGTGAGTAAAATGGACAAGTAAACAAATATTTGGAAAGATGTACAATATTTACTTCGATTTCACCACAAGAAGTAGATTTGTCTGTTTCATTATTCCTAAGTCACAATTTTAGTTTTCCTGCTTGTTAAATATAAAGAATGTTCTAAGCTCCCAGGCAATAGCCTTCAGTAAATGATGGATAAATTTCATTCACTGTATTATAGAAAAATAGAAATTTTAAATCATAAAACATGTGACTCACACCATTCAGTTTCCCTTTTTGTGGAGCATTGTAACTACAATTCCTTTGACGTCAGGAGCTAGTCAACCTTTGTGTAGCTGAATGCCCATTTGGCAAATTAATACAACATACATTTTATGCTAATAAAACTGTTTTACTTATGTCTCTGTTCCCAAAGGTGAAAATCACTTCATCATTGGTCTAGTGTGAACCTAGATTTTAAAATAAGGTCAAATATAATAGTAAAGAAATTTTTAAGTTACTAGAGCTCACAACACTAAAATCATAGTTCCTTGACATATATATATATATATATATATATATATATATATACACACACACAAAATCAGGTACAGAAATCATTGTTTCTTAGTCTCTTTCTCACATAGTGTATTTTCGTTTTTGTTTTTTTTTTTTTTTTTAGCTGAGCCATCCTGCTACCTGTTGGCAGCTCAGCGGCTGCTCAGCTCGGGCTGGACTCGAACTGCTGTTGCTTGGAGCTCAAACTCTTGAGTGAGCTCTTAACCAACTGAGCCACTCGGCCGGCCCTCACATAGTGTATTTTCAATTGCCCTCTTAAACTTAGTCATAATGAAGAATGCTACATGGAAAAGTTAAACAGATTAAGTTTAGTTGTAGTCTTAAAAAATAAGCTTCCATATAAGATTATAAGTGAAGAATTGAAAACTGTTTTATTAAGACTCCCCATTAATCTATGCCATCCTGATCTGGTCTAATTAGAAAAAAAATATTTGTATATAAAATTTTACATTCTAGCTCTGAATTGGATTTGGTTGACATAGCACAAGCACATTCAAAACAGAAAGGAAATAGTCCCCGTGGAATGCCATCCGTAATGTCCTATCATGATAGACAGAAGGTTTTGAAGCCTCCAAGGCAGTGATGAGAAAGAGGGTTCCCTGTGAAATATATGGAGGTCAATGAGGGTACAGCCTTTTAGGTACCTCTTGAGGGTATTCCCAGGGCATTTTCCCCCTTCTCTGTTGATCATTTGAAGATGGATATGATCTAACTAGTTCTAATAGGAGAATCTTACCCAAAAATATATTTCTCATGGGCTCTGACAGAGGCCTGATATTCACAAAATGCTAACTCTTTTAGGTCAAATTACAAATATCAACTATTTTATTAGATAAGCTTTTAGCATTCTGGTTTAAATTCATTTATCAGTTTTACTGGTAACTTGATAGGACTATACAATATTAGGATAGAGGTGAAGAAAATTTGGTTGACAAAAGGAAGAGAAAGTCTGGAAAGATTTGAAGAAGTTTTAGAAATACCATTGAAGAAAAATACCAGTTCTATGGAAGACTGAGAGCTGGGGTGTAGCCTTTGAGAAGCTGAAGACTGTACTGAGTACCAATAAGGAGCACTAAGAGAAGAAAAAGGGCTAGTCACAGCCAAACCTGGATGGGAAGGCACCAAAAATCAATTATATCTACTTCCCAGAGTTCCCTAAGATTGGTCTTAACCATTAATAGAATATATGTCAATCAATTTTGATGACTCTCAACTAACTCTTGAAAACAAAAACAACTGTAAATTAGGGGTATAGATAGATAGTGTGCATTAGAACATTAGTTAAAATTTGTTGTTTGTTCTAGCATTAAAAGCTGGTTAAAGGTTCAGGAAGAATAAGACTCCAAATCACAAAATAACCACTAGTGGAACTCTGATTGGTTCAAGTAGACAAGGTAACCACACAAACAACTGACCACTGTCAATCATCTAGTGAAGACTAGAAAACAGTTGTACAGATCTTAACTCAACCTCTTTCCAAATGTTGGGTGTAAAGAGTTTTTTATTTAGTCCCTCGTATTGGCTTGGAAACTCATTTCAGTGAACAGTTCTGCTGTCTCTTGAGGGAGGGTTTCCTCAGTTCTTCCTCTCAACCCTCCCTTAAGAGGCAGCAGAACGGTCCACTGAAGTGGGTTAAGATGTGGACAAGAGAAAAATATTAATAGAAAATATATGTATATAGATAAGAGGGAGAAAAAAAATGAATGAGTTCTTGCTGATATACATGGAGAAACAAGGACAAAAACTACTGTGTGAGGCAATGGTTTTTAATTGCTTTCTAATGGCTGAACATTCATCTTCTTTGATCCATGCTAAAGCCAGGTGGAGAATAAAGCCTGCCCACATTAATTCTATCACCTTCTTTAATCCCTGATTGCCACTTAACCTTAGGAAGCCTTAAGTACCAAAAAATAAGGGGCAGAAAAGGTGGAAGATATATGGTTTTATTGTTTTGCGTTTTATTTAATGTGTGTTAAATACACAACTATGCCAAAAGTGAAAGAAAAAATAAAGCTAAAGTTATCATGTGTAACACTAGACTGAGCAGAGATTGATTATAAATAATTTTAATTTGTTTATTCAAATACAAGTTCTTAGGACCAAAACTGAGCTCCTGTCTAGTATGAAGCGCTGTTCTTGGTTTCATAGGAGAGGTGCTTGTTCAATGAAGGAGCTGGAGCTTCTTAAGTTGCATGCAACTGTATAGTACTTTAGCATGAAGCTGGTTTTCAGAAGAGAATAATGTGAAGAATGGATTTACCAGAGATCCTTAAGTTCTACCCATACTAAACAGTTTGTTAAATATGGAGCTACAAGACTTCATTTGACTTACATAAATAATTTATCAATTCCAACTTACTTACTCCTCAGTAAAATTAACTTGAACACTCTACATCCACATTATGAAATTTTAGGGAATGAAGTAACAATAACTCAACTGAGATCCCTAGGTGGAGCTCATAAAATGACCTTTCACCCAATTCTTACTACCTCTAACAGTCCACAAACTAAATAATGTGTTGAGAAAAAGCAGTGTAATTGTTAGTATTAAAATACTGGGATTGTCCTGTAAGGAAATTATTATGATATGTGGGTAACACAGAAAAATATGGCTGTTCCTTGAAAAACATCATTTGAATTCTTCATTAGAAATTTAAAAAAACAATAACTTTGGGCCTGCCAAGTGGCACATTGGTTAGGACTTGGCTTGGGAGCTTGGGACACCAGCTCTGAGCAGCAAGGCCCTGGTTCAGATCCCACATGAGGGCCAGTGATGCTGTGCCCTCTAGAGCTAAGATGGTGAACAACAGCTGGACCTGGAGCTGGGCTGCCGTGAGTCACCGGTGATGGCGTAGGCTGCGGTGGGGCTGGCCAGCAGCTGGCGTGAGCTTGCATGAGCTGCGGTGAGCTGCTGTGAGCAGCCAACCAATGGCCAGTAAGCAACTGCCTCACCCGGGAAGAGCGCAATGATAATACCAACATGGGCCAGTGAAGCGACATCCTCCACAACTAGACTGAAGAACAAAAGGACAGCAACTTGTCTGTTCTCCTTCTCCGATTACCCAATGCTGTTCCCCTCCCCCAATTCCCCAATAAAATCTTTAAAAAGCAAAAATAAATAAATAATGATAACTTTTCTCTCTCTCTTTCTGTGAATAAATAACTTCTAAATGGAAAAAAAGAAATCTATTTTTGTGCTGGTCATTTTTATCTTCTTTGAATCCTGGAAATAAAATGAGAGCTTGATTTCGCCAAGAAACATGTAAACTTGTGAAAAGTTATGATGTTCTCCCATTTTTTTTAATTTTATAAATAGCCATATCAAAACTCCTCATCTGCTTTTTTCTAAGAGAGTCAAAAGCAAATTGTGAAAGAATGTTCACTGTTTCTTCATGTACTTGTTCCTTCAAAGGAAACCTTTGAAGTAAAAAATAATAATTCACTGTAGTTATCTAAACCTTGGGTGCACAGGCATGTCAGGCCCACTTTTTTCTCCTCTCTTCACCCCAACTACTCCTACTACTGGCCCCAGTTTCTCTCTTAACCTTACAAAAGTTTTGGGGGAGACTTCTTCAAAATTTTTCAGATCTTTCCTGAGAAAACCCGTCCAGAAAAAAAGTGCTGAACGTTTCACCTTGTTTTCAATTACATTCAGTCTGGTGTTTATGAATTTGTTTTCTTTCTTTCACTCAGTAATAATCCCATCCTGTCCTTCCTTGGACAGCTCAAGGTTAGCTGTTCTACTGTGTTATTAATCTCAATAAAATTGCCTCACAGATGTGCACGATCTTCAATGTAGGGTAAAAACAGAAGTTTGTATACAGTTTTATCTTTAGGTCTTCTACTTCTGGGTTATCCACTAGACATTTATGTTCTATAGATCACCCTTCATAAATGAGCTGAAAATATGCCCACATGTGTGATTGTCCCTCATATATCTGAAACATTAAGTCACCTCCCTTATTTCAAATTGCAGGGGAGTTTTAAATAATGTTTTTTTGGATACTTTGAATAGAAAATACAATTTTGTAATAGTTTGCCGCTCTTTTGTATCAAATTTGAAATAAGTAGTAATAAGTAAGATCAAAATTCCTAAACCAGTTCTTAAGAATTTTCAACCATCAACAGTTTTTGGTGTGATGAAACATCCTATATCAAAAGTTACTGGTGCTTGGGCCGACTGAGTGGCGCAATGGTTAAGAACTGGCTTGGGATGCCAGAGGGCCCCGGTTCAGATCCCACATATGAGGGCCAGTGACACTGCCCTCCACAGCTAAGATGCTGAA
>NW_017731373.1:242996-258532 GCF_001890085.2 Hipposideros armiger
GGGCAGTGTCACTGGCCCTCATATGTGGGATCCGAACCGGGGCCCTCTGGCATCCCAAGCGAGTTCTTAACCATCGCGCCACTCGGCCGGCCCTAATAGGACAATTTTTAAGGCAATAGAACTAACCAAGTCACTTAATTGCTTCATTTCACAGAATTTAACACTGGGAAAAAGGTATCCCTCAAAATTCCACCAGTGTCTTTCTTCAACAGTTATTGTAGAAGAGAAGAACTGAAGCTTTGGGACTTAAATGTGTCTACTCTCTTTTTCTCTTAAGCATATTAAGGTGGAATTGTTAAAGTATATTGCCAAAAAGATCAATTTTTAATACCCTTCAGAGTTAGATTGGTCCAATGAAGAACTTTCAAGTCTTGACATTCTACATTATAGATTTACTATGGTATCAATTTCTATTAAGTGGAATTTGGTATAAGGGTCACCTTGTATCTCTTCCATTGTCAAATAAGAAAGGAACATAAGAACACAATTATTCCACAAGGCCATTCATTCTCAGGAGTAGATTTCTAAAAAAAAAACAACAAAAAAAACATTAGTGCAATATCAATTTTTTAAATCTTTTATTCTATGGAAAATGCAATTCATTTTCATCTTCAAATATTTAAAAAGAATAAGTGTTTATGGCAGTAGGTAACGAAGAAAATCTTTCTAAACAACAGAAGACTTTGTACAGTAAAGTTTAGGTTTTTGTTTTGTTTTTGTGCCACCAAACACCTGCCCCTTTCTGTGGTAATAGTAACTTATATTTGCTCTGAGAGAAACATCACTGTACCTACTACTAATCCATGAAGTAGGTGTGTGTGTGTATAAAATGATTTTAATTTTTTTTTAGTAGGTTAGAATTGAGGTTCCTGGTAGATTCATGGCTGGAGAAAAGAGGGGAAAGAAGCATTAAAAGCAGGGAATTTGCAACAATTTTATAAAATTACTGCTGTTTAGTCAATAACAAAAATACATTAAAAAGAGAAGAACGGAACGAAGCCTGGGAGGGTCCCTTAGGAAAGTAGCCTACCTGAAAAGATTTTTACAGGTTTCCAACCCAGCCAATGAATGACACATGCCCGACTCCCAACCTCAACCTACTGATGTTAAAACCCAACTATAAGCTCACATCCATCAGGATGGCTCCTTCTAAAAGGACAGAAAATAACAAGTGTTAACGAAGATGTAGAGAAATTGTTCTTAGTTGATGGGAATGTAAACAATGATGCAGCTGCTATGGAAAATAGTACGGTAGATCTTAAAAAAAATTAAAAATAGAGTTATATAATCAGCAATCTAATTTCTGGGTATTTATCTAAAAAATTAAAAGCAGTCTCAAAGAGATATTTGTACACTCATGTTCATTGCAGCATTATTTACAATAGCCAAAAGGTGACCACAACCCAAGTGTCCATCAGTGGATGAATAGATAAAGAAAATGTGATATGTGTATATCAACTCTGAAAGAGAAAGCAGCTCTATTTCCATGGGATCACATGTCATAAATATATATATATATATATATATATATATATATATATATATATATATATAAATTTAGTTAAGACAGTCAGCAGCTACCTTTCCTAACATACAGAAAAAGCCTGCCTCAGAATGAAGTCAGGGCACAGAACAAACTAAAGAGGAAAAAAATCAGAAAGAAGGAATGTCTATACCCATGATGCCTTGGGCATCGATCCTTGGACTTCCCAGTGATAAGAAAAGAAGTTAGCTTTTTCTAAAAACCTTGTCCAATTGGCTTTCTCTCATTTCAAAATGAAATCATCTTGACTAATCCAGTGTTAATGGATGATAAAATCCAGTGCACAGCTGTTTGTTGTCCCACCGCCTTTGAGGACCAGGGTATACAACCAGTCTCCCGAGGATACTATTTCTATAGCCAGCCTCCAGAAGAGCCTGAAGAGACATGAACCATCACTTCCTAAAACAGACTAACTTCAATGCTACTTCTCTAGAAGTCTTTGTTTTTGTTTGTTTGGTTGGTTGGTTTTTCCCAAGCACTCTGTAACTTAAGAAAGCTTCTCCTATGGTAATAAAGAAACAAGACTCTAAGTCAGTTTTTCACTATAAAATTATTGTGGTTATACAGGTTTAGCTCCCTAGAACATAAACTGCATGTTTTCTCATCAATTTCCATTGAATTTGAATAATGTCTTTATAAAAATAAAGCAATTTTGATCTGATCATAAGTAATTTCCTAGCGCTCAGATAAAATTATACTTAAAAGAATGATGCACAAATAGCATTTTAGTTAGGTTCCCACCAAGAAACAGGTGGAACACTCAAGTTATAATAATTCAAGGAGACTTTAATTACAAAGTGACTATTCATAAAGGTGTTGACAGGGTGGAGAGAGCCACAAAGGATGAATCTGTAACCCAGGTTTACTAACAACAAAAGGCAGGAAAGGGAGCAGGTGCTATAAAAGAGAGATTTGTGTAGGGAAGACTGCCTTGAACAAGGCAGTTAAATCAGAGTAATGAAAACAGCCCAAGGCACCCTTACATAGAAGTAAATTCCTTGATCTCATTCACATACCTCTGATTTTTTTTTGCCAAAACTCCCTATTGGTTAAAGCCAACCAGAAACCAGAGGGCAAGAAAATCTGTTTCTGTAATTCATATAAGCAGGGCTTCTGGGGGCAGTGAACAGGATGGAGAAAGGGGTAAAAAGATAAAACCATAAACATAAATATAACGTAAAGCCTTTCTTATTAACTCCCATGTATCATCAAAGGTAATTAATATCTCACTCTAATATTTTTCTTGATTTGAAATATTTGTCCATAAAGTATAAGTTAGATAACAGACAAGCTTCTATATTAAAGAGATGTCCAAATACAATGGGTTAAAAAAGTATCCATCTATCTCTCGCACATACCTCCAAGGTGAGTGGTAAACTTGATAAGGTGGTTCCACTCCACTCAGTTATCAAGGGATCATGTTCCTTTAACTTTGTTGTGCTACCAGGTCCTGGGACATAGTCCTCATATTATAGTCAAGCTAGCTGGATTTTGAACTTGTCTATGTTCCAATTCACATGACATAAAAAGGGGGTAAGCCCAGAAGTAAGTGAGTGAGGACAAATTTGCACATATCACCTCCCCTCACATTCCCTGGCAAGGAACTTTGTAAAATGGCAGTTGTGACAAAGGAGGCTGGGTAATGTAGTCTCCAGCTGTGTGACTATATGCCCAGGAAGAAGAGAAAAATCGTTTTGTAAGGAAGAGAACTAGCAGTACGACTGAAGGTATTAAAATCTTCACAGCTTTTCCTAGTTTTCAGAGTTTATATAATAAATGGATCTTGTAACTAATAGGTTCACTCTCAAAACTCTTACTTTTAAAGGGGTCTCATCTCTTTTGGGCTAAAATCTACCTTTGTTAACATATTTAAATATGACCTAATAAGATAATTTTTCAATAATAGAGGATGATTTCTCAGCATGAGTCACTCACCCAAATTAGTCATTTTTCAAACACATGAGGTAGAACCCTCTACAATTTTATTCCTAAAATTTTCTAATCACATACATATCCCAAATGTCCTATTCCAAAGTATATGCCACATCCTCTCAATTTGCTATGGATACTAAAAAAATGAACAAGAGTTATGTTGGGAATATGTGGATCCACCCATGATATTGAATAAAGCCCGATCATACTGAGTAAAGTAAAACATGGTTTAGATATAATCATATTGGGACCTGAGAACTAATAGAGAGGCAGACTCAGCAAACAGGCAGAAGATTGTCAGAAAAGGAAAGAAAAGTAATGAAATTCCCACAGTGACAGGAACTTCAGCCACGTATCAGTTGTGACTTCTATCTGCAACTCACCAACACTGCCTGGAATTGTAAAACTCTTAAAGATTATTTTTACATTTGTATAGTACCTAAGAGATTTCTCAAACTTTGGTTTCTATTCTTTAGAAAGATTATTAGTTTATTCTACATGCCCTGTTTCCTGAATCACTTTCCTTTTTAAAACAAAGCTAGGAAGAAGGGGAAATATCACCCCAGTAAAATCCTGAACAATGTAACCATTAGATCTGTCTAAAGGACCTTTTGCATTCTAAGTACCACCTGACCTGAAGATTAAATCTTGTCTAAATTATTATACAAATACCAGCATTAGACATAGTCTCTTTAGCATAATTTTAGTATTCTTTCAAAAGGTGTTAATTAAATTATTAATTAAAATGTGTTAATTAAAGCATTAAAACATTGTTGTTGGTATAAATTAAATTACTTTTTTTATTCGCACAAATCAAATTTCAAATGGAACCAAGAATATACTAGTCATCTTCTAATTTGAACATTCAGATTTCTTAGTGGAGGTCAGTGTGGTTATCAGTATTGAATCTACTATCATTAAGTCTCTTCTTTAATTATCAGTCTTTAACATTTAACATTTTCTGTCAAGATCCACAAGTTCGCATTTTCAACATTTTGCACTTATTTCTGAGAGAATAGTTTTCATGCAAGTGCCATATGTGTGCTTAGCAGGATTTCAATATTTTGGTATTTATGTAGACGTCTAAACTAACCCTGAGGTCACTTTGAATCTCATCTTCTTTCCTTATCTAATGTTACTTATTTCTACTTCAGTTATTCTCTAACTGTATCATGTTTCAGGTAATAATATTATATAATCAGTAACTGGGATGTTTTTATTTCTATCATCAATATCTCTCATTGGACTAGTTAAATAACTAAAATTAGTTAATAGGTCTGTAAACCTTTTCTTTCTACTCATGGGTAAAGGTGAAGGGCATTAAGGTTGCTACTATCAACATTGTCTAACCCAAATACTTTCACATGAAAAAAATATTTATTCCCAGTTCAAACTCAATTTAGAAATATAAACCATGTCTAAATAAATAACAACTTCATCTAGGGCAAACCCAGAAATACATTTTAGTAAACCATTTTCAATCTTTTCAAAATTTGAAGATCTACCCTCCTACACTCTAGATGTGACTAAACATTCATTTTTGAAGTTATTTTTAAATGTACTCCCCCAATAAATTAAATATTGATATTACCCTTCATTAAAATATTAGGAAAACAGAAAGCCATTGCAGTTCTTTTTTTTCCCCAGAAAGTTAATCTGAAATTCTTAGAAATGGAATCTTTGAGAGGTCATTTGACCTATATATATATATATATATACACCCACCACTGCCACCTTCAGACAACTGCTTCAAACAACTAGATGGAAATCCAAGTCTCACAAGAAATAAATTCCATACCACCACTCACTGTCAGGAAATTCTCTTCTATGTTTAAACTACAAAGCTCAGGCTATAGATTAAACCTGTTTCCTCTAGTTCTATTCCTGGTGGAGGAGAAAACCAGATGGACACAATCCATCACATAGTTAAAAAAAATAATTAGGTCACGTCTCTTTCTCCAGCTGAAAAACAGAAAGAAATTCTTTTGGTGTTTTACATGCATTTCATTTTCTAATCATATGTGAAGGGTAAATACACACAAACTATTTCAGTAATGATATAGGTAGGGACATCCGTGCAAAACCAAGCGATAGGCAGTTAGATTTTAAGTGTCTTGTCTTCCAGCTCTCAGTGACCTTATGTTCTCTCCTGCTCTGTCCATGTCTGCAATGCACTGGGATCACTGCAGAAGAACATGAGACAGGGTAAATAATGAAAGAGATGAAAACTTGGTGAGACCCAAACGAGCCCAGAGCCACTGCACTGACACTATAGGCAAGCAGCCCATTGCGACACAAAGTGAACAAGGTGCACCTCCCTGTTAAGGAATCTAAGCAACAAAGAATGCAAATAAGCAATAATGGCAACCGAAGGCAGACTTGCAGCATCTGAGACGTCCGCCGCAGGCAAGGTATTTTTCATTTCAGAAAAGGTACAAGACTAGACTTGTCATTGAAAGATAAACTTGAATTTGGACTAGAATGCAGAGCCAGCCTTAGACCAGGACCACATGCTGAAAATGTTAGGAAATGGAGAACACAGGAAAAGCACCAACTCCTACATTTGGGGTCAGAGGAGCAGAAAGGGTGACAGAGAACAGATGCGGTGAGGGCACAGATTAGTAGCAGAGAGCAGACATTTATTTGGCCCACAGACATTCACTGGCTTGATGGGCTGAATTTATCAAACTTCCCCTGCAAGACCTAAAACACATTATGCAAAACTTGACAGACCTATAAGCCTTAATGTTTCTCATTCATTTATTCATAAGTATTTGAGAATCTTCTACAAGCATCTACTATGTGTTCTAGCTGCTATGAAATAGCAGTAAACAAAACAGAAAAAAAAAATCCTGTCCCATGGGGCTTAAATTCTAGTGGAACAGGAAATAAAGAAGATAATAAGTAAAACACATAGTTTGCTTATAAGTGCTATGGTGACAAAAAAACACCACAAGATTGGCATTTGAATAGTACACAAACTCTTATTTTACTTCAGTCACAAAAATCAAGTTCCTTTGAAGTCATCATGGCAGTGAACTGAATGCAGAGACACTTGGGGAGAAGCTCCTAAAATCCCAGCGCAATTACTGATTCCCCCTGTCACCTGTTGTCCTTGAATTTAATTTCTCTGTCTACCCAGTTAGGTAGTTATGATGACTGGAGAAGATCACAATAATGTATTTTATTAATAAATATAGGGTTTTGAAACTACTTAAATATTATACAAAGTTGTATTACTTTTTATTGCTTCACTGTTATTCATTTAGATCAGGGGTCGGCAAACTTTTGAGACGGAATCGCCGCCAGGGGTCAGCAAACTGTGGCTCACAAGCCACAGGCTCTGATGTAAAATTGAAAATGAACATAGAACTATCCTAGTTTCATTTATAAAATTTTTAAAGGATATTATTCACATAATGGTGATTATGTAAATATATATGAATATATTTATGGCTCTCGAATAATTTTTAAATTGTTGTGAGGGACAGGATTGGCTCTTCCAGGGGTCGCCAACTTTTGAGACAGAACATACCCAAAAAGCCGCATGTGGCTCGCAAGCTGCAGTTTGCTGACCCCTGATTTAGATGAAGCATCATTAACTAAAACATCTCTGGTTGCATGCTACAGAATTATATCTTTGCCCTTTTCCTGTTCAATATTTTTTTCAACAGCCTGATGAAGGCATGGAAAGGATGCTTATCAAATTTGCAAATCACACCAAGTTGAAAGGCAGAGCTAATGTGTTGGATGTCAGAATTAAGATTCAAAATGATCTTGACAAGGCAGAACACTGAGATGAAACCCATGAAATGAAATTAACAGACATGCTATGAATAATAATAACATTATAATGAACAAACAAATACCCCGCATGTGTACAAAATGGCAGAGATCAGGCTTGATAGCATTTTCACTAAGTGGGGGGAAAACCTAGGAGCCTTAGTTGATCTCTAGTTGAATATTAATCAACATTTTAATACAAAAAAATGTTGTAGAAAAAAAAGCCTTAGGCTGTATAATAGAGTAATATCTAAATCAGGGTAGGTAATATCTATCAGGAAAAGAGTATTCATACTTGGGTGTCATACTTAAAAGCACCATATTTTGCCATGTATAAAGCGTTCCCATGTATAAGGTGCACCCACATTTTGGCCCAAACTTTCAAGGAAAAAAATCTTTCGTTTTAATTTTTTAATTCAAAATTTTATTTGTTTACATTTAGGTACTTGTTCTTTGTATTGTAAAGGAATTTTAGCATTTATTTTTTAACATACGTGGTCTGACAATTAAGTTCTCAAACTTGTTGCTAACCTTTTTTGATATTTAGAGGGGTTATTCATTACAAATTTGTACCAATCAGACAAACAGTTAACCAAGTTTACTATTTAGAAGTGCTGAAAAGGCTGCATGAAAACGTTAGACAAAAATGACCTGAACTTTTCACCAACAATTTATGGCTCTTGCATCACAACAATGCACCAGCTCACGTGGCACTGTCTGTAAGGGAGTTTTTAGCCAGTCAACAAATAACTATATTGGCGTACCCTCCCTACTTACCTGATCTGGCCCCCAATGACTTCTTTCTTTACCCGAAGATAAAAGAAATATTGAAAGGAAGACATTTTGATGACATTCAGGACATCAAGGGTAATACAATGACAGCTCTGATGGCCATTCTAGAAAAAGAGTTCCAAAATTGCTTTGAAGGGTGGACTAGGCCTTGGCATAGCTTCCCAAGGGGAGTACTTCGAAGGTGACCATAGTGATATTCAGCAATGAGCTACGTTGCACTTTTTTCTAGGATGAGTTTATGAACTTAATTGTCCAACCTCATATTATAGTCCAAGAAATTTTATGTTACAAATAATTACAAAACACAAGAACAGATAAAAGGTACAAGAAATTTTATGGGGCCAGCCGAATGGCGTGTTGGTTAAGAACTGGCTTAGGATGCCAGAGGGCCCCGGTTCGGATCCCACATATGAGGGCCAGTGACACTGCCCTCTACAGCTAAGATGCTGAACAACAGTTCAACCTGGAGCTGGGCTCCCGTGGGTCACCGGTGAAGACGTAGGCTGCAGGCCCTGCTGCAGTGGGTTGCCGTGGGCTACCGTGTGTAGCCAGCAGCCAGTGTGAGCGGCCAGCAGCTGCCATGAGCGGCCGTCCAGAAGCCGGCGACTGATCTGCCTCACCTGGGAAGAGCACAATGATGGTGCCAACTTGGGCCAGTGAAGCAAAGTGCTCCACAACTAGACTGAAGAACAAAAGAACAGCAACTTGTCTGTTCCCCTCCCCGAACTCCCCAATAAAATCTTAAAAAAAAAAAAAAGAAATTTTATGTACTGGTAACAAATTTACGATATTTATGCATCATAGAAGGCCAAGAACTCTTCCTTGTTGCAGGTTTGTCATAAGTTGAACAAAACAGATTATCATATCCCAAGGTATTACTTTGTATATGGACATCGGTATTGATTCCTAGAGTTACACTTTTAACTCATAAGCATAAATAAAAGAATCAAAAACATTTATGTATATAGACATGGAATTAGTATTACCTGTGTGTAATGCGCATCCTTATTTTTCCCTCATAAATTTGAGCAAAAAAAGTGTGCAGTATACATGGCAAAATACAGTAATATTTTTTAAATTATATTTTTTAAAAATTTTAAGTATTCATAGAAGGGTAACAAATAGGAAATGCACTCCATATCAGTAAAATAGCAAATAGCTGAGGAATTGCTTGCTGTAGGAGAGAGCTTAGAGAAAACTATACATATTTTTAAATATTTAGAAGCGCTATTACTGATAAGAATACTTCATCATTTTTAAACGCATTAACTATATGACCTCAAAAAAGATCTTTAGCCTTCTGTGCCTCTATTTTTTTTAATCTCTAAAACAGAGTTAAGAATATCAATTCTGTAGGGTTATTATAAGGATTAGCAACAATAAATGTAAAGTATGTAGTACATTACTTAGAACACTGTCTGCACTCCAGAAAGGTGGGTATTTTTTATTCTCTATTGCTCTACAAGGTAGAGTAAGGTGAGTGGATGAAGTCACCAGAGCCATGTCACAGAAGAAAGACACCTAAAACAGCTCCTTTCCATGAATTTTCCATGCAGATGTTAAATGACTATCAGGGAATTTGAGAAGAGGTTACTATATTGGGTGAAAGTTACAATAGATTAGGTAGTTTCTAAGCTCCATTCACTGAATAATATTTAAGTTTTCTTCCAATGCTAAGATTTTACAATTCCTTCTGCTTTCGTTCTGTGCATCTAATGGGTGTGTTTCTGACACTGATAAAATTAAAAATATGTAGAAGCAGTTATAACAACTAAGATTTATTGCGTTTTATCTGTGCCCCACACTAAAAAATGGCTCCCTTTATTATCCCCTTTTCACAAATGAGGAAATTCAGTCAGAGCACAATTATACAGTTTGACAGAATTCAAAGAGCTCGTAAATGGCAGAGTAATGATATGAACCCAAGCGATCTGAATTCATAGTCAATTAAGCGAATTTTGACTCATCAGCCAGGCTTTTTCTGTAGCCGTTTATCATGTGGACCCCAATAAGTTTCATGATGCCCTGCGATTTCTTTAGTTCTCTCCAAACTGTTATACAAACACATTTAACTTTAAAAGTACAGTGAATTTAAAATTGCAAGTCTACTATTGAGTGAATTGAAAAATTTGTTCTGCATTATTAGGAACTTATATGTTCCACAAAACTGTATTTTATACACCAACAAAGCCCATTTCTCAAGTGCTGAAACTTTTTCTACTTCATCCATTTTGGATGGAACTCTTCCAGTGATAAGCTGCCCACTTCCTGTTCTAATTTACCCTAATTTACAGAACACGGTTAACTTGTACTTATGACTCAAGATCAATGCATCATGAATAATAGGCATAGTATTATGACATGAGTCATTGATGTCCTCAGGATATATTGATAAATGGACTATGTCAAAGTAAGCATACTTTGAGCGAGGGCCTGAGGCACTCTCCAAACAGTAATTCTATGACTTGTGGAGTCTGGTCTTTGTGACAGTCCTGGCTACTCAGAAACACTATTTGATTTCTTCCTTGTCCCAGGTTGCTTCAAATGGGTGTAGTTGCAAGATGAAAGACTTCTAATTACGTAAGATGGTGCTGCTTACTTAAATAAAATTTCAGTGCCTATCAGATAATAAAATACAAAGTGTGGGAATTGGTGCATGTTAAGAGGGCTGGAAAAATTAACTGAACAATGTAATTTCTGAAGCAACAGGATATTTTGTCTACTGAAGGGGTGGATTGCCAGAAGGAAGTATAGTGAATTGGCATAGGGAATTGACAGGAACAAGTGAGAAAGTTTAAAAGTAAGTTCAAAGAAGTAAAATTCTACACCGCCTTAAAACTTAAATAATGATTTCTGTTTATTTAAGTAAATTTTGTTTCCTGATAATTTTAATTGGTTTAAGTTTCTGGTTCCTATGTCTGTGTGTTTTTAAGCGTTCAATGCAGGTGTGTTTAAGCTTTTAAATGTTTACAGCATTTTCTAGCATCCTCATTCCTGAAATTTAAATAGCTTTATATTTAGTTTTATAAATGCCTTTTTTTTTTTGCTTTTTTTTTTTTTTTTAATTTCCAAGGAAAGTCAACGCAGGACTTAGTTGGAAATTTACTTTTGAAACTTAGGATAATTATCTACAAATATTTCCCTAGGAGAGAGCTTTCAACTAAATAAATAGATCTTGTGTGCTGAACTTAGATTGTGATTGAAGTTTAATGGGAATTTGTTCCGTTGGTTAATTTTTCTGCTTGCCTTACCAAATATGTGGCTAGAAGTCTAACTACTGAACTGTACTTAAAGTATAGCAATAATAAACTTCATGAGTAATAGGGCATATGTTATAATTGCTTAATTTATCAATGTGCAACAGCCTCCAAATAATTTTTAATTCAATAAGCATGTATTGACATCTATTCAGCATTCTGCTCAGTGCTGAGAATACAAGGGAGTTTGATGGGGAGACAGCTTATATTATATAATGTAGTTAGTGTCCAAGTGATAGAAACCCAAAGGAGAAAAGCTAATCCAGACTGAGCAAGTAAGGGAAGGTTTGATTATAGGAATTAACCACATAAATGGGGTAGAATTAGGATAGGAACAAGAACAAGCCAGACAAGGAACATAATGAGCTAAGGCCAAACTAAGCAAGTACGGAGTATGTAGAAAAACTCAAGTGCGGTCTGTGCCCTCCAATTGTTCTTCGCCATTTCTCTTTCAAATCCCTTCTAAATAGGCTTCCACTTCTCATTTCCCTGAAACAGCTTTTAGCAGTATCACCAATGACTTCAATATTACTAAGGCCAATTGTAATAGGTTTCAACTGTTGTTATAATAAATTACCACAAACTTAGTGGCTTAAAACAACACTAATTTATTATCTTATGGCCCTGTAGGTTAGAAGCCTGACCTGCATCTCACTGGGCTAAAATCATAACCTTGTTCAGTTCTAGAGAATTTTATACCAATAGAAACATTCCAAATTTGGACAAAAAGTACAAGTGCAAGAAGGCTGTCAGATCTCCAAAATCCTACAGGCAACAAACAAACTGCTAAACTTACTTAGCTGCAAACATGTGCTACCTGAGAAAGGAAGGATGACTCCCAGGGTGGGGCATTAAACACAGAGGACAGAATGGAGAACCACAAGGGATTTTGAAGTTGCTGGGGACCTGTGTATTCTGTGTTCTTTTATAGGATGGCCAGGTGTGGCCACAAAAGGAGACAGAAGAGAGGCTCAGAAAAAAACAGTTTATTATATACTCTCAGGTCCCAGAAAGACAGTCACATACCCAAAGAAGTCACACACAACATGGGAAGGGGGCAAACCCATCCAAGTAGGTGGGGACCCAAGAGAGAGTGAGCCACTGTGCTTTTATTGGGGGCCAGGGTGGGGTACACACGAAAAGGCATGAGGGGGTTTCATTGGTGCATTTGAGTGTTGCTAGGTCACAGTCAGAGGAGGGCAAGAAGGGAAACTTGTGGCAGAGTCAAGCCTTATCACGCTGGTACATCTGGTCACCTGGGCGGGGGGCTCACAGTCTGTTTGTGGGTGTTTGAAGCAGCAGGAAAATGTGAACTTTTAATACTGACAGTATAATATGACTCCCTTTTTTCTCCAATTTTCTCCCCTTTTGAACCAAACATCTATAACTGGTATACTATGCCTATCCCATCACTGTATTTTGGAAGTAAATAACTTGTTTCTTGCATTTCATGTTGTCGACATAAAATTGTCCTAACCTACAGAGAATTTTTATAAGAGTTCGCTTGAGCCAAACTAACCACATTGTCAAGAAGATTTCAAATTCTCCTGAGAATGAGTTTTGCAGTTTTCTTGTATACATTTGGAATTAAGAAGGGAACATACGGAAGATCACATGAAGGTGGGAGAAAGCAAAGTATAGGACAGTTAACAGGAATGTATGCTCCCTTAGGGGGTAGTTATGCCTTCAAGGGGTCTGGAAAAGAGGATTGTTTCTGGTATTTCAAACGTATGTTAATCTAGAAGCACAAGAACAATGGACAGGGCTGGTTTAAAGCAAAAATAAACTTTTCATAGGCCTGGGGCATGACTACCCACCATGACCTGCCCAGTTAGGAATTTTTAGTCAGATCACCCTGTGAGGTTACCTTTGGTTAGATATATTACAGAGCCCCTTCTTCATCCACAATGTTCACAGAAGGAAATTGTGCCCCACATGGATTATGCACAGAGCTTGACTCATACTCTCATACCATTTTGATCATTTAGATAATGAGACCTGAGGCTTTTGAGCTAATGAGACTGAGATGATATTTTGGACTTGATGGTTCGGCATTCTGGGGATGGAGTGAATATATTTTGCACATGGAAGAGAGATGAATCTGTGGGATCCAGAGGGTATTCTGTAGTTGTCTGAATAATGGCCCACCAAATATGTCCATATACTAATCTCCAGAACCTGTAAATATGTTACACAGTCATTGCCAATTAAGTTTGCAGATGGAATTAAGGTTGCCAATCAGCTGACTTTAAAATAAAGAGATTATCCTGGATTGTCATGGTGATCCCAAAATCATCACATGGATCTTTATATTGGAAAGAAGGAGGTAAAAGGGTCAGAAGCAGAGAGATGGCATTGTGAGAAAGACTTGACTGGCCACTGCTGGCTTTGAACATGAAAGGGCTCCACAAACCAAGCAAAGTGAGCAGTCTCTGGAATCTGGAAAGGAAAAGAAAGGGCAGTCTGCACAAAGAAATGCAGCCCTGTGGACACGTTGATTTCAGTCCAATAAACCCCATTTTCTGACTTCTGACCTCCAGAACTGTAAGATAAATTTGCATTTATGTTTGTGATTGTTATAGCAACAATAGAAAAATAATGCACAAGGAAAAGCTGAGGAACTGTCACAAAACAGACACTAAATGCAATCTGGTGTCCTGAAATGAATACAGGGACCAAAAAAGGACATTAGCAGAAAACCTGTTGAAATCCAAATAAAGTCCAGAGTTTAGTTAACATATTTGTACCAACGCTAATTGATTTTGACAAACGTACCACGGTTAAATAAGATATTGACATTAGGGTAAGCTGAGTGAAGAGTATTTGGAACTCTCAGTACGATCTCTACAACTTTTCTCTAAATCTAAATTTATTCTGAAATAGCTATTTTAGAAAAAAATTTAGCTAAGAATAAAAGGAGTGAATTTGGGTAGTTAATTCAAGCAGATGCTAGACTCAAGAATGACTTTTTGTACTATTGCATGTTAATTTCAAAATGCTTAATTTTAAAAATGTTTCCCCAAGCAGTTTATTTGAATTTTTTGAGAACTTTTAAAGAAACCATAGACAGATAGCAAGCAAAATGTGTATTCTGCACATGGCTGACAGTAAAATTATGAACTAGAAAGCTTGTGTGACAGCTCCTGCTTCTTGCCTTTCTACCTTCTTTTCCCGCTTCCACTTTACCTTTATTTTATTCATTTATTTTCCCAAGTGGTTTCTTGCAGTCCTTCCCAATTAAAGGAATATGACTGATAAACATAAGTTGCACTGAGGTGCTAGTGAATTAAAGTATTCAATGCTCTTTGAAAATTTACACTTCAAATGAAGCAGACACTAAGGATTATTGAAGCTCCTGACAGCATAATTCTCTAAATGTGTGAATAAATTTCTCACAGAATCTGCTTCTTCTATCACTGTTTTTCATATGTAATAGCTAAATTCTATATTGCATTTTATCCCTCCCTGTAACTTGGATATAGGCTGAGTAATTTTGGGCAAACTTGTTAATAACCAAATCACTAGTTATTCCTTTGAATTTATTAACCTCTTAAACTACTGGCCAGTCTCAATCAAATGCTAGTCTCAATCAAATTATTTTCTGGCAAAATCTGAGATGTTAGAATCTATTAATCATAACAATAACTTTCCACTGTTACAAGAACCTTTACTGTGTGGCACCTGGCCTAATTAATTTCATCGTCACAGCAACAGTACATGGGGGATATTATCATTATCCCATTTTATAGGTAAGAAAACTGAGGTTTAGAGTGTTTAAATATTTTGTCCAAGATCAAGCAGGTAGTTCAGGACAGGTCAGCTTTGAAGTGAAGTAGTCCAAGTCTGGAATATAATCTAGGCCTTGCTCCCTTGTGCACCTCTGCCCACCCCCTCTCCATGACCCAAACCTATGCACAGTCAACACAATAGAATTCATTATGTCCCCTCTTCATATACTGTGTAACCCAGTAGAATTCCTTCTGCTCCTTCTTCATTCAATATCATAATGCTAACACTACTGTAATAGTGTTAATAATACTACTACTGTATATATATGTACAGTATATATATATATATCTCACATGGTATACAGTAATTATATTGAAACATGCTGTTTTTTAAAAAAATAAATGTCATGGCATCTCTACTGTTCCAAAATAGCCTGGAAGACATGGGACATGGCTTTAAATATATATATATATATATATATATATATATATATATATATA
>NW_017731373.1:258542-305241 GCF_001890085.2 Hipposideros armiger
ATATATATATATATATATATATATATATATATATATATATATATATTTCTTCCATTATGCTCATGGACAAACTATTGACAACATGATATGGTTTATGTCCAGTAAAATGCATACCAAGTAGTAAAGGACACATTTACTGAAATCAGAAAAGTTCTGATTTCCTTTAATTTGTGCTCTGAAACAGACAGCAGCTTTACCAGAACAGGGATTTCTCACCTTATTTCAGTGATGCTTTTAAGTAGTTGATGAGGAAAACACATAAACACAAGTATCATTTCTCTCATGAGAATGAAAGGTATTGTGTGCAGGTATGTTTGTAGAATCTCATTTTGCCCTCCTAAAATGTAACTTATGCTGTATTACTAATGAATCAGAATACATCTGAAATAATTCTGCTATAGTTGTGTCAAAAATCTTAATCACTTGATAAGCAAAATGTATGAAGGGCAGTTTCAAGGACATGATTAAGGAGAATAAAGTCTATTGGAAGTATTGGGTTGTCAGAAAAATCATGACATATTTTTTCTGGTTTTTGTTGTAAAAATGCGTCATGACTTTTCTGACAACCCAATGGAAGGAAGGGTCAGGAGCCTGGCTTTGTGAAAAAGCAGCAGTGTCAGGAGCTGTGACCCAAATTCCAGCTTTGCCTGAGATACTCTGGCAACTGTCAACCAAGGGAAAGGTAGATAGGATTTCTTTGAACTGAAATTATATAAACACATTGCCTTAGAGTAAACTGATAGAAAATCAGTAATTACTATACTTTTTAGGGATTTTAAGGAAACTTAAGGTATAGCCATGACTAAGAACCTATTCCAGTTTTATATCCCACATATCAGCGAAATCATATAGTTCTCGACTTTTTCTGTGTGATTTAGTTAGCTTAGCATAATAATCTCAAGATCCATCCATTTTGTCGCAAATGGCACTATTTCATCTTTTCTTATGGCAGAATAGTATTGCATTGTGTATATATACCACATCTTCTTTATCCAATCATCTATTGAAGGACAGATTGTTTCCATGCCTTGGCCACTATAAGGGAGTAAGGGGGGAGAAGGGTGGTAGATAAGGGTAAACAGGGTCAAATATATGGTGATGGAAGGGGAACTGGCTCTGGGTGGTGAACACATGACATGATATAGAGATGATGTATTACAGAATTTACACTTGAAACCTATGTAATTTTACTAACCACTGTCACCCCAATAAATTTAAATTAAAAAAAAAATCCTATTCGTATAAGTATTTGGAAAAGAGAAATAAAAAATCCAACTCCTCTGGCTCAGCTTAAAAAAAAAATCCAACTCCTCAAGTTAACTGAAGCTCCAGTTTTCCCCCAATTAGCCAGAATGAAAGAGAGGGATTGAATGAGGGAGAGAGGAATCTAACACTAAAGTAATTTGGAGCACATATTGTAGTAGGCACTGTATGCTATATCATTTAATCCTCATAACAATATTAGGTGATGCAGGCTTTAGAAGGCATACATTATAGATGAAAAAATGGAGACTCTAAAAGCATAAATTAGCCAAATCACACAGTCAAATATAAGCAAGGTTTTCTATCACTAAGTCCAATGGTCTCCCCAGTGTAACACAAGTAGTATTATAACTAATGTGGTATGATCTGGGGTGCACAAGGAAACCACCCATAAAATCAACACCTATAAAGAGTGGCGTGCTTTCCCAAAAATCACTCTTTGTCACTTTAAGTCTTTCTAATTAACTTTTTCTAATAAGTTCATATTTAAAATGTAAATAGTTGAGTATTATGACCACTATAAACTATAAAGTGAAAAAAAAAATTAAGTTGCCAAGAAATATAGAACAGACCTAAAGAAATTATACTGAAAAAAGGAAAAATCTAAATGCCCTAAGATATGAGTATAATTAAATAAACTGTAGAGAGAGTCAGTTGTTAAAATAAAGACTTCTTACAAAAGACTAGGTTGAGCTATACTGAGAAGTAAAAAGAGCAAGATACAAAGTACTGTGCAGAGTCTGATTATAATTATGTCAAATGCAAAGAAAATAAAAGGCTATTGAAGGAGTATAAAAATGATGCATTAAGGTGATAGAATTATGGGCAATTACCCTCTTGTTTTTGCTATTCTTCATATTTTCTCCAACATACTTTAATTAGTTTTTATAATTTCTTAATGAGAAATCAGTGAGTTTTTAGAAGCAACTGGCTCAGTCATTTTAAACTCAAGCCATACAATAGCCTCTTTCTTAAGGGCCAGAAACATTTTTTTTTCCAATTAATTTCCCACAGTGCACAGTTTGTTGTACCAAGTAGATGCTCAATATTTTTTTATCGAATATATTTTTTTATCGAATATATTTTTTTAAAAGAGTAGACAAGAGCAAGATCCCCCACTGCCTAGAATGTATTTCCTACATAGGTTCACTAGTTACAGATTTATTTGTGTTAATTAGTTCCTCTTCTAAAATGCAAATGCATCAAATAGCTAAATGAGCAAAAACCATGAACAGAGAATACACAAGAGGAAACAAAAATGGCTAGTAAACATTAAATGAAAAGTTCAACCTCATTAATAATCAAATGAATGAAAGTAAACATAATATCAGTTTTCCTTATGAAACTTGCAAAAATTTTCATGATAATTTTCAATGTCACGTGGAAAATAAACAAGAATATGCAGAAAGTATGTGCCTCTCATAAATTGCTGGTAGGACTGAAAAATGTGTGCCACCTTTTTTGAAAGCAATTTAGCAAAATACTCTTAACTTTGAAGCAGGAATGCCATTTATAAGAATCAGCTTAAAGAAAAAATACCACAGATATATGTGAAAAAGTTTTCTTCATGAATGCTCAATGCAGTATCATAATCCCAAAACAATTTGAAACAATCTAAGGATCCACGATAAAGGAAAACTAATTTTTATAAATCATTTCAGTAAAATATTTAACCTTTATAATAAAAATTTCAAAAAGTATTTGAATATGAAAAAATTCTCGGGGAATAATATTAATTGGGAAGCAGTAGTACACAAATATTATGCATTATCATCGCACTTTTTAAAATATTTAAGCACAGGTAAAATATGAAAGAAAATAGTAGTAATGCCTTTCTCTAGTTATGGTATTTAACATGATTTTTGTTTTCTTCATTTTTCTTTCATACCCCATTTTCTAAGAGGATATTTGTTATATATAACCGACATTTAAAATATGTATTCTACCTATTCTAGTTGCAATTTCTAGAGCTCCATCCTGAAAAAATAATCCCAAATGAAGCAAAGTTTCTACACAAAGATGTTTGTACATAGCTTTATTTAAAAGAGTAAAATTAAAATAGAGCGCTAAAGATAGTATGGTCTATAAAATAGACTACATTGTTTTTTAATGCTACTTTAACTACTTTTACTTTATGTAAGACATCTTATTTTGGTGTGCTATCATGAAAGATACTAGGACAGATCACTGAGGACACACACGCACATCTTCTTCTCCCTAAACAGCTAAATTCAGGATTGGAGTAGGAGACCAAGTTTCTTGTTCCATGAGTTTCAGCAGGGAGATGAGCAAAATTACCTTTATCCTTTGTGAGTTCAGTCTTTATTTTCTAACCACTTCAAAACATAAACACATAAATAATAGAGAAAAAGAGAGTATCTTTTTCATAATATAGAAAAATATTTTTGACACCACAGTTAAATTTTGAAAAGCAAAGCAAAATTGTGAAATCAACAGTATAACTGCATTTTCTATATGCACATAAAACTTGCCTACGAAACAGCCCTTGAACTCAGTGAGATACAAACATGATGCGGTTTTACTTTTCTCCACTCACTGCCTTCAAACATGCTCTATTAAACTTTCTTTTCCCATATTTTAATGACATCTTAGACAGATCCTTTTACTTCCCAGCCACTTTTAAATGTTAAGAATTTCAGTATAGTCTAGTAGAATTTAAAATCTCTATCTTGCATTCAGTTCTGTGTTCATCTTGGCCTTTCCCACAGTGGGGTGGGGGGGGATTTGAAATGGAGATCAGTGGGCTCTCCTTCACTTTTCCCCTCTCCTTTGCTCATTTGCTTCTAGCACTTCCAGTAATGGGTAGGAAGAGAATTACAGGAATAGACCAAAGATGTACTATTAACTGCAGCTGCTGTACCCCTCACAGCTATAAATGCTCCCAAGGGCTTCTGGTACAGGTTCTCAACAGGCCCTGAGGGAGACCTCCTCACTAAACAGTCTGCTGACATGCTGGAGCAACTCAAGCCCCACTCCATTCTTAACCCCATTCCCATTCTAGTTTCAGTTCTAGCATTCACCCACAACTCTTTCTAATACTGTCCCCTTCCCAAAGACTAATTATCTCAGGTGGAACATGGACCATACTACTGAAGCTCAGATGCCTTCCTGATGTTCCCTTAACCCACTAGGAAAAAGACATACCTTTGTTTCAATAAAAAATGAGAGTGACTTAGATATTAATCCAGAAAATCACAAGACATTAATTTGAAAAAATATATGCACCCCTATGTTCATTGCAGCGCTATTCACAATAGCCAAGACTTGGAAACAACTGAAATGCCCATTGGTAGACAACTTGAATTAAGAAACTATGGTACATTTACACAATGGAGTATTACTCAGCTATAAAAAAGAAGGAAATCGTTCCATTTGCAACGATATGGATGGATCTAGAGAATATTATGCTAAGTGAAATAAGTCAGTCAGAGAAAGACAAATACCATATAATCTCACTTATATGTGGAATCTAAAGAACTGAATAAATGAGAAATGTAAACAGAAATAGTCTCAGAGACACAGAGGAAAAACTGAGAGCTGCTAGTTGGGAGCGGGTGGGGATGAAGGGGAAGGGACGAGACAGTACAAATTGGTAACTACAATACGACCTCAGGGATAGAAAAGACAGTCTGGGGAATATAATCAATAATGTTGTAAATAATTTTTAGGGGGCCAGTTGGACTCATGTCTTGTTAGGGAGACCACTTCATAGACGGTGTAGAGGCCTGACCACTGCACTATATATCTGAAGCTGATGTTGAATAATATTGTATGTCAACTATAATTATATATACATATAGTCACGGGATGTGGAGTAGAGTGTTGTAATGGAGTCAATGGAATTGTAATAGATAAGTATGATATCGGGGGTGGGAGGGCAGTAGATGGGGGAGAAGGGTTGTTTCTTTTGAGGGGTGAAAAGGATAACTATTGCATTGTTATGTACACCTGAAACTAATAATAATATAAAATAAAATTTTAAAACCCATAAAATGAGAAAATTAAAAATATAAACCACATAAGTTTATTAGAAGAAAAGTGAATGTCACTTTGTAAACTGAATAGATTAATTCTTGAAGGTATTGATTTGGTTCCAAATTTTTTGGAAGCAAAATAAAAGTGAAATTCAATTTTAAAAAATGAGAGTAAAAGACAGCTTTATTTCTCTAACTCTTTCCTCAAGGCACCCTTGAATTATCTTCCCTATTACCACTCCAAAAGGGCACAGAGGGCAAGTCGTTAAGTCTGATGCATAAGTAACAAACTGGGGAATAAGACACCTATCTCCCCTTTCCTCGTCGCCACTGTTCCCCACCCCCGCACCTTAGCCAATGTCTACAAGGTATTTTATTGGAACCCTACTATATATGCCACTCTTCTGCTGAGGCCAACAGCTCACATTTCTAAATGTTCATAAAATATTTAGGAATTAACTTAAGAAGGCTAAAGACTTGTACACTAAAAACTATAAATTGATGAAAGATATTAAGTAAGACACAAATGGAAAGAAATACCATGTCCCTGGATTGGAAAATTTAATATTGTTAAAATGCCCATGCTATCAAAATGATCTACAGATTCACTGCAATCTCTGTCAAAATCCCAAAGGAATTTCTTACAGAAAGAGGCAAGGCACTTCTAAAATTCATAAGGAACCACAAAGAACCCTAAATAGCCAACACTCTTGAGAAAGAAGAAAAAAGCTGGAGGCCTCACAATTTCAAAATATATTACAAAGCTACAGTAAACAAAACCTTATGGGATGGGCATAAAGACAGGCATATAGACCAGTGGAACAGAATAGAAAGCCCAGAAATAAACCCATGTATATACAGTCAATTGATCTTTGCTAAGGATCTCAAGAATACATAACAAGGAAAGAATATCTCTTTAACAAGTAATATTGGGAAAACTGTATATCCACATGTAAAAGAATGATATTGGATCCTTATCTTACACCATACACAAAAATCAACTCAAAATAGATCGTAGAATTAAATGTAAGACCTGAAGTCATGAAACTCCTAAAAGAAAACATAGGAATAAAGCTTAATGACAACGGTCTTGGCAATGATTAATTGGATTTAACACCAAAAGCACAGGCAACAAAAGCAAAAAGTAAACAAGTGGAACTACATAAAATTAAACAGCTTCTGCATAGCATAGGAAATAGTTAACTGGGTTAAAAGGCAACCTATAGAATCAGAGAAAATACTTGCAACTACCTAATAAGGAGTTAATATCCAAAATACAGAGGGTGCCAAAAAAATGTATATCCATTTTAAGAAAGGAAAAAAACTGTATTAAAATTGTAATACTCAATATATACTGATAGCAAAAGATGAATACAAGTCATGCATATAAATTTTTTTGCCACACTGGTATATAAGGAACTCCTAAAATTCAATTGTAAATAAATAAATAAATAAATAGCCACAATTAAAAATAGACAAAACACTTGAATAGACATTTTTCCAAAGAAGACATATAAATGGCCAAGAGGTACATGAAAAGGTGCTCAACATTACTAATCATCAGGGAAATGCAAATGAAACCACAATGAGATATAATATCACATCTGTTAGGATGGCCAGTATCAAAAAACAAAAATAGGCACCTTGAGCTGAGCTGCCACCTGGATGGCTCAGTGGATAGAGCATGCACTCTTAACAAAAAGGCTGCCAGGTTTGACTCCTACATGGGATGGTGGCTATGCCCACCTGCAACTAAGACTGAACTTGGCAACTTGAGCTGAGTTGCCTCCCAGATGACTCAATAGATAGAGCACGCGCTCTTAACAGCAAGGCTGCTGGTTCGACTCCTGCATGGGATGGTGGCTATGCTCACCCACAACTAAGATTGTAACACAGCACTTTGAACTAAGTAGCCATGAGCTGCCGGGCAGCCAGATGGTGACTGGAGGCTTCCACAATTAAGATTTAAGAGCAACAACTTGGCTGGTCCCCCTCCCCAATTCCCCAACACTGTTCCCCTCCCCAAATCCCCCAATTTAAAAAAATAAAATAAAATAAAAATAATGTGTTGTCAAGAATGTGAAAAAACTGAAACCCTTATACACTGTTGGTGAGAATGTAAAATGGTGTAGCTGCTGTGGAAAACAATATGGAATTTCCTCAAAAATATTAAAAGTAGAATTACTGTATGATCCAACAATCCCATTTCTGGCTATTTATATAAAAAAAAAACCCTCATCATTGGAATTGTAATAGATAAGTATGATATCGGGGGTAGAAGTGCAGTAGATTGGGGAGGGGGGTTGTTTCTGTATGAGGGGTGAAAAGGGTAACTATTGCATTGTTCTGTACACCTGAAACTAAAAAAAAAAAAAAAAGAATCCACAAGTCAAATATCACTTACTTCTATTTTAGACAAAATTCATTTAAGTTCAGTGATCC
The DNA here is from genome assembly GCF_001890085.2 of Hipposideros armiger. Taxonomy (NCBI): domain Eukaryota; kingdom Metazoa; phylum Chordata; class Mammalia; order Chiroptera; family Hipposideridae; genus Hipposideros; species Hipposideros armiger. Next base: position 266,243 of record NW_017731373.1, read on the forward strand.
TTTGCTAAAGCCAATGCAGATATAAAGAAGCAAATTGGAGAAGATAATAGATATAAGCCCAGCAACAAGAACTGACAGATTGTAGTGGATCTGCCTTACTTCAGTATTCCTGCAGTCTTCCCTTAATATAATAAATGGGAAGCGAAAGGTAGTTATGCTCCTGCTCCATATGTCAGAGATATGTTTAAATTATATTCAGTAGGTTCTAGGATATATATTAGAAAGATTTCTATTCAAAATAATTAAGATTCAAAATGTTTGGTACTTTAAGAAATAAATGTCTGTATTCTGAAAAAAAAAATTGAAATCATGATCTTGAAGAGAAAATTGCACTCCCACATTCATTGCTCCATTATTCACAATACCCAAGATATAGAAACAACCTAAATGTCCATCATTGGATGAATGGACTTATTTTAATGTGACACGTACTTATGATGAAAAATTATTTAGCCTTTGAAAAGTAAGAAATCTTACAATATGCAAAAACATGAATGAACTTGGAAGACATTATGCTAAGTGAAATAAGACAGTCACAGAAGGACAATTATCTACTTTGCGGTTCCACTTACACAAGGTTTCTAAAACAGCCAAACTCACAGAAGCAGAGTAGAATAGTGGTTTACAGAGGCTGAGGGAAGAGGAAATTGGGAGTTACTAGTCAACTGGGTAGAAAGTTTCAGTTATACAAGGTAAATAAGTTCCAGAGATCTGCTATACACCATGCCTATTGTTAATACTGTATATTTTAAAAAATTGTTAAAAGGGTAGATCTCATGTTAAATGTTTATATATAATATTTTTATATATTTAATATTTATATTTATAATATTTAATATAATGTGTAATATTATAAATATTTATTTATAATATTAAATATATTAAATATTATAAATAAATATTTATAATATTAAATATATTTATTTATATATATATTTAAACTACCACTTTGAAAAGTTTCCAATAGCTCTCAGAGTTAACACACACACACACACACACACACACACACACACACACACACATACCACCACCCTCACCACCTCCACTACCACCTTTATTTTCATACAGTGCCAAATTTAATATTAATCTATGCAATAATTACTTAGTAAATGCTTCATTGTGCTAGACTGTTTTAGAAAATGAGATACAATCTAATAAGACAGATTGCATTTTAAATTCCTCCCGTGTAGAAGTGGAGTTTCACTATTTCTAGTGTTATTTTATAGTTCAGTAAATCTAATCACTCCTAAACATTTTTGTACTCCTTAAGTTACTTCTGACATATAATTTACCAGAAAATTCATTAAAGCATTCATTAATTTTTTATGTTATCACTGCAGTTTTTATTAACTAAGATATAATTAACTAGGTTTGACTTTTTAATTTTAGAGACACATTACTTACCTACACTATCAACAGTTTTATAATAATCACTTTTTTATTTCATCAGACTTCTTTCCCCATCAGGTCCAGTAATTATAATTCTACACTTAATATCTTATAGTTATAGTGACATTTATATCTGTCTTTTTTACTCTCAGTCTTTAAATACCAAATAGTTTGTGATCTTAACTATCTCTTTTAAAGAAGTCAAGAGCAATAATGAACACAAAATAGCAGTATTAAATATATTACAGATATGCCCATTAATGGAAAAATTTGATCCTCATTTCCTGACATTTATATCATATAGACCCATTTATTATCATGTAGTGAAATATAAATTCAATGTTAGTGATTCTTGACAGGTAGAAGTAATGATTAAACAATGTCATCTCTCTTGAAAGAAACATGAATTCACTGAGTAGTGAGTGTTAATATGAATCTTGCCAACAGCTTCATGTATTCCTTCCAAGATTTGGTTCATTTAAAAAATTAGACACAAAATTTATAACAATAACCACTATGGTCTCTTAAATAAAATTCTGGAATCACTATAAACTGTTTTACTACAAATATGCAACACAAATTCTAAAAATAAATAAATCAAATGAAGTCGTGCGAGCTTTGCTCAAGCTAAGAATTAAGTTAGCTAAATGATTCCATCAATTTAGGTTTGACTTAATATATTACCCAAAATATTTTCCTGAGATTTAAAAATTCTGAATTTAAGATTTAAATGGCAACTATCCATTTTTTTCCTTCTTCTTTTGCTTTCAGTATTATAATCAGTATTTGCAGACAGTGCCTTTATATGAAGCATCCAGTGTAATTTTAATGATGATTAAGCTTTCAAGAAAAAAAAAACCACTTTAAAAGAAATGTACTTAATTAAACTGAGAAAAACTCCTGTGAAGTCAAGATAAACCGCTTTCTGAAGAGCTAGATGCTACATAAAAAATATGAAGATTTATGTTCTTTGGAAAAGAAATGGGAAGTATTTGAAAATAGTTCAGGAGAATCTTCTTTCTACAGTGCCCACTAGCATGAATTTAATGTGCTATGTGTCCACTTAATATCAATATAAAAATCATATTATGTATTTCATTCAATATTTTTCAGCCTTCCAATTTAGAATATATCTATGGTGCTACTATATTCAAAGATTACAAGACACAGAAGGAAATCAAACCTAAGATGTGATCTAACACATAACAATGACAAAAATACTTTACAAAGAAGTATTTTTCTGCCACAGGCACTAAAACCCAAAATCATAAGGAAAAAAAATTGGTTAATAGAAATTATCTAAGAAATTCTTTAAAGATCTCATATAATGGATGTGAACAAAAATAGATCTTCTTTGAAAAAGAGAATATTCTTGACATATTTAAGCCTTCAAGATTGATGAGCCCAAAATTTTCCAACATTTTTTCCCTAAAGAATCCTAGAATTTTAAAGCAGCCTTGGAAGTTGGGGTTTTTTTAATTAAATAATGTATAGTGAAGTGAAGAAAGTTAAGAAGTGAAGAAAGTGAAGATGGAAATTTGCCTGTGCATGGCTCATAGCTGAATATATTTTGTCAATCAGAAAACAGGAATTCAGTACCTACAAAATGTAAAGTATAAAAATGTATACAACATTTACAAGAGCTTACAATTCTTTGATTAAAATATATATATATATATGCATATATACACATATTTACAAATAACTATAACTATAAACACAAAGAAAAATGAATATGTTATTAACTGAACATTTGTGTCCCTCCCCCCAAATTCATATGTTAAAGCCTTAACCCCCAGTGTGGGTAATTTGGAGATAGGGCCTTTAAGGAAGTAATTAAGTTTACGTCAAGTCATAAGGGTGTGGCTCTGATTTGATAGCATTAATGTTCTTATGAGACACCAGAGAGTTCATTTGCTTTCACTCCATGTACACAGAGGAAAGACCATGTGAGGATGCAGCAAAAAGGTGGCCATCTGCAAGCCAGGAAGAAAATTCTCACCAGGGACCAAACCTGCCAAACCTGGATCTGGGACTTCAACCGTCCAGAGCTGCAAGAAAATAAATCTCTGCTATTTAAGCCACGCAGACTGTATGGTATTTTTTATGGCCACCCAAGTAGACTAATACAAAATGAATGCCAAAAGAGTAGCAGAGACAATTTGTGCTAAGCAAAGATACCTGGGGTGAATAAGATCATCACAGGCATGAATAGGAAGGGAGGGTCTTCTAGGAGGTGGGAACCTATCTGTGGAAGGATTTGGATATGGAAGACAGGGTTAATGGCAAAATGAGTGCAAATTATAAAGGCAACTACTGAATATGTCCAGGAGACAACTATCCATGAGAGCCACGTAGAGATTGAGAGTTCAAGTGCAGTAAGTGATAAATGCAGCAGATAAAAACAGCAAACACTTCTTTTTCTATCTCTGCCGGCTCTCCACCAAAAGTATTTAATCAGCTCAGGAGACATTCCCTGGGTAACAAAAAGAATACTCATTTTAAAATGCATGTGCTCAAGGGCTGTCGCTGCATCTTGGAGCTGGCAAGAGCCAAAGCCTCTTACCACAATCAAGTGGCGCCATTGTTTCTAAAGGGCAAGGATGAGGCAAACCCTGCAAGTAGAGAAGAAACCTCTTCACACTGTTGGACAGGTTACATTGTCCAAAAACAAACAAGCAAGCAAATAATTCAACATTTAGTTTTCTCTGGAGGAGATGTATTTATCTAACTAGATCATCAAGGACAGACTCCCATAGGGCCACAGCAAGAGTGGACATGAGTTGGAGAATCCGCTTGCATCCTTCCTCATAAAACAGAGCCTGGTATGTCCCTGGGGCCTGTGGACAGCACAGAGGTGAACACCAACTGAAGTCCAGGGTCTTACTTAACACTGAGAGCTCAAAGAGAAATCAAGAACCACACCTGCACTTGTGGAAACACAGGAGTGTTCCCAAGAGAAAGATGTGCACACAGTCACTTAAAAGCTAGTGTCCAAGTTGTATCCACGAGAGGCAGAACTTCAACTCTAGTGTCGTTTCCTTCTGAGAATGCCCTAACTTTGTGTTTAAAACCTTCCCTTTGAATATTAGTCTGATGAAGGTGCAGGATGGTCAGGGTAAAGAGGGTGATGGTTATTCTGCATTTATTTTGGGCAACAGCATAAAAGAGAGGCTTTGGAACCTCTGGTCACTACTGGTTATAACCATAATCAGTGAAAGAGAAATCTGCAAGAAGAGAGAGGCAGGAAGTGCAAACTTTTCATTACACCGCGGTTTATAAAAGGCTGCCCTATGAGGCAGGGGGCAGGGGGAAAGCAACATCTCTGTTACAGTAAGTGAAACAGTCAGTTTGGAAACCAACATGACAGCTTTTAGGCAATTAATAAATAAGCACTGCATCGAACTGAAATCTCCATTAATAAATGCCCACGATCCACAAAGTCATGATTAATCTTTGTTCCTTTCTCCGGTGGAAGCAACATGTCTTTTTCTTAAAATTCCCCTTTGTACCGGTTCTTCTTCCAAATACTGTAGCTAACTAAAAGAGTTTCAGCTCTAATTGGATGATGGTTTGGAGACTTCAAATCACCTGGCGGTTAAATAATGTAGCATGGATCCTGTGCTATTCAAAGGGAATGTTTTAATGTGCTGGGAGAAATACGGAGAGCCAGCAGCTGTGTGAACCCTGGCAGACACACTGCCCTGAAGAAGCCCCATATTGTCTCTAATATCTGAAGTTCAGCAGTTTTAATTCCCACCTCTGTGTGATGTTTGACAGTTCATTCATTTAGAGAGCTTCAGGGATGCACAGGTGTCTCGAGTTCAGATAGCTATTTTAAGGATATGTCGCTTCTGTTTATTTTTTAATGCTAAGAAGAACACACTGAAAGAGACAGAGGAAGACCTTTTGCACACAAAAGAAACTGTTCTTTCAAAAAGGAGAATGTTTTGACATTTAGAGACCAAGCACTTCTTGGAGGATAGATTTAAGGCTGAAACATTGGTTGGTAGCAAAATTAAACAGAGCCCAAGCACATAGCACCCTCTCTGAATGATGGGTTTTAAAGTACTCGAGGCTATAAAGCAGGGAATCTAGGCTAACTATGAAACCTTTCTGTATTATTTATTGCAGTGCCTTCAATATGCCTCTATGTTCAGGCTGTGAGGGTGTTTATAAACTTCATCTTGATTTGAATTAGAAACTTTACCAAAAATTGAATTTAACAGAATTAGCAGTGGACACTATGCTCTTCACACCAGATGAAAACACAGAGTAAATAGATCTTGGCAATATGACTCACGGTATTTTCCTAAGTAACCATAGTGGGGGTATTGGCCCGTTGTGAGCCAATTATGGGTGTACAGGGACTGATGAAGGAGGTAGACGAAAAGATGAGGGGATTAGCCAGGTCATTTGTGGGTAAAGGGATAGATGCCTGGAAGAACTGAGAAGGTCAGAGGCAGCAAGGGTAGCAAATGAAGTCTTCGAGCAAATCATATATCAATAGCTACATTCTTAAGAAAAATATGTCTATTAAAAGTAGTTCATAAATTTTTTTAGAAGTTAACATACCATTTCTATTTTTAAAAAACTGATGTACTTACTAATGTAAAAAGAACATTACCAAGAATAAATTAGCAACCCTTAAAATATTATTTCTGATACTCCAAAACATTTTCATATTTTGATGGAAATGACTCATTTGTCATATTAAATATCATAATTCAAAGTAAAAAGCCTGTATAGAAATTATATTGACATTCCCAGTATATAAAGGTGAACCAGGTTTCACTGCAATATGAAAATATCAACTGCTCCACAGCATCAATTCTTGAAGTATAAACAGTTAATTGCTCAGATACAAAAGGATATTTTTAATAAGAAGCTCAACATAATGTTTCTTCCTTTCTCATTCTTACACCCCATTTTCTCCAAACCACCATTTCCTTGAGCTCTTAACATAAATCCTCACTATAGTTATCACATCCAAATAAAAAGTCCATTCAACCAAGTCTTTTTTATAATCCATATTTCTTTGTTCTGTCTTTTAGTTTTCTTTCAAAAACCTGGTCCAAGGCTTGTCAGAGTTCCCAGCATTCCCCGCTATCCTAATGGTTTGCCCTGGGAGGTTAGAAAGTTATAAAGGGAGGATGTGGGAGAACTGTTTCTGATTCCCCAGGGAGCAACAAATTTGTCCATATCCCGAACCCACCACCTCCAACCTCAGAATCACAGCTTATATGTTTCACATGCAGTGCTATTAATCATCTTTCTCAAGTGTCATTTTGAATAAAGAATATCTCAAATGCAAAATACATAGATACTGCAGGAATATTTTAGGCAGATCCTATTAGCACTTCTTCCATTTAAAGATATTTTTATTTTCCCTGGCAAATCACATGCTATATCACTGGAGGCTTAGGCATTTAATTCAATTAAAACATAAATGTTAGATGCTTCCTTTTTCTTTTTTTTTTAACTTAAGATGTTATAATGAAAATGCTCACTTTTCTTGATATGGAAGACAGTCACAGGAAACTGGAGATTTCCTTTGAATGAGTGATTAAGTTTTTAAAATACATTAGTACTTCACTGAATTACAAGCTATCATTTCCAATAGTCACTTTGTTTTGACATTTCTACATTAGCAAGTTGTATTTCTGAAAGAAACTAGGGTCTAGGGACATCATTTTGTTACTGTCCTTGTTAAGTACTTGGAAAAAATTCGTAACAGTTTTATCATCAAATGTAATATGTTCAATGGCATTCAGTAGCAAAAAAAAAATACTTCTTAATATTCAGTAGTCATTTTTAGAAATACATTTTACATTGTTAGCATAAATTGTTGCTAATATTTTTGTTTTATTTTAAAACTAACTCCCATCCAATATGAAAAAGTATTACATTCATATGATGAATATGTTCCTATTACATTCATATGATGAATTACTTCCTTGGTAAGAGCATAGAAAAAAAATGAAACCAGGTTCGTGAGAATAGCCTTGGACTATCTATATCAAAGTGATATTTCTATCATGCAAACTACGCTTGGCTCTATTTGTGATTTGTTCCAGATATCTATTGCTGAATAACAAACCACTCCAAATTTAGTAGCTTGAAACAACAAACATCATTTGTTTTGCTCACAAATATGAAATGTGAGCATGAGTCAGTGGCAACATCTTCTCTCTACAACATGAGCCATCAGCTGGAGGAGGAGGATAGCTTAGCTTCTTCCAAAGGAGCCATCTGAAAGCTCATCACTCACATATCCAGTGGGTATGATGACTGTGGGATGGATGGGACTTTAGCTGCAGCTATCAGTCAGAACACCTGTATGGGGACCTTCATGTGGCTGTTTGGCTTCCTCACAGTATAATGGCTGACATCTGAGAGCAAACGTCACAAGAGGGCAATGCGAACATGCATGGCATTTATTTTTTTTATTTTTGTGTTTTAATATTTCAGCATTTTATTATTTTGAAATACCTAGATATTTAATAATTTTTATCATTTAACACAACTTAGTAAAACTGAAATCTTAAGTTACCAACAGATGCTGAGAAACCTCATCCAAGCATTCACACTATATTATTACTGAAAAGTTTTATCTGTTAACATTTTATTAGTTATTAACTCTATGATATTTCAAAGGTAATTATTATCCAAGCTATTTTCTTGACAAAATTTATAACAGAGATAACATGAATTTATTTATTTATTTTAAGATTTTATTGGGGAATTGGCGAGGGGGAACAGCGTTGGGGAATCGGGGAAGGGGAACAGACAAATTGCTGTCCTTTTGTTCTTCAGTCTAGTTGTGAAGGATGTTGCTTCACTGGCCCATGTTGGTATTATGATCATTGTGCTCTTCCCAGGTGAGGCAGTCGGTCGCCGGCCATTGGACGCTGCTCATGGAAGCTCACGGCAGCTCTCGCAGGCTGCCAGACCAGACACTCACAGTAGCTCAAGGCAGCCCTCTACAGCCCCACTGCAGCCTATGCTGTTGCTGGAGACTCATGGCAGCCCAGCTCCAGGTCGAGCTGCTGTTCACCATCTTAGCTGTAGAGAGCGCAGTGTCACTGGCCCCCATGTGGGATCCGAACTGGCGGCCCTGCTGCTCAGAGCTCACGCTCCCAAGCCAACTCTCAACCAACTAGCCATTTGGCTGGCCCAACATGAATTTATTTTTGTAAACCCACGTCAAACAAAAGATATCATATTTCATGTTAATAACCTTAAAAGACATATCTATTTAACCAAAAGTTAAACCAGCCTTAGTATCAAATATTTTCTTAGATCATGTGATCCTGAAAGGTACTTGAGTTAGTTTTTATTTAAATTTATATAAGCGCTTACTAATCTTTTTTTCTTTAAGCCAATCAAATATAATCTTGTAATACCATCTGGAGGCAAAAACCCAAATTATATATAAAACACAGACAATCACAGATAGCAGAGATCATATACATATAAACAGAATTATTAACAATTGCAGAGAGGCCCTAAGATCTTACAATTACCCCTACAATTTCAAAGAGGCTGGAACAAGGGGTGAGAGGTATGGCTTGAGAATTAGCAGCTTGGTTTTAAAAGTGTCTCTTTTTTTTCCCTTCAGTTACCTCAGCCACAGGCATTCCTGGTTATAAGTGGATTAGGAGATGAGTGGAGTTCCCTTTTTTCTGAACTATCAAGTTAGTTCCCTTCTTTTCAGAGTCTATCATAAAGGTTTATACATAAGAAATTTCATTTTATTTCCCAGGCCTCTAACAGGACAATTCAAGTTGCAAAATAGTATAATAATTCAATGAACTATTGAGCAACCAGTGCCCTCCAGAATCCAATATATACATTGGCCAAGCAGTACTGTAATAGAACATTAATTTCTTTTTGGTCAATGGCTTATAGCCATAGTTTTGCCAATGGCCTAATATTTTGCCCAATGGGCTCCCAGCTAGGATTGAAACCTTACATCCCATTTTTGAGATTGAACAAATACAGCTGCACTTGATATACACTCACACACACAGAGAGAGACAGATCCAAGTATTCCCTGAATTGGACAGACAAAACCAGAAAATCTAGCTTGGAATCCAAATATCAAAACCAAAACTGAACCTGGCCAGGCACCAAATTGGGATGTGACGTCATTTTACTCCATATACTTGGCTTGTCAACCATCAAATAATTGATCTTGTTTCTGTTATATGGCTGTACATATATGAGAAATATAATCTGTTATATGGCTGTACATATATGAGTAATTCCAACAATATATGTTTCATAAAATACTCCTGCTAAAGCTGCCCTCACCAAATACTTTGCAGCAGGGAGAATTTTTTGAATTTAACTTTTAGTACAACATGAATAGTTCCTAGGCTAAATATTACCCAACAAGCCTTCCTTCTGATAAGAAGCGCACTTAGCAAACTATCTTTGTTTCACTCTGTCAAAAGCTTAGGGTTGGAGTTAGGTCACCTTGTTATCACTCTTAGTGGAATATACAATTAACTACTTTGATTCATCCAAAAGCAATTCATTATGTGGACAGGGATTGGAGAATTCACTTCTACCCTCGGCTGGCCTAACCCTATAGATTTAAATCAGCCAGTTGGTTCCTTTGTCTCAACATCCAATAATTTTGAGCCCCAGAATCTTTGCTTTGCTACCAATCTTCATCACTAACATTGCCTTATTCCATATCTTGTTTCATGACTTAACCCAGCCCCAGATCTCTTGTTTCAGCCTGTCAAATGGTATCTCACACTTGTTGCCTTTAAATCTAATGACACATAAGACAAATTTATGACATTGTCTGGGTCATTTTCTTGCAAATGATTCTCATTTTTCCTCAAGTTACATCTTCTCCCATTACTTCACACAACCAGCTTCAGCCACTTCCAGCACCCAGGTGCACAGCTTCTGCAGCCCCACCTAAGTGCCAGCCTCTGAAGCTACCATTTCAGGGGCCTGAGAAAGCTGAAAGCATGATGTCCCAACCACGGAGAACATAAGCATGAATTACACAGATACTCACCTCCAATTAGTTAAGCGTGTAGTTGAAGAAACGTATATGTAAACAATGAAATATAATACTGAGCAGAATAAAATGAATGTTATAAGAGAAATACAAACTACTTAGCAGTATCATTTGAGGGTTCAGATATATAAACAACTGAGAAATTTTCCTAGAAAATCATTTGGTTTTGACAAATAATTATGTAAAATAAACATAGCTCAAATCAATGCATTCCTAGTTCAGTCTGGTTAGTTGGTTATCTCAAAGGAAGAGAGAGGCACCTGTTGCTAAGCACCATTAAAAAATGGTGTCCCAGGGGGCCAGCGTGAGCACTGAACAACAGGGTCACCGGTTAAATTCCCACATGTGCCAGTGAGCTGCACCCGAGCTGAGCTGCCGCTGAGCTGCCAACAAGTGGCAGGATGGCTCAGCTGGTGAGAGCACGTACTCCTAACAACAAGGTTGCTGGTTCCATGGGATGGTGGGCTACGCCCACCAGGAACTAAGATTGAACACAGCACCTTGAGTTGAGCTGCCCTGAGTGGCCAATAGGCAGCAGGATGGCTCAGTGGTTAAAGCATGTGCTCTTAGCAACAAGGTTTCTGATTCGACTTCTGCATTGGATGGTGGGCTATGCCCACCTGCAACTAAGATTGAACACGGCACCTTGAGCTAAGCAGCCACGAGCTGCCTATAGGCAGCCCGATGCAACTGGACTTGGAGCTGAGCTAGCTATTCCCTCCACAACTAAGGACAACAACCTGACTGTCCCCCTTCCCTAATTCCTCAATAAAATCTTAAGAAAACAACAAAAAGAAATGGCATCCCAGGACTGAAAGCATCTTAACAGTGAATGACAGCTCCCACTACCTCAACCTAGATTTCCCTGTGTCAATGGGTAGCATGGTGCAGTGTCACTTAAATTTCTAGCCAAGAGGATAGGTCCCAAATATTTTACCCCATGAATGTTTGTTACTGATATCTCTGTTAAAGCAAAAGAAACAGGTGTTACAGGTGCTTGGAGATATACATTCCCATGGGAACATTTCTGGTCTCACTTATACTTGAATATTCAGTGACACACGGTTTTCACAGTGTTTCAGTAATTACTGCCTATGCTGCTGTGCCCTATATAAAAATTCCCACTTGTTTACTTTGGATACTATTTAAATTTCCTTTATGTGTTTCTTACCAAAATTTCAAATATTGTCTTTGATCTTTTCTTTTTATTCAACTAGTTCGACTCCCTGAAATTCCAAGATATATTCTGGCACAAGATAAAAAGAACTGAATAGATTAAATATTTTTCTGATTCTTTTTTAAGCTTTGGAGTAAACACAAGTTAAAAAGTTATTGTCAATGCCTCAATGCCATCGGACTGAATTAAAGGTGCAGAATGTGTTTTTATGAGCATACCTTTGGATAATACATTTGAACCTCTTAGCACATTTTTCTTTTATCAAAATTTTTAGACCAAGCTCATTTTTGCACTTTATTTTAAATTGCTGGAGAAAGCCTTGAGAATTTCAAAAAAGATTTTTTAAAAAGTAAAGAAAAACAAAATGAATTTCTCTTTGTAGAAGCTAATGCCTTGAATGTGAATGACTAATGTTTGGGGAATAAATAATCATTACATATGATTGTAGGTGGTAGTTTCTTCAGTCTGTGGACTATTTTGTAATCAAAGTATAATTTTATTTCTTCGTCTTATATAACACAGTATAAACTATTTGGAATATTGGGAATGTAAGTAAAATTTTAATAAACCAAAAACCATTACAGGATAGAATTCTGAATAACAAAGTCATTTCTGGGTCCTTCAGGCAGCCTATAGTAACAGTGTTTGGCTGATCTGACTGCTGCCAATCAGCAGTTACTTACTGTGGCCCATCCTTGTAACAACAGTCAATATCAAATGAGAAAGTGTGTGAGTGTGAACTCTGCACTCTGGTCTGAGAACAGGAAGTAAGTATATTACTTTCCTTGCCATCCTTTTCCACTGGCTGTCTCAGGAGGCATGGTGAATGCCTTCTGTCAGCAAACTGGGCTCCAGCCTGAGCTGGACCAGAATTCTGGATCCTGGTCCCACTGGTCCTACTGCACAGTGGCAGCAATTAGTCAACCCTCTCTAGATCTAATCCTGATATGAAGGCTACTAATTTTCCTTCCTAGCATTCCAGTTGTCTCTTGGGATTTCAACAATCACTTATCACATTTTTTCTTTATATAAGAGGGTCATTAGAACACCCCTTTCTAGATATCTAAGAGCTACCGCAGCAAATACTCCTTTTTTTTATTTTTCTTTTCTTTTCCTGCAAAAACTCTTTAAAATAAGACATTCTTCAGCCATAGGCTCTCCCCTGATAGTGGTTGCTGACGACTAGATATATCTTACCTCTGTATAGATATAAAGTAGGCTGCTAAAACTTGCTTATATGCAGCAGGGGACATTCAAATGTCATTGCTATATTTGAAATCCAAGTGTATGTTTAGTTCCAAACCTGGTATCTTTTTTAAATTGATGGTTTTCTTCTACTGAACACCCTTGCCTTTGAAAGACCTTCACTGTGCTCATTCAGCTCAAATCCTCTGCCATGGTTACCCAGATGGCCTGGCACCTAAATTCCTGGTGACTCACTTAAGAGTCAGGATTACACCCTGACAGGCCCATCAAACAACCATGTACTCATTTAGTTACTTTTCCTCTATCCAACAAGGTTAGACTAGTATTTTTGAGAATCTATAGGTTCTCAGAACGTTTTCCTCTCTCCACCATCAGTATGTACCAAACATTTCCTAGAGTGTCAGCTGTAGCCTTCAAGTAACTCCCTTTGACCCAGGCTGATCCCCTTTCTTAAATGTTATTTTTATGCTACAAGTCTGTGTCTCAAAAAACTGTCACTCCTTGAAAATCCTAAATCAGTGGCACTTGATTTCATGAAACAATAATTATGTACCTATTATACATCATGTCCTACACTGTTAAGCAGACTGGCAAACCATCAATTGCAACACAATGTGATAAACCTTATAACAAAGATATGCAAATGATGCTACCAAGATGTGAAGGAAGAAGCAGACAACTGTTTCATGATGACATGAATAGATCTGTTGTTGTTTATTTCTGTGTGTGTGTGTGTGTGTGTGTGTGCACGTGTTTACTCTTATATTGAGCTCTTACTACATTCTAGGCACAGTACTAGGACTTTTCAGGAATTCTAATTAGATACAACCCAAGGAAGTGAGCAATCATGTTCCTCATTTTAACCTTGTATGTGTGAAAGAGGATAGAGGGAGTGATGAGAGAATGGTGGGATATTGTATCTGGCCAGGTCAGAAAGACAAAGCAATAAGTGGCCTTAAAGCACCTGAAAACAACAAGAAGCTAAGAATTTTTATGCAGAAGAGTAACACGGTCTCTTTTCCTGTTACATTAGCTTGGTGGGGATATGCCCTCAGGAGCCTTCTGCAGAGAAGCTTTGCTGGGTCACAAACATTAGGCAGGGATAGCACCATCCACAGCTATTATAGAATAAGGCACATGAGGAAGCAGTCGGAGACCTGATTAAGATAACTGTACCAAGGTGCCAAGACCCGCTCGACTTCCAGGGGCCACCTGGCGCACGCTAGCCAGGTACCGAGAGGGTACCTGAGTGGACCAGGTGGGAGATTGAGAGATGGAAGAAATCAAGTAGAAAAGACACAGAGACAAAAGCTGAGATCAGGAGGGACACTCTGCCGTAGGTGGCAGAGAGTGCCACCATTTATTGAATACACACTGGTTATATAGAAAGCAGTTTCCCCTTTTGTAAGGGAAAATTCCCTTACAGCGTAGGGGCTTTTGGCAGGGGGTTTTGGGGAATGGGGAACCAATGTCCCTTACGTCAGGTTTTGGGGATTTGGAGAAACAATTTCTCCTAGCAACAAGTTATAACATAAACCAATGATGTATTTTAAGCAATGTTAAACTGAGGCAAATAGAAACTGTCAGAAAGTCCATGATGAGAAGTCCCAAAGCAAATGAGTCCATATTTAGAAAGTGCTTTTCGAGTGTCTGGTGGTTTTAGCTCCTGGGGACTTCTGCTTTTCCATGGCACAGGAGATGAGCTGGCCATTGCTGGGTGAGATGTCTCTCTAGCAGTTCCCTTTTTGCTGTTTAGCCATCATGGAATTTTGCAGCTTTTTCAACACACAGATCATGGAGGCCTGTAGCTTTCTCAGCTTGCAGCTTCACTGCTTTCAAACGGCTCCCAACACCAAGACAAGGTAACAGGTCCAGACACGATGTCAATAGCCCTAAAAGCACTGTTTTAAGTATTGGCTCATTTACTCGATGGTATTGTTTTTCTGCTAGTGGTATGTTGTAAGGATGTGAGAAGTAATGATTATCTGTAAAATGCATTGCCAGTGTCTTCCTGATAAATGTGATAAGGCTCTTACCCAGAGAATAAAGCAGCACTGTAGCCAAGGTTAAGCATTAAGTAAAGGAAGAACACACACACTACCACCCCTACCCCCACCCTCAAAAGGTTCTGTGAGATCTAATGCATGGAGATTCTGTGGTATGTATTATGATAAGAATATACTAATATCAGCTTCCCTTCACACACTGAGAATATGTTCATGGCTATAGTGTACTGATTCCTTATCCCACTTGCAGAATAGAAATCTGAGCAATTTTTTTTAAATGCTCACATTGAGGCCTCACCTTAGATCAATTCACTCAGAATTGCTCTGGGCAGGGCCCAGGTATGGGTATTTTTAGAAAGGTCCCCAGGTGATTCCGATCATAGCTAGGTTTGAGAACTATAAACTCTAATGGAATGCATAAGACTATATAAGCTGCCGACTATGATTTGGTAAATTTTAATTCTTGCCAGGGGAAAAGGTCCTCTGTAGGCCTTTGGAGTGTTGAATACAATCCATCACTCTACAACCTAAACAAATTATTTGTTTGTTTGTCTTAGCATACCTGTCAGGACATATTCAAAGGTGCAGACCGAAAGAATGCTGAAGGTGTCAAGACATACTGTGGAATCCCAGGTGCTATTATTGGCCCACTTTATTCATCTTTAAAAATTGTGTTTTAAACTCAGCCCTCAAGTAATTAGTATTTGCTCATATATTTTATCTATAGTTAAAATATGTTCCTTCCAAAAGAGCAGTGATGACTGAATTATTTATAAAATGGTATTTATAAAATGGCTTCTCAGGAAACTATTAAGAGAGAAACTAGAGCCCTTTTCCTACACAGTGAATTTTTTCATAAATCAAAGTAGACGCTTAGTTAATACAGCTAAATATAATAATAATACTGATAGTCCTAAAAGGCAAGATATTATAGAAAATAAATCTAGGTATTAGCTAAGGCCTTTCTTATTGATCTGGGCTGTTCCAGTCAACACCCACCACAGCTTAACTTTTATTACAGGATTTGAGTGTTATGTTTTTGTTGTTTTCAACTGATGCTAAATCTTTTAAGGTGGAACTAAACTATCCTAAGAAATACTGGTGGCTGTAAAGCTTTCGGGACAACATGGTTCGACAGCCTGAAGCTTATCTGCATCTGACACATGAGAACCTTGTGTAGGACTGCTTACTGGAAATGAGAGCAATCTGTAGTGGCTCTCCCATCCCCTACCAGGTGGATAAATTCTAAGACTATGTGTACCCTTTCTCCGTGACAAAAGAAGACAGATGTTGCAGTAGATGAGGCTTAACACAGTTTGCTTGTAAGAAATCACATGATAAAACTTTTACCCAGAGAATGAATGGTAAGGAAGCAATTTCCCAATGTCAATCTTATAAGGAGTAGAAGTCGCCCACTTTCAAAGGCCACCAGCAGCCAAGTGGCCTTTATAGAAAACATCTCTAAGACAAGTAAATGTTTTTCCAGATATAGTTCAGAGTCATAAAATAGCATATTAAACCCTATTGTTTTTTAAAAGGAGACCATATAATTATGAAGCAACATGAAAGAAGAATTTTTTAAGAATTTTTAAATAAAAATTGCAAGTACATATATTATTTCACTCTCTTCTATTTGGATCAACTGAATCATGATATAAAGCCCAAGAAATCAAGGTTTTCTAAGAGAGCTAATCCTATACCTGAACAGGCTCCAATATGAAGAAAAGAAAATCTAGCATTCATACTGAATATACACTAACAGATCATTATTTCACCAGATTAAATTTCTGGGAAAAAACTTAGCACCATCCCTTTAGATTATTTTAATTAGATGCTAATCTAAAAGGTATTAAAGAGTACTCAAAATACCTATAAGAAATATGGGGCATTTCTTTCCACCCCATCAAACAACCATCAGGTCGCAAACTGCCACCTAATTTATAAGGCTTTGCACAGTGAATTAAATGATACAAGCCTACCAGTTTTGGGTTATGACTCATAAAGTATAACTAACACAACACTAGAATTTTTCCGATTTTTATTCTCAAAATACAAGAGTGCACCATTCAGGATCATTGAAGATCTAACAAAGGCTTTCTTTAAGCTGGTATTTTGGTATTGTTATATCACTAGGAGTTCTGTTTCCAAAGAATATATATGTATTAATCATAAGAAGGGATACTATAAATATTAAGAAAATGCATCAGACTTTCAATAAGGGATAACCCGTCTGCTTCCTTTTCTAGAGTATACAGATTATATTAGCAAGGCAAAAATCTCTGCCTTCCAAGAGCTCAGTCATGTGGGGGATAAAATGCATACACATAATAGAAATTATAGACAACAAGCTATACATTCTGTTCTGCAGATAGAGTTACAATAAATAAAGTGGTAAAAGTTGTTTTGTTTTGTTTTTTTTAAGTAAAGGAAGTAAACCATAGGTATATATATAAGCACATGTTTAATACCTACAAGTGAATTTTGATTGGGTGAAGTTGAAAGTAGGCAATAATTATTTCATGTCAATAAATACTCAAGGGATAACAGTAAAGAACAAAAAAAAATAATACCATGTTACTCACTGTATATAATGGCATCCACTAGAGGACATAAAAGATCTGTTACTTTTAGTAATGGACTTAATGTTGAATGTTTTCCCAACTGAAAGTAGTAAAAACTGAGGTTCCTAAGTTTATTCACTATTTACTGCCATGGACTGTTTGCCAAAAGCAAAAAAACTGAAACACATCTACCAGTTCTCTGGCAGTATGGTGAGTTCGTTGGTTAACCTATTGGGAAGCACCTCATTCTGTTCTCTGAGATAATCTGCCTTCTTCCTTATCCACTGTCCTTCATGGACTCACTTTACCTGCTGGGAGGTGTTTCTTTGCTCATTTTTCTCCAAGACCACACCTGATACGTACATCAAGAACACGCCCTGATGGGGGAGCTGTACAGTCTTTGTACCTTGTTTTCTGCTGGTTTAGACAGTACAGGAGGGAATGGGGAGGTTGCACAAACTCCTTGCAAGGGTTTGAACTGGCTTTCATACAACAGACTCCTTGTTTATTTGGGAGGGAAAAAATTCCCTTAAAATTTTAGTAGAATTCCAATCTATTTGCTTCACATCAATTTCCCATAACCCAGGCCAAAAGTCTCATCTAGAAATGTATTTCAAACCTCGAACTCTGATTTTACATTTACTGGCTTCATACATTCTCTGTCTTTTAAAGTCAGATCCCTCAAAACCAGTGGATAAAATGGGCTCGGGTGGGAAAGCAATATCTAAATCTGATCTTTGCTGCTACCCTGGATCCGATTTCTGGCACAGAACTGCTATTGGAAGGTGTTTCAAAAGAGCTTGGAAACATGCAATGCCCACAAGGTACCCATTTTCCCTTAGCTAAGAGAATTGTTAAACTTAAATTCATAGTTGATGTACTGTAATCTATCTGACAGAAGCCAGAGAGAATCTGCTTCTATCATATTGGCTCTTCTTCTGTATCTTTAAATATATTATCTTGAAATTATTCCTTAAGCTGGTTTGGGTCCCTTCATCAAGTAAGAAGTGTTATGTCATAATATGAATAGATATTTATGACATACAGTTAGGTAAAAATATCAGAATATGAAATTGTATATGTACTCTTATTACATCGATATGGTGGAGGGGAGAATTCGATGCATAGAAAAAAAAGCTAAGAGAAAAAAACACCAAAATTTTAATAATTGTGATCAGAGGATGACATTACAGATAATGTTTTTCTACTTTTCTCTATTTTCTAAATTTGCCTTCACTTCCACTAGTCATTAATTAATAATACAAATAAGTATGTCACAGATGAGTTCTAATATTATTAGAAGTAATCATAATAAATTATAGTGTAATCGGGATCTTCTTGCTTAAACTTGTTCTTTTTCTTATGATGTTCTGTTCAGGGAAGCATATGTATACAGTATAGTCATTACTGAAAGTACTAAGACTAAATCTTAGATTAAAATTAATCAGAATCACTGCCTGTGAGGTAACTATTGCACTATATATGTGAACAATTAGAATCATTGAAATATAAAAATATTTGTGCATAACAACTTACAATTTTAAAATATAAACAGAAAGAGCATCACTTTTGGGGAAAAAAGAGTACAGATTATACAGCCTGAGATTAAGAGCACATTTGAATAGTTAATACCAGGAAAAAATGTTTTTTGTTACAAAGATCAGAGGTACTTTTCAAGTATTTAAAGATGAAGAGTTTAAGACATCGTAATATGAAAACAATGTCTGCCATAAAAAAGAATGAAATCTTATCATTTGCAACAACATGAATGGACCTTGAGAATATTATGCTAAGTGAAATAAGTCAGACTGAGAAAGACAAACACCATATGATCTCACTTATATGTGGAGTCTAAAGAACAGAATAAATGAGTAAACAAAACAGAAATAGATTCAGAGCTATAAAAAAACAATTGTGGGTTGCTAGATGGGAGGGGGAGGGGAGAGAGGTGGTGAAGGGATTAGAAAGTACAAATTAGTAGACACAATATAGTCATGGGGATATGAAATACTGTATGGGGAATATAATCAACAATGTTGTAAAGATGAAGTAAGGTGCCAGATTGGCACTGGGCTCATCAGGGGGATCACTTTATAGACTGTGTAGATGCTGACCAATGCACTGTACACCTGAAGCTGAAGTAGAATAATATTAATGTCAACTATAATTAAATATATATATATATATATATATATATATATATATACACACACACACACACACACACACACACACACACACACATATATATATAATCACATGATGTGGGGTATATCATAAGGAAGAAAATCAATGGTATTATAACAGCTATATAAGAAGTCAGAGGGGTAGTAGCTTGGGGGAGGGGTTTATCACTTTGTGAGGGGTGTAAATGTCTATTATGTTGCTTTGCATACCTGAACCTAATTTTTTAAAAAATGAAAACAATGAAATAAACTCCATAAATAAAGTATTAAAATTAAGTCTACTATATGCTAAGCAAAGTGGAAAGACAAGCTACAAGTTGGGGAAAAATATTTGTGACAAAAATAAACCACAAAGAAGTAGTATGAGAATATACATTTTGCAAATCTATAAATTAATAAAAAATGAGCAAAAATTCAATAGGGAGGAGCAGGAATAAAGAGAGAACATAAAAAACAATTTGCTATTTCTAGTCAAGATGGCGGGATGGGTAAATGCTGTGCTTACTTCCTCTCACAACCACATCATAATTACAACTAAACTACAGAACAACCATCAATCAGAATCACCCGAGGCTAGCTGAGCCAAAGACCTGCAACTGAGGACACACAGAAGAAGCCAGCTCGAGACTAGCAGGAGGGGAAGAAACACAGAACAGGCTGGTCCCACACCCACATGTGACCATCAAACATTGGAAGGGTTATCTTGGCTGCGGAGGACCTGCCCAGAGGAGCAAGGGATTCCAGTGCCACACCAGGCTCACCAGTCCAGGGTTCCAGTGCTGGGGAGAGAAGTCCCCATAACTTCTGACTCTGAAAACCAGGGGAAATTGTGGCTGAGTGAGCCGGAGGGCAGCTGCAATCCCAGGTGCTACATTTAAGAGGCCCATGCACAGACTCGCTGTCAGGATTCACTCGCTCTGAGCTCCAGTGCTGGGGCAGCAACTCAAAAGGCACCAGGAACATATAGGAAGGAACTTAGTTTTCTGGCTTCAGTGTGAGGGCTGGAGAGCAGCTTTCTCTTGGACAGGGGAGCTGGTAGAAGCCATTATTTCTTTATTGACCCCTCCCCATTCTTGCGTGCAGACGCAGGCAGCCACTGTATTTGAATCCCCATCAACCTGACCCCACCTTGGAGGCCCCGCTCCATCCAACTTTTGGGCACACTGAAGCTTCTTCTAGTGGCTTTTCCATACAAGCCACCTGCCTTGGCTCATGCTGCAGACTTTCCTAAAATCTCACAAAGGTTCACAAAACCCAAACAAGCAGCATCTGGCTCTGGTGTGTCCTGTGCCTTTGGCTGAGCAGCTCTAAGTCCTGCACTAGTGACAGCCAACCTTGGTTTGCAGCTTGGCCTATCGAGGCACCTCCAAGCACAGCTTAAACAGCACATTGCTTTGTGGCTCACGCCAGGTGGTCCCAGGCAAGGCCCAGGCTGCAGTTGAATTTGGACTACAACAGGTCCCCTCCCAAGAGGCCCTGGGGCTGGCATACCCAGTAGCCAGCTTCAGACTGAGCCAGAGCATCACCCAGCTACCTCTGAGGATGACATACTCAAAGGACAGACTGGGCAGGCACCAGAGCCCTGATCAAATGAGTACTGCTCTGTAAGGGCAGCCTCTGCACCACAACTCCTCCACTGTGTCACAACCAGTCCTTATAACCATTCAGTCTGAGGGCCAATCCCTCCTACTAATGTGCAAACAGAAACCAAGACTCAACTACAATAGGAGGCCACACACAACCCACACAATGGACACACCTGGAGCACCTGGTTCTGGTGACCAGGGAGACTGCGCCACTGGGTCCCACAGGACATCTACTACATAAGGCCACTCTACTAAGATCAGGGGGCATAGCAGTCCTACCTAATACACAGAAACAAACACAGAGAGGCAGCCAAAATGGTAAGACAAATAAAAGAACAGAACAAAGCTCCAGAAAAAGAACTAAACAAAATGGAGACCAGTAATCTACCAGAAGCAGAATTCCAAACACTAGTTATAAAGATGCTCAATGATCTCAAGGAAAACTTCAACAAAAAGACAGGAAACATAAAAATGGAGAGAGAAAACATAAAAAAGAACTAGTCAGAAATAAAGAATACAATAACTAAAATGAAGAATACATTAGAGGAAACCAATAGATTAGATGAAGCAGAGACTCGAATCTGCGATTTAAAAGATAAGGTAGCAGAAAACACCCAATCAGAACAGGAAAAACAAAAAAGAATCCAAAAAAATGAGGAGAGTTTAAGGGATATCTGAGATAACATCAAGCCTATCAACATTAGCATCATAGGAGTACCAGACAGAGAAGAGAGAGAGAGCAATGAATTGAAAATCTATTTGAAGAAATAATGATGGAAAAATTCCCTAACCTGGCAAAGGAAAAGGATATTTAAACCGGGGAAGTACAGAGTCCCAAACAAGATGAATCCAAGGAGGCCCTCACCAAGACACATCATAATTAAAATGCCAAAGGTTAAAGACAAAGAATCTTAAAAGCAGCAAGAGAAAAGCAGTTACCTGTCTGCTGATTATTCAACAGAAACTTTTCAGGCCGGAAGTGTTTGGCACAAAATATTCAAAGTGATGAAAAGCAAAGGCCTACAAACAAGAATACTCTATTAAGCAAAATTATTACTTAGAATTAAAGGACAGATAAAGAGCTTCCTAGACAAGATAAAGCTAAAGAAGTTCATCACCACCAAACCAGCATTACAAGCTTAGAGGGACTGCTTTAAGATAAAAAAAGAAAAAATATGAATAATGAAAGGTCAATAACTACATATCTATCAATCATCACTATATATGTAAATAGATTAAACACTCCAAACAAAAAACAGAGCGAGTGGCTGAATGGATAAGGAAACAAAACTGTTATACATGCTGCCTACAAGAGGCTCACTTCAGATCAAAAGACATATGCAGACTGAAAGTAAACGGAAAGATGTTTCATGGGAATGAAAACAAAACAAAAATCTGGGATAGCCATACTTATACCAGACAAAATAGACTTTAACACAAAGGCAATAACAAGAGACAAAGAAGGACCCAGTCATCCCACTCTGGGCATTTATTCGAAGAAAACCGAAACGCTACTTTGAGGGGATGTGCTCATCCCACATGTTCATGGCTGCATTATTTACAATGGCCAAGAAATGAAGACACTGGGTGTCCCTGAATGAATGAATGGATATTACTCAGCAAAAATAAAAAACTGAAATCTTGCCATCTGCAACAACAGGGAAGGATGTAGAGGGTATTGTGCTGAGGTAGTAAGTCAGATAGACAAAGACAAATGTCATATGGTTTCACTTGTAAGTGGAATCTAAAGAACAAAATAAACAAACAAACAAAACAGAAAGAAACTCACAGGCACAGAGAACATTTTGAGGGTTGACAGGTAGGAAGAGGGTTGGGAAGGTGAGCAAAAAAGTGAAGGAATTAAGAAGTATAAATCAGTTGCTGCACAGTAGTCATGGGCATGTATGGCATAGCATAAAAAATATAGTCAATAACAATGTAATAACTATGTCTGGTGCAGATGGGTACTAGATGGGAGAGTGTTGGATGACAAGGCAAAAAAAGGTAAAGGGATTAAGAAGTACAAACTGATATTTACAAAGTAGTCATGGGGATGTAAAGTAAGCATAGGGAATATAGTCAATAATATTGTAATAACTATGTATGCTGCCAGGTGGGTACTAGACAAATCAGGGGGTTACCTCTCTAATTATATAAATATCTAACCACTATGCTGTACACCTGAAACTAATGTAAAATAATATTGAATGTAAATTGTGATTTAAAAATAAAAATCAATAAAATACACAATTTCCTGAAGAGGAAACAAAAATATCTAATATGTATTTATGAAAAGATGGTCAAGCTTATGTGTAATCAAAGAAATTCACATTAACAAACAATGAGATACCATTTTATACTACAGTTGAAAATTAGGATCATGCCGTGTGATCATGCTTCCATGAGGGAGAACTGACTTGGGGTGATGAACACACAGTGCAATATATAGATGATGTATTATAGAATCGTACACTTGAAACCTATATAATTTTACTAACCAATGTCACCCCCAATAAATTTAATAAAGAATAAGGTCATGTGAAATTATAGTAAATCCAACTCTGATGAAATATTTCTGTATATTTTATTAAGGTGACATTTTCTAATAAATACGTTAAAGTATAGGGTTCAATTCTGAACACTGCAGTGTACAACTGAAGCTGAAGCTGAATAATAATGAATGTCAACTATAATTTAATATATGTATAGTCACAGGATGTGGACTACAGCATAAGGAATAAAGTCAGTGGAACTGTAACAGCTATATGAAATGTCAGAGGGGTAGTAGATTGGGGGAGGGGGATTACCACTTTGTGAGGGGTGTAAATGTCTAACTATTACATTGCTTTGCATACCTGAAACTAATAAAAAAATTAAAATTAAAAAATAAAGTATAGGGTCCAATTCATAGGCAAAATTATACACATTCCCCTTTCAAGAATCCTAACAATTTATAGCATTAGAACATTCAAGGAGACACAGGGGGAAGTATCCACATTACTCTGTGAGGAAATCAAGAGACTCTAAAGAAAAACAATAATACAGTTAGAGGCGAAGAAAGAAACCTTTTTGTTGGATGGGTTTACTTTTATCAGTATTAGAACATCTCTTATCTAGTTAAGAGTATGAGGCTATTTTGTTTTCTTACCGATTTATATACCTGACCGCATTCCAAATTTGTTGAGGAAATCAATGGAATATATATTTACATATACATGCACATATATTTCATACATATGCATATTAACACAAATACAGAGGTACACAAATATATGAGGAGTATGATGTTGTTTATTTTAACAGGAGAAAGTGAAGGACTAAACTGAGATTTTAGAAAAAGATCCATTTTGAAATGACAAAAATAAATGCATTAATATATGACCAGCACAAAATATTAAAGTAACTGATCACATGCCTATCTTTGCCCCCTTTGCCTTCCAAACAAAAAGGATCATTTGCTGTTGAGCAGACCCCCAGCCTGGGCCTTTGCCCAGCCGGTGAGCCAGGCTGCAAAACTTGTGGTTACAAGGCATTATGTGAATTCACTAAATTGAGGAAGTGGAAGAAATCCCCGTGTGACATTCCAGTCTGAGAAGTTAGTCTGCACAGACAATCAATTTCTTATTTAGAATCCTTTCTGAAAGAAAGAGGGAGACAGTGCCAGGGAAGATTGGAGTAGTTCAGAGTCTTTGCTCCTGTCCTCCTGGCAAAGAATGGGTCCCCTGAAGGCCCATTTGCTGTCTGGGGACATCTCCTATCTTGGGGAAAGGCTGCTTGTTTCTAGGCACCACTAGGCCAGAATAAAAAACGCAGGTCTAACATATATTCTAATCTTGAACCTGGAAGAATATTTTACTTTTCTTTCTTATTTATTACCTGCTTCTCACCCCTAAAAGGTAAGTTTCTTCAGAGCAGAGATATTTTTCTGCTACCTTGTTGGAACTCAGTAAATATGTAATGAGTATATCAATGTGGATAAGTAGTTGACCCATGCCACCAAAACACTACACAGATGACAGGCCCTTATCACTGAAAAATTCTTGAGTCTAAGTGAAACCGAAAGATCTAAAATTGGGAATTACGTACGTATAGACCCACAGAGACAAAGACTCCTGTTTTTACATTAACTGTATAGATGCCCAGAAAGAGTATAATCCAAGGTAGAGAATTGTTAAAATTCATGTGTAGGAGGGATGCAAATGTACACACGACAACTTAAATATGCAAAGTAAATTCAAAAAGCCCCATTACTTTCCAGAACTGATTTTACCTTTTTACAAGCTCCCATGGAAGAGAGGAAAAGTTGGCAAGATATGGGTTGGGGGAAACTGTGGCATGTATTTCAGGTTCTCATACATATTAAATTATGTGGGATGATTTATCTTTAGGTAAATACTTTGTCTTTCAGAGTCTCTCCCTTTTTCCTGCTTCTACCAACATGGCATCTGGCATTGTGGTGGGGTTTACTTGACTTAATGGTGGTGCAGGAAGGGTCCTCAAATGTGGAAAGCAGTTCTAATTCATCCTCTGGTCTGCCATTGATCTCTGCTGCAGGCTTGCTGGCCAGCCCCTGCTTTTTCTGAGCTGTGGCTAGTCTATCTGTCTGTTCCACACTGAGGTTTACAGACACAGCCATCTACTTCCATTCGTAAAATCACTATACCTCTACATCCACCACTCACTTCACCAGCCCCACAAAAGCTTTCAGCATTTCCACATTCTACTCCCTCCTCCATCACCCCCCAGGACACAGAGACTCAAGATCCTTAGCCTGCCACAGTTAGGCCCTGGGACATAGGCTCGACAACTATGCACCTGTCTCCATCAACACTGCACTAGTTATCCCATGCCATGTTGGATGGAGCTCCAGGACAACTGTGGAGCTTCTCCCAGAGGCTCATTAGCCACACGTCGCCACCCTCCAATTCTAACTCCTTGGCTTACCGCTCATTCACCTCCCCTCCCTTAATTCTTCCAGTTTATAAGAAGACTTCATAGCAGAAAATTGCCTTTACACTTAGGTTATAGCACTTTTGACATTCAAACCCACCAGAACTAGATCTTACTCTATTAATGGAAAGTTTAAAAATTTAGAAACTCATTCCTTCTCTACAAAGCCTGACTTTGGAGGAGGATGTTTTTACTGTGGATTCAAAAATCCAAGTAGAGATGCTAAAAATTAATGCTCTTTTGCTTATATGCTGTATCAATTGTGTTTCTTCCTAATAACGAAGTCCGATAATGAAGCAACAAGCACAACTCTGGTGCAACAGAATTTGAAGAACCAGAAGCAGCTGAATTAGAACAGTGCCAAAGGAATGGACAGCCAAGATTTGCCACAGATTTGAATTATCATAGTTAATAAAGCTAATTGCAAAGAGGAAAAAGAGAAAGTGGCCATCATGGAAATCTTTGGGGAGCATGATCAAATTTTGATTTCATGAAAGAGTTGCCAGGATGACCCTAGAGAACCAAAGTAACATATGTATGATTCAGCCTCTTGATAGCAGATTCCCAACCATAACAATTCCAGTGAATATAAGTAAGTGGCTCCTTCAGGTCTACTTAGGGGACTATGTTTAAGCCAGACCAGAATTTAAGTCCTAGTAGGACTTGAGTATTTCTCCTAACCTGCTTCTAGGGTGGCAAGATTACAAATGAAATTAATCCACCAGTTAGGCACTAATTTGCTGGCTCTTTAGGGTGTTCTGCATTATGGGATAAAATCCATAACAGCTCAGGACTGCCCAGAACTTTGGAAGGATAGAAACAGGTGCATGTGTTTTAACTATGGCATGGGGAACTATCTGATGGACTGCTACAGTCAGTAGTATTCAATGAACACTCCTGATTCCTTCTCTACAATAAGTACACCCTCCTGGATGAGGAGTGAATGAAATTCTGATTGATTTCTGTCACCTTATCCTTACAAACAGTTCCAAGTTCTCCAGAACCTGGCTTTAGTACAAGAAAATTTGACAGACAAAGCCTTACTGAGCCCATCTTAGAAGAAATAGGTTCTAATGGTTTTCTAGAGAGCATGTTGGTGTTTAAAGTTCTAGAAAAGAAAATCGGAATGACTAACTTCCATTAGGGGAAACAGCTATTATATTTTATGAAATGGAGAAGAAGTGGTTTAAGGGTACTGCTAGGATATTTTTATGTGTATTGAGGAAGACAATTCCATCAATTAGTCTTCTCTCAATCTCCAGCTCTGGAGTTGGAGTTCGCTTTCCGTGTGTGTGTGTGTGTGTGTGTGTGTGTGTGTGTGTGTGTGTTCTAAATACAACTCCATGCTGCTCTCAGAGCCAAGGTGGTGGAACTGATTCAGTTTACCTGTATTAAAGGTATGTGT
This sequence comes from Hipposideros armiger, assembly GCF_001890085.2. Classification (NCBI taxonomy): domain Eukaryota; kingdom Metazoa; phylum Chordata; class Mammalia; order Chiroptera; family Hipposideridae; genus Hipposideros; species Hipposideros armiger. The sequence goes on from NW_017731373.1 coordinate 293,752, forward strand.
TTAAAAAAATTCACTAATATGTGTTTTTCTACTTTTCATTTTATTCATTTAATAAGTACTCACTATTTTTGTTTCTTTATGAAATTACAGAAATTTAGAGCTAGGAAATATTATAAAATTTAACTAGCCCATAACATCATTTACTGAACAAGTAAACTGAAAGCTACCAAAATTGCCAAGTTCCCAACATAACTCAGTTAGTGAGTGAGGCAGTGAGAGCCAGAGACAAGTCAAAAATAAGAGCTTCTTGATTCCTATTGTCTCAAACCTGGTATGGAAGCCAACCTTTTCTTCCATTGGGGAAGAAATTAACATTCCTGGCAGAATGCTTAGGCAAATTTCTGATAAGTTTTAATTTGAAGTCTTGTTATGGGACACTATTTCTTTCCCAACACAGCTGTCAGTCAAAAGTGACCTTTAACCAGACTTTTGTTTTTATAAATTTATGACTAATCTAGTGGTTTTCAAGTTTTGTTGCACACTGTAATCACCTGGGGTAGTGTGTGTGTAACTCCCAATATCCATTTCAAACCCCATACCAATTAAATCAGGATGTCTGGGCGTGGAAGCCAAGGATCAGTAGTATCCAATATCTTTTAAAGACCCTTTCCTAGGTCAGCCCAAGGTGCAGCAAACCACTGATGTAGCTTAACAATGAATAATTAGCTGTTTCTCTCCTTGACCCCTACCCTTCCCACTTTCTTCACATCCTTATCTCTGTATCTGCCTCTTTCTCTCTTGTCTTCTCTCAGATGGCCCTGCTAACAGTGAATCTTAAAATCATTGTCTACTAGAAGCTTTTCCTTTGCGTGGATTAACTATTTTCCTAAAATTTATCCCTTTTTTGTATTATCTTCCAAAGTTAAATGACACGCTTAGATATTTTTAAAATAGTAACTATTAAAAACAATACATTCCTTAAAATCTTTACATTTACATTAGAAAAATATAAGAGAATCTAGTTACTCTTGATAAAACCACAACCAACAATTTCATGTCAGGAAAATAATCTTTAATTAACACCAAATAACTATTTAACTAAGCACCTTACATTTCTTCCACTTGCTTGGCTCTTCATTACACAGTTATTGAACTGCTAATGCCTTTATAAGCTCTAATCACTTTTTTTGGCCTCTTCCCATCCATGGCTGTAGCTCTAATTGAATTTGCTAAGGAAGTAAATTATGCAATTGTCTATAATAAGATTAGCCAATTTCCCTACTTCCTAAACAGCTAGTCACAGAACCACAATATTTGGCAGATAATATATCAGAAAAATCCCCGCTGTTGAAAATCTTATTTTTATGTCATATTTTTCTAAACTTTGTTTCCTATGCACTCATTAACTTGCAAGAATAAATTATGCTTAAAGTATATAAAAGAATCCAAAACTAATATTATTGATAGAGGAGAAAGAGCTGTTTATTGAACTTCCAATATGTACTGGGCTCTAACTGAACACTTTATAGACATTATCCAATCTTCACAAAAATTCTAAGACCATCTATATTTTAGTGAGGTAAATTGAGACTGTATAAGGTTAAGTAACATGCTCAGGGAAGCCTGGATGGGAGATAACACAGTTAGGATTCATACTGTCAAAGAATAATATAAGACCACTAGATTTCTTATTAGTATTAAATCCAAATCTATTGATTTTTTCAGTCAAGGGAACATAGGCCTTGTTATGTGTATGTTGAACCATCCTGGTTCATCCTGGGATGAACCTCACTTGATCATAATGCATAATCTTGTTAATGTATTGTTGTATTTGATTTGCCAGAATTTTGTTTATGATTTTTGCATCTGTATTTATCAGAGATATTGGTCTGTAGTTTTCTTTTTTTGTGTTATCTTTACCAGGTTTTGGTATCAGGGTAATGTTGGCCTCATAAAATGAGTCATGAAGTGTTACCTCTTCTTCAATTTTTTGGAAGAGTTTGTGGAGGACAGGTGTTAGGTCCTCTTTGAGTGTTTGGTAGAATTCATTAATGAAACCATTTGGTCCCGGACTTTTGCTTTTGGGAAAGTTTTGGATGATTGTTTTAATTTCCTTACTGTTGATCTGTCTATTTAGATTTTGCAGCTCTTCATGATTCAGTATAAGAAGGCTAATATGTCTAAGAACTTGTCCATTTCTTTTAGTTATTGAATTTGGTGGCATATAGTCTTTCATAGTATTCTTTCATGATCCTTTGTATTTGTCTAGTATCCATAGTAACTTCTCCTCTTTCATTTCTGATTTCATTTGTGTTTTTCTCTGAGTCCAGCCAGGCGTTTGTTAATTTTATTAATTTTTTCAAAGAACCAGCTCTGCTGCATTAACTTTTGCTACTGCCTCTTTGTTCTCAATTTCATTTAATTCTGCTCAATTTTTTATTATTTCCTTCCTTCTGCTGACTTTGGGTTTCTTTTGTCCTGCTTTTTCTAGTTCTTTAAGATGTTATGTTAGATTGTTTATTTGGGATTTTTATTGTTGCTGGAGATAGGCCTACAGTGATGTGAAATTCCTTCTTATTATGACTTTCACAGTATCCCAATAATTTGTATATGTTGTATTTTCATTCTCATTTGTTTCTATGTATCTTTTGATCTCTCTTTTTTGACACAGTCATTTTTTTAGTACCATTCTGTTTAATCTCCACATATTTGGGGTTTTTTCAACTTTCTTTTTGCACTTTACCTCTGATTTCTAAACACTCTTGTCAGAGAATATTAAATAAATAAAAGGCATCTAAATTGGGAATGAAGAGTCAAATTGTCACTTTTTGTAGATGACATAATTCTTTATATAGAAAAACCTAAAGACTCCACCAGAAAAATATTAGAAACAATAAACAAATACAGTAAAGTTACAGGATACAAGAATCACTATACAAAAACTGAGTGCATTCTTACACTCTAACAATGAAATTTTAGAAAAAGAAATTTTAAATAAATTCATTTTACAATTGCAACAAAGAATAAAATACATAAGAATAAACTTAACAAAGGATACGAAGGACGTATATACTGGAAATTGTGACGTTATTAAAAGAAAACACAAAGAAATAGAAAGATATTCCCCATTCATGGATTGAAAGAATCAACATGTTAAAACGACCATATGACGCAAAGCAATATACAGATTTAATGCAATCCCCATCAAAACCCTAATGAAAAATTTTAAAGAAATAAAATTTTTTTAAAAAATCATCAGAATTGTAAGGAATCTCAAAAGACCCCAAATATCCAAAGCAATCCTGAGAAAAAAGAACAAGTCCAGAGGTATCACACTCCATGACTTCAATTTATACTACAAAGCAACAATGATCAAAACACCAGGAATTGGCAGAAAAATAGACACACAGACCAATGGAATAGAATTGAGAACCCAGAAATAAACCCACATACATATAGGCACATAATTTTCAGCAAAGGAGCCAAAAACATACAATGGAGAAAAGAAAGCCTCTTCAACAAATGGTGCTGGGAAAATTGGAAAGCCACATGCAAAAGAATGAAACTAGAATGCTATCTGTCACCATGTACCAAAATTAACTCAAAATGGATCAAAACCTAAACATAGACCTGAAACAATAAATGGCATAGAGCAAAGCAAAGATACTAAACTTATTATGGACCTTAATTTCAGAGAGAATTTCATGTATTTGACCTTGAAGGCAAGGGAAGTAAAAGCAAAAATAAATTAATGGGATTATATGAAACTAAAAAGCTTCTGCACAGCAAAAGAAACCATCAACAAAATAGAGTCAAATGGGAGAAGATATTTGCAAACAATGCCTCCAATAAGGGATATATAAAGTGTTGCCTTACAGCCTCATCCTCGACTGCCCCCCACACCAGCCCCTTATCTAACAAGGTCACGAGGGAGTCTCGGAAAACTGAGATCCGGTGGAATGATGTCGGTTATCTCCCTTAGTTCATGGCTGCAGCTGCAGCTGCACCATCCTGGGGGTTGTGTGTGTAGGAGTACGAAGACACAGCGTGTGTTGGAATACAATGGGGCTGGTTGATGGAAACTGGCCTTAAGGCACTTATCACACAGACTTCAGAGTGAAAGTTTCTTTACTCATTTGAAGTTTTTTAATAAAAGCTTCACATTGGTCCGATTAGGTGCTCAGTTCCAGAGAGAGGACTGCAGCCCCCTGGCCTCGTGTCTTAAATCTATCTTTGTCTCTTTGTCTCATTTATTTTCTTTCACCCTGCGCCGTCCCCTCTCACTCATCACTGCCCGTGCTGCGCGGGACGCGGCAATAAAGAACTTGCACGTACAACTCAACCACAGAACAACAAACAATCCAATTAAAAAATGGGCTGAGGACCTGAACAGACACTTTTCCCAAGAAGGCATGCAAACAGCGACAGATATATGAAAAAATGTTCAACTTCACTAGCTATTAGGAAAATGTAAATCATAACCACAACAAGATTATCACCTGTTAGAATGGCTATCATCAACAAGACAAATAATAACAAGTGTTGGTGAGGACAAATAATAACAAGTGTTTTCCATAATGGCTGTACCAATTTACATTCCCACCAGCATCATAAACTGTTGATGGGAATGTAAATTAGTACAGCCACTATGGAAAACAGTATGGAGGTTCCTCAAAAAATTAAGAATAGAATTACCATATGATCCAGCAATCCCTTTTCTGGGTATCTAACCCAAAAACTCTGAAAACATTTATCTGTAAAGATACATTCATTACAGTATTATTCACAGTGGCCAAGACATAGAAATAACCAAAGTGTCCTTCGATAGATGCTTAAAGATGATGTGATATATATATCTATATATAGATATATAGATATATATATCTATATATCTATATATACACAATAAATACTACTCTGCCATAAGAAAAGATGAAATTCTGCCATTTGTGACACCATGGATGGATCTTGAGATAGCATGCTAAGCAAAATAAGTCAGACAGAAAAAGTCAAGAACCATATAACTTCACTCATATGTGGTATATAAAACTGAAAGCAACAAAGGAACAAGACAAAAACTCATAGACACAAACAACAGTTTAGCTGTTACCAGAGGGTAAGTGGAGAGGGAAGATGGTAGGAGAGGGTAAATGGGGCCAAATATATGGTGATGGAAGGAGAACTGACTTTGGGTGGTGAGCACACAATGCAATGTATAGATGATGTATTAAAGAATTGCACACTTCAAACCTATGTTATTTTAATAACCAATGTCACCCAATAAATTTAATACAAATTAAAAACAAAGAAATCAACTGTAATGAAGAACAACATTCAGCTTTCATATTTTCTAGAAAAGTATTACTGTGAGTTAAAAAAAAATTCTTTTTCCAGGCCCTATACTTGGTGCTCCTTCAGCCTGAGGCAATAAAAAAATAGCACACAAAGGATAAGCAAATTATCAGATTGTAGCTTCTATGCCAGCATTTTGGTTTTGAGTGTCATTTACACAAAATTCCATTCTGTTTATTCAAGTTAATCAAGTTCTCTAATGTAGAATTATCTGATACATGAATCTGCAAGATGATGGTTGCCCCAAAACTTTTAAGGCCCTATTATCAATACATTTGACAGCAGCAACAATTAGAAACAACATAACAAATGTTTATAAACAAGTTTCTATTTGGACAAGACCAAAGCAAGTACAATGGCCAATGGGTTGGGTTTTTACCATCTTAGATATCCAACTGGCTTATTACTGAATTTTACATAAATATCCACATGCAATAGGAGTTATTAACCAGCACACTATTGGTACATTATTTAGTGAGTAAAATTCCCAAAGTGATTCTCTCATTTAACACCTTTGGACAAGTAATTCTAAAGCTTCCTTCTTGAGTTTGTATAGCACCAACATTCTACACAGTGTCATTTGCTACTATTGCAACTGTAAGGATAGTTTCAAATGGAGCTCAAGGACCTGAAGGCAAGGGAGGAAGCTGTGCTCAAAGCAATGGAAACCAACATTTCCAGCCTCTCCCAGTAGATCTGCATGTCAACAGACAACTAGATGAGAAAATAATAATCTTAGATACTACCAATATAGAAATATCACAACCCAAAATGGCATATAATCCCTTCCTAGATCCTCTATCCCAGACCCAAAATGTGAGGTGATATTACCATGGTATAAATATACAAAGACATATGCACACAGCCTGAAATTTGTTATGTCAATATACTTCTTGGGTATCTTAGGTTACAACAGGAAAAGTATAATTAACCCAAGTCATGAAAAAAAGTTTCATTGATTAATCTGTTCAGTGAAAAAGTTACTATTACTTATTTCCTGTGACATGATACCATCAGTAAGCAGTATTTTACATAATATGGATTAAAGAAAAGCTATTATCCTTTATAGGAGGTAATCAGGTCATATTTATAAGGATTAAAGAAGTACTAGGAACACACCTTAAATTTTTTTGACCATTGTAACTAGTTTTGATTTTTACACAAAACCGGTAGCTGAATATTATCAATCTTGAATGTATAATTTTTACAGATAAGGCTATTAATTATGGGATAATCAGAAATTAATTTCCATGAGTGAATCTTATCATAATTGCAGCTGGTAACATTTTTTTAGAATATTCTAATAGACAGAAATCTCTCTGGTATTCCAAAAGGATGACAAACTCAAGTTAATTAAATTTCCTGAAACAGTTATGGCCTTGCTGAATCTAATAAGATACCACAGAGCTTATCCTAGAATTAGGATGTTCAGAAAAACAAGAGATATAAGTTTAATGATTTAAAGTTAATAAATTAAAATGTAAATAAGTAGGCCTATTAGTAGGCATTGATATTACTACCAGGTCATCTGTTTTAGATAATTTAGAGTGCAATATAAGTGAATTAAATCTTGTCACTAATGGGGGAGTCTTTGAAATATCTAGAAGGAAACAATAAAACATGAAAATTTAAAAAGTGGTAATGATTAAATCTAAAGATTGGCAATCAACAACACTGTTCCATACAGAACTCAAAAGAGCTGGAACCAAGGCACAGATAGAAAGAATTCTTAAACATCAGGCCAAGCCAATGGGACTTCCAAAGAAGGAATTGTCAAGAAAGGTTTACAAGATCAAAACAAGTGGTCATACTACTATTTCTGCCTACCCACTGAGTCCAGAGATATAGCCATAATTATTGGGTTGTTGGAAAAGTCATGATGCATTTTTGCAATGAAAAACATGGAAAAGTACGTCATGACTTTTCAAACATCCCAACGGAATTACTGAAACCCCAAAATCAAAGGCGGAGATAGGGCAAGAAAGAATGCAAAATAAGCAAAATGCACCAGGTCAGGCATGGAACTAGTAGAAACCACTTGGGTGCTAAATAAATGTTGTCCAGGATGAATCTCAAGATACAGTTCTTTTTGTAACATATCCTTTATATGGAGGATAACCATACAATTAATCATCCCCACTGGAATTCCTTTGAGAGAAATGGGGCATTAAAAATAATAAAAAGGGCTGGCCGAGTGGCTCAGTTGGTTAAGAGCTCGCTTAAGAGTTTGAGCTCTGAGCAACAGTGGTTTGATGCCCAGCCTGAGCTGAGCTGCCACTGAGCTGCCAAAAGGTGGCAGGATGGCTCAACTAAAAAAATAAATAAATGAAAATAAAAATAAACAAAAAATAGGGGTGGCCGAGTGGCTTGTTGGTTAAGAGTTGGCTTGGGAGCTCGAGCTCTGAGCAGCAGGGCCTCCGGTTCAGATCCCACATGGGCCAGTGACACTGCCCTCCACAGCTAAGATGGTGAACAACAGCTCAATCTGGAGCTGGGCTGCTGTGAGTTGCCAGCGACAGGGGGGTAGACTGCAGTGGGGCTTGCAGTGGGCTGCTATAAGCTACCGTGAGTGGCTGGCAGCCAACATGAGTGGCAGGCAGTCAGCGTGAGCTGCCGTGAGCAGCCATGAGTGGCCGTCCGATGGCGGGCGACCAATTCTGCCTCAGCCTGGAAGAGCACAATGATCACAATACCAACATGGGCCAGTGAAGTGACGTCCTCCACAACTAGACTAAAGAACAAAAGGACAGCAACTTGTCTGTTCCCTGATTCCCCAACGCTGTTCCCTGACCCAATTCCCCAATGAAAACCTCTAAAAAAACAATAATAATAATAATAATAATAATAAATACATAATTTTTTGAAATATTATTGACCAACAAGTTATTTTCATATTACTAGACTATTTAAATAACACTTTAAATAGTACTATACACATCCATATACATTAAACAAAAAATTTTAAACTCATATTGAATATCTGAACATTAACAAATAACAAAAGCAGAGAAATTATTCTCATTTTAATCAGTTTTTTAAGTAACATTTATTTCTGTAATATTGTGTTCCCAGTATTTTTCTGGAGAATTTATTTTTTATGTAATCTTATTGTTTTTCACGGTTTTTGTAAAACTGCCTGCAATTTTCTTCCACGTTTTGAAATTACTGACATCTTCAATTGATCCTTCTTGTAGACCATAATATTTTAAAATAAGAACTCTCTGTATAGGTACTTAGATGCTTGGTAAACTCAAAGCAATTTCTACTAAATAGGGGATATTATCAATGATAATTTTGTGCTGTAATGTGTCAGTATTTTCACAGGTATTAGCCTTTTTGCTTCCATTCAAAGTGCTTTTCTTTAACAAATATTTTTACAAGACAAATCTCATCAAATAAATCATCTCTTTTCATGATTCCTTTTAATATTTTACCAGACTTGGAGGCTGCAAAATCATAGTCCTCAGTTTCATTCCATTCTGGCATATAATATAAATTTATCTAATAAAAAATAGGAGCTCCATCATAAGATTCTCCTCACAAGGCAAGATATTTTGGTTTGCAAATGCAAAATTTCAAATTTAAATCTTACACACCATTCCTGATCATAAGTTAATTTGTTAAGTTTTGTCATTGGGGAAAAGTTCTATGTCATAAGGTTTTGCAATAATTGTAATTTGCTAAAAATTTCAAATGCTGACATTTTTGGAACTGTGTTCACTAACAACATTGATTAAAATTTTATTACAATTTATTTTTACAAAACTGCAATCAAAATTTAGGACTTGTTTAGATAAAATTTCTGTATCATTACAGTTAAACTTAAGTTGATTTACAAAGAAATTCTCCAAAGGTTTAAACATTCCTAAAAGCTATTTGATAACAGATAGCAAAAAGGAAAACTACATACCACGTTACAGTATTTTTTAAAATTCAAATTTAGCTACATCACAAAAAATTTATATAGTTTTCTGTTTATATGTTAAAATATTTGTAAATTTGTGTAACTACAAATTATACAAATTTGTACAATTTCAGTTTCTATTGTATAGAATATTATACCACAAAGAATCCTAAAGTCAAGTTTTAGTTTAATGAGAACACTGATTTTACTGGGACCTTGTACTCTGCCAAAATACATATGCATATTACATGAAAAACAAATAATTTTACCAACAATGTTGATATTTTTTATGGAATTTATGACAGTATTCATGATAACATCAGCTTTACATTGTTTCAGCTTTGGCAGAATAAACTTCTAAAATTTTATTTTCACTTTTATGAATTGGATGAAATATCAAACCATTATAGGAATAAACAAATCATTTTCTATTTGAAGTATCTGATGGCAGGATATAAAACTGACATTATTTAACTGATCGTGAAGCTCTGCTTGTGGAGCTAACACATAAACAGTATTGTTTCACAGTGTAAGATAAAACTGAATCAAAAAGGGAAAACAAAATAGGCAAAATGCACCAGGTCAGGCATGGAACTAGTAGAAACCACTTGGGTGCTGAATAAATGTTGAAATAATTTTGAAGAGTAGTCATTTGATAGAAATAAAATGTCAAGCTTCCCAGGGTGATATATTGGGTGGTCGGAAAAGTATGACGCACTTTTGCAACGAAAAACATAGAAAACAACACGTAATGACTTTTCCGACCACCCAATATAAATGCACATGCTCTACATTGTGGTCTTCGGGCATAATGTTCCTAAAGGAACTATTACTATTTGAAGTAGATGCTTCAGTTTCACGCCTTCAGGTTTTCACATGGTCAGCAGCATTCTTGGTATGTGCCCTCCCCGCTCCTTCTTGGTTCACAAATGTCCACAGACATTCTATAGGAACTACCTTTCAGAATCAAAAAGTCACTACCGAAATTTGTCATTTTTAATGTACTTTTGATTTTTGAGAGCTATTAAAAATTTGAAAGTGTTACCAAGTACCAACATGTATAAACACGCTTAACTTTATGCACTACAATAAATGGCAACACCACTGAATGGAGAGCAGTCAGATCTCTCCAGATGCCCTCTGCAGCAGAACAGCTCAGCCTCCACTCTCCATACATTTTTTTCACATCCATCTAACCTAAAGTCCCCATTTTCCCTTGACCCCAGTGATTAGTGATGATATCACGAATTTCACAGACCATGGCATGGGCCACAGCACAGTTGGTTGACCCCTCAAGAGGCTACTTCATATCACTACCTGAAACCAGAAGGAGTGAACTGCTCTCATTTCGTGTCCAAGTGTACTCTATTTCATAAGCAAGGGCCCTGCCTGCTGTCCTTGAATGGGAGGGATCAGATACATTGCATCCCAAAAGGGTCAGGTTATTGTTGCTTATCTTTCGGATTTAACTATAATACATAATAGTGAGAACTCTGGTCACTACACAAGTGTCTCATAAGACCATGGCAGCAGCTGAAAGTACAAGGCGGAATGTACAAGCACATCCCAGCTTATTTTAATGCAATTATTAATAACATAAAACCTTATTAAAAATAAAAACATTCAAGATAAACCATCAGTGAGCTAGGACATGAGCTACAGATGGGGGCTGGGACTGGCATTCTTACATGATCCCTGAAATACACACTTTGTAGTCTGCAAGTGATCACCCTACCATATGTCCAATATTCAGCCCATAAAAAAAGCTTCCATTTGCACCTTACAAATGTTATTAAGCCTCCACTTTAGGAGGAAAAGCTTTCCTACGCCCAGAGGTAAACATTTGGACAAGCCCATGCAGTATGACAGCCCAAGGTTTAGTCTGCCCTGACAGTTAAAAAATGTCCCTCAAACTCAATATTATAGAGGTAGAAGTTACAGAAGACAGTAGCAGAAACTTAGGAACTACTACCTAGATGCACTGACCTGCTGGTACATCAAAATTATCTTCTGGCAATACTTTCTAAGTTTATAACCTAGAAGAAATTTCCTGAAGCATTTTAAATGAGCAAGTATACTCTTACTTAATCAATTACCACCTATCAAGTAAAAATAAACAATAATGATTATTCTGCTAAAACAAAGACATTTGTCAGAAAACCCCCAATGCTAATAAATAATGTATTTTGGAAACCTTCAGTTCTCACCAATGACAAAACCCTTAACTCCTAACTTGATAAGAACCTATGATAAGTTTTTGACTCACATAACTTATATACATACAGAAAAAGATT
>NW_017731373.1:308377-313998 GCF_001890085.2 Hipposideros armiger
ACAAGGCAGAATGGGTCAGAGCTCTTTCAAAGCCCCATTCTTAGGAATGGCACTATGTGACCCATCTAGTGGTTCCCTTAAAGAGCTCACTCACAAGCTTCTTTGACCTGACTCAGCTAGCCCTGTGCCAACAGCCTTTTTCCCAGGAACATTAGTCCAAAATTATCAGAGGAAATTGTTTAACACTGATGTTGCCTGAGGTGGCTGGTGAATTAGTGTTGGAGCAAACAAAACAGTAACCAAACAGCTTAAAAGGAAAAGCCAGTGTGGAGACAACCACTGGGGATTTGAAAACTCCCAACATATTCCTGTGAATCTTGAAGTTCATTCTCTTGTGTAGGTCATACTTATTCTCTGAACTGCTGCTGTAATTATTGTCAAAGCCACATGATTTAACACTTAATTATAGGGTAGCACATATGACTTTTTATTGTAGGTTACTTTCATCTCCCCAACATTATATTAACAGCTAACTTTTTTATTACGCTGACTATGAGCCAGGCACTCTTCTAAGTGCTTTAGATGTGTTGGCTTATTTAACACTCATAATAAGTTAAATACTATTATTACCTCCACTTTACAGAGGAGAAAACTGAGGCTTCAACTGCTTAAACCCCAAAGTTAAATAATTACTAAGTGGTGGACCCGGGATTCACAGGCAGGCCTTTCAGCTCCAGAGGTCATGCTCCTAAACGCCACGTAATATCATCTATAGCTTGGCCTGTAGCTTGTAGAAAGGGTAAGCCTTTAGAGTCAAAGGCCTGTGGACATGCCACTTTCTAATTTGGGAAAATTATTCAATTTCTATGAGTCTCAATTTTCTCCTCTTTAAAATCAGTCTAAGGATACCATTATTTCATTAGGATTATTATGAATATTAGCCAATAGTGCGTATGGAAATATATTTTATATATTGAAAAGTGCTAATAAAAATATTCACTCATTAGACACCAGAGGTGGGGAGACGGGCAAGAACAGCATGGCAGAGCAGAACCAACAAGGCGTCGGTTTGATCCTAACTTGAACAGTTGCCATCTCTGGGACCTTGGGCAAATCATTTAACCTTCATGGGTCTTAGTGTTGGCATCTATACAATAAGGATTATACACACTAACTTTCTGGGTTTTAAGGATTAATTAATATAGTGCATTCAATAAACCCCTGATGAATATAGTGTACTCAATAAACATCATTTTCCTGCCTACTTCTCTTCATAATCATAGAGCAATGCCCTATTTTCATTCACCTATCTCTGCTTTATTTTGCTTCATAACACCTGTCAGCCTCTGGCATATTATATATTGACTTGTTTATTTTCTATCATTCTCATCCAGATTGTAAACTCCTTAAGGTCAAGGACTTGTTACTTCTTCACTATTGTATTCCAGACACCTAGAACAGTGCCTGGAAAAATAGTAGGTGCTCAATAAATATTTGTTGATGGACTTGTTGTCATCTATCACTATCCTTTTTGAGGTCAGGGTCAATATCACTGTACTCACTTAAAAGAACATGAGACAAATATTTATTCAGTAGCTGTAAAGTATATAATATGCCCTCAATCCCATTTTGTCAAAGATTAAGCACCAGATTACCTTCATCAGAATCACCTTGAAGACTCATTACACTGGAATTGCTACATCAAATTGGTGATGTCCCAGGAATTTACCTGTCAAGCAAAATCTACCTTTTCCTTCCTTTTTTCTTCTAATGCACACTTTTGTTTACTGGCCATTTAAAAACTCTATTTCTTAACACAAAATTTTGTTTTAATTTGGGTCAAGGAACTACAAAGCTTTTAAATTTTAAATTCAAAGACTCTGAAATTTGATTTTCCTAACTATGTGCTCATGAATCAAAACCAGAAAAACAAAAAATAAAAGGTTCTTTCCTAGTTACCATATATTTACTGTCCAGATATTTTCTCAGGCCCATAACATGTCATAATTTTTATGAAATGATTTTTCTAAATTTTTTTCCCTCACTTCAGTGTTTAGAATACATCTTTGGATAATTTTGAATTCATTAGTTGAAAAATTTTGGTCAGCTAACAGGTATCATTTAAAAGAAACCTAGGAAGCCATCCATATGTTACAAAACAAACTTTCACAATGGAAAAATAAAAAGTATAGCATTTAAGTGGCTGCCTCGTTGTCATTCCAAATCATTTTACTGCTCTGTGGACCTACACTAGGTTAAACATAGTAATAATTCCAAAGCTGCCACTGCCATCAAGAAGTCTCAGCTACTGGAGAGCTCAGTGTCACATACTGAAACTCCTGCCACAGCTTGAAAGGTGCTCAGAGCTGACTGCAACATACGAGGTCTTCAGTCCTCAGCACAGAGACAGTTGTACCTCCAGTCCTTGTCTGTTCTGAAGTTCCAATTTTCAAAATACTCATCTCTAAGCAATTGTATATTTACTCAACTAAATCTTAAGTATATATAGTTTCACACTCTGGTCTACCTTTGGTCTACCTGCTGTTATAAGCTGGACAGAGGAATAAGCAAAGAGACCACGGGAATGAGTGCCTCTAAGTTTCTCCAAACAACACGCAGAAAAGGGACCACAATGCTGGGAGGGTCAAGGGAAGCCCCAGCCGACTTGCTGAGCCGGTTTTTATCTGTTTTGCTCATTAACCATAATCTCCAAAGACCACAAAGGTGGAAACCTGTGAATGATGCTGACATTGGGAAGTGACTCCTCTGGAATCAATACTTCGGGTCCATCAAAAGGAATTAGCAAATGCCAATGGTTAAGCTTTCACTACAGGCATTCAGTGAAAGACAGAAATAGAACGTGTGGACTGCTCACATCTTAGTTGGGGAGAGTGACATAAATGGCACTAATGAATGTTTAACAGGACTAACGTATAGTATGCAGTCACAAAATATTTGTAAGCAGACCCTAGGCAATAGAGCACAGTGGTTAAGAGAGCAGATTTCAGAGTCAGACTAGCATTTGAATTCTGGCTCTGCTATTTAGCAGCAATGTCTGTGTGCCTGTGCCTTAATGTCACTAAACCAGAACTTCCATATCTATTTAATTGTGATAAACCTACTTCCCCAAGAGTTTTTTCGTGGAGTAAAAGCCAGATGCCATGTGTACTCAATAGCAATAAAAATATTACCGTATTTGTCGGCGTATAAGACGANATAAATAAGATATGATTTTATCCATGAGAGGTTTATAATCACCTTAAGAATTTACAGCAGCATTTTGAATAAGCCAGGATGCTGCCATCACATAAAAATTTTTGGTAGACATCAAAACAAATGAGATCTATTGAGCTCTATATATGACCAATGAACAGTTTAAAAGTAAAGAGTACAATTCCATTCACAATAACATTAAAAAAATAAAAGACAGGATTAAATTTAACAAAAGAAGTATAATATTTGTACACAAAAAGTTACAAAAATTAGCTGAGGGAAAATAAATATCTAAACAGATGAAGAGACACTCATGTCCATGGACTGGAAGACTCATTATTGTTAAGATTGCAACTCTCCCCACATTGATCTTTATATTCATAACAATCCTATCAAAATTCCAGCAGCCTCTTTGATAGGAATTTGCAAGCAGATCTAAAATTTATATGGAAATGGAAAACTAGAATAGCCAAAAACAATTTTGAAAACGAAGGACAAACTTGGAAGTCTTTCACTTTCCCATTTCAAACTTACTCTAAAGTTACAGTGTGATTCTAAGAACAGACATATGTAGATCAGTGGAGAAAAATTAAGAGTCCAGGGAAAAAACCTCATATTTATAGTCAATTGATTTTTGACAAAGGTGTTAAGGAAACGCATTGGGGAAAGGATAGTCTGTTCAACAACCTGGTTAAACAACTAGCATCCACACAGACTTGCACATGAATGTTCATAGTAGTATTATTTAATATTGCCAAAAACTAGAAATAATCTAAATGTCTATCAGTGGGGAAATGGCTAAGAAAAATGCAACATGTCCATAAAATGGGATACTCTTCTGCAATATAAAAGAACAAAATGCTGACACATGCTACATCATAGATGAACCTCAAAAACATTATGCAAATTGAAAGACATCAGATATAAAAAGCACACATCGTGTGATTCCATTTATATGAAATGTCCAGAAAGGACAAATATATAAAAACAGAAAGTAGATCAATGATTGCTTGAGGCTGAGGGTGGGAAGGGGACATGTAAATGGATATGAGGGATTTTACTGGGGAGATGAAATTCCAAAACTGATTTATGGTGATTGTTGTACCACTCAGTGAAGCTGCTAAAGATCACTGAATTGTACATTTGACATGGGTAAATTGTGTGACATGGAAAATATGTATCAAATAAAGTTGCTTTCAAGAATGAGGGATGGGAAATATATATTTAAATGACAAGCAGGTGGGTGGGATAGCAGTTGATAGCATCAGATAATACATTTTATATTGTGCTCCACAGTATATTTCAAATCAATCTGATATAGACAATTTCTTTAGAATGGAATCAAGCATCTGACCATGACCTGATCACTATAGTGGCTACATGAGAGATTCAGTATGTAATTTCTACTCCAATAAAGAGATAGCAACTGGAAACTGATCAACAAGTAGAAGGCTGGATTAACCCTACAGCTTGCCCAGAAATATTCAAGGCTGTGCAATAACAGAAAGGAAGGATGCACTCTCAAGAGTGAATGTTGGGCAAGACTGACTGGAGAACAAAAGCATTTCCAGTTGATTTTAAAGTGTTCATGACCTTTGCAGGCTCCATCTCTGTTACAAATTGAAATCAGAACCTGCCATTCAATTGCTTCCCTACTTTAAACATCCAGAACCCAAAACATAACCTCTTGAAAGGCTATTAGAATATGCTGGAGTGATCTCAAACTTAATTCAATAAAATTGAAAATGACCTGTGCTTAGAAAGTGGATCCACAGTAAAATATTTTATTATTTCTAAATATCTATAATAGATGTTTTCTTGACACATCCATTTAACTACCCCAAAAGCAAAACAAAACGTGATCCAGTTCCTAAAGCACACTGATCGGTCCATGGTGTGCTAAGTGCTCAGAATCCATAGTTCTCTCACATAATCCTGGGCATGTCTGCTCCCATAAATTGTATCACATTTTTACCCAAAGTCTGCTGTTTATTCCCAAATCATTATCGTAATTATGTTAATTAAATATTACCAGTGATGTCAGTGAAAATGGTCATGTAAAAACTTCCAAAAATCATCCTCCATCAAAACAATGAGAACACTGAAAACAATGCATCCAAATCAACTTTTTCAGAATTCTGAAAATTAACTAAATGTTTATAGCCATCCAAGGAGTATCTATTAAAATAAATAAATAAATAATGTTGTGGGCCGTCCGAGTGGCGAGTTGGTTAAGATCTGGCTTGGGACGCCATAGGGCCCCAGTTCAGATTCCCACATATGAGGGCCAGTGACACTGCCCTCTACAGCTAAGATGCTGAACAACAGCTCAACCTGGAGCTGGGCTGCAGTGAGTAGCCAGCGACTGCGTAGGCTGCAGCTCCTGTGGCAGTGGGTTGCCATGGGCTACCGTGTGTAGCCAGCAGCCAGCGTGAGCAGCCAGCAGCCACAGTGAGCGGCCATCCAGA
>NW_017731373.1:318868-369382 GCF_001890085.2 Hipposideros armiger
GTTCCCTTCCCCCAATTCCCCAATAAAATCTTTAGAAAAAAAAAGTTACTAGTAGATAGTAAACATTGTATTAGGAGACAAATATGAGACACCAGTATCTCTTTAAGGAAATGGGATATAGAGCCATCAATATTCTACTCAGCTACCTACTCAAAAAAAAGGGGGGGGGGGAAATGGCAGAAATCTTTTTATTCCTATGAAAGAACTATTAACAGTTAACAGAACACTAACACTGTAATAAAGATCAAGATTTTATACCCACAATAATGTAAAGCATGCACATTTATGGTGCTGCCTGCAGCCTAAATAGTCTTTGTTTCTGTTTCCATTACATAAATTAAGCACTGTATCCTACCCTCACTTGGAAGCCACTTAGAAGCCTGTAGCACCATTATCTTCAGCAGTTTGCCTCACTACTCCTGGGGGAAACTGGTGCCTAAACAAGGAGGAAGCCTTAGCAAGTGTTACAGCAGCCTTTAATCTCTATAATGACAGCACTTAGACCCTAATTATCCAGGCAAATAATTCACGCTATAACAGTGGGAACGAAGGCCCGTTTTGGTCTCCCAGTGTTTTCCTCAAACTAACCTCAAAGACCATGGCAGTTATCCATGGTGGACTTGCCATGAAACAGAATAATGCCTCTGGGGAAGTCAAGGCTACCTTAAAGATACCTGACCACAGAATGGGAACAGTTCCCTAAATCATGCAATTTGATCAAACCTCACTCACTACTAAACAACAGTTACCTGGTTGCTGCTAACTTTAACTATTAAAATCTAGTCTTCTAAAAACACAGAACATTTTTATCTTAATATGGTCTTTAAAAATATAGATCCATAGTTTTCTAAGAGACAGGGCCAGCATAAAGACAAGGAAAGAAAAACATAAGGTATCGTACCATTACATGTACAGACTAAGGGGAGGAAGTCAGAAAGGGTAAATTCCTGTGGACTAGGGTGCATGTAAAAGATTTTATAGTAACATTTTTCTTATCCCCATTTCACAGATGAGTAAAGTGAAATTATATGACTTATTAAGGTAACGTAACCTGTAGGTAATATTTCAAACCCAAGTGTTCTAACATCAAAATCTAGACTCACTCCACTGTACCGGACTATCCTGAAAAATGGTAGGATTTAATGTATTCGAACAAGAATAGAATATATCAAAGTTAAAAGAAGAATGCAGCACATTCCAAAAGGAGAAGAAAATAAACATCAAAGGCACAGACGGACAGTGGAATGTGTTGAAAGGATATAAGGAAGAGGATGGTATGAATGAAGTGGAAAATTTAGCAAGAGCTGAGTTAGAAAATACAGGAACAGGAAGAGGGCCTCAAGAGAGCAACATAAAGAAAGTGGTAAATTAGGGAAACCAATCTGATAGTTATGTGCTTGAAAACAATACCATTTATTGAAAAACTTACGTTTCAGGCAAACATTATCTCACTCAACATTTACGCCTTTGGAAATATAAGTATTATTATTATTATTATTACTATTATTATTATTACTATTATTATTATTATTATTATTATTAATATTCCTGCTCTCACAGCAAAGTTTCTCTGGATATGTGCTTTTCTAAATGTAAATGCAAAACAATAAATTAAACAACACCCAAATAATGGGAACCAGTAGAAAGACCTCCTCTTGTGTTTATATTTTCCAACCTGACAGTAATCTTCAGAAATAAATTTCAGACAAAAATCATTACATTTTTAAAATACAGAGCTTAAAATATCATATAATGCACCCTCTTTAAGAACTATCACTTCAAAAATCTAGATGTATTTAGCATACAATCACAAAACTGCATATGAACAAATTGATTTTATAAATAGAAATGATTAAATAGTGTAATTAACATTGAATGGATAAGTGATTAGTGAATTATCTTATTCTAAGCGTAGTCTTTGAGGAGAAATATAAAATTATTATGGTAAGAGTTGAACGAAATTTTATTCAAATTAAGTTTTAGATCAATGCAATGCAATAACTCTTAGTAGAAGATCTATACTACATGTCATAGGGCCTGTTGGAAGGGCTGATTCTTCCAAAGAGTCTGGAAAATGCTTAGCATACTAGATGTGGGAGCACATAAGGTACAAAACATCCCCTTCCTCTCCTGGCACACCTGTTTAGACCAGGCTATAAACTGAGCTCACGAGTAGCCAATCCTTACTCTGCCCAATAATCCACAATAAATTGTGCCCTGGCTCAAAAACAGGAACTACAAGAACTCCCCCTCCCCCCCCCTTGGAAATTTAAACTAAGAGACTACAGAGAAAATTGCTAGATAGTGATGAAAGCTTAAAGATACAAGTCATGTACAGTCCATGCTAGAACAGTGCGGGTGTTGTATCATCAGATTTTGAGGAAACTGGTCTGACAAAGCGAACATGAGACAGAAATGAGAGAAGCCATGCATAACCTGAGGGAGAGAGAGAAAGAGATAAAACAAAATCTTTAGTTTTTAATGTTTTACCAGTTCCATTTCCCAAGAGTCTTGTACATACTCTGGTGCCTGTATTTAGATCTCTGTGTGATTTTACTAGTTGTCCTTACAATAACCTTTCTGTTGAGTGCTTTTTAAGACTTTTCTTTTCCGTGCCAGCAAGATATTCTTGCCTAAGACACCTGCTATCATTTCAGCTCTGAACTATTCTTCCAAGGATTCAAAGATAACTGAAGGATAGTTCTTCCTTCTAAAAATCTTGCAAGCTGGTGGAAAATGAATACAGGCGCATGTCACATATAATACAAGACAGACTATTTAAAAAAGTACAAAGTACAATCAAAGGACCAAAAAACAATATGTGGTTTAAATCAGATGTATCTAAGGCTTCTTCAAGAAGGTGAAATTTTCACCAGATCTTAAATAATACTAGGATTTCAAAAGTAAGAAAAGGTAGAGAATTATGTTCTAGTGCAGGAAAACAGCATTAGCAAATACATGGTGCAGAAAAGGGCAACCTTTTGAAGACCAATTGTTCTGAAATGAGTTTACTGTATGGTGCCTGTAGGATGGGAGAATTTAAGAGCAGATAAAATAAGCATGGTAGACACTATAGAATGTGGAAATTGTTGTGTACAGAAACTTTTAATTAGAGAAATTCTTTTGTTAATGTACATTGCTAAAAAGCGTAAAATTCAGTATTTAGTACTCACTAGGAGCAGGGGAAATCAAAGACCCTAGTTAGGCTAACTGATTTTTATAGGCTTGGTGCTCAAAGAATGGTCTAGAAGTAGTTACCTGAGTTAAATGTATAAGCAAGATACAAGGAAATTGGTTTACTAACAAACAGAGGTCCACAGGTCACAGTGGAAAAGATTGGGAAAGAAATTAGTAACAAGAGGCTAGGCTAAGAGGAAAGGAGGGGCAAAGCTTAAAGTATGTGACAGAAGGGATACTTTATGAATAGCAGCCAAAGATGACAGAGTTGAAAAGCATGGAGAAATCAAGGTTCCAAAGGAATTCAGTTGTAAAGTAATTGTAGTGGCTTGCATTTATAGCAAAGAAGTAATTTTTCAAACCACAAAAATTATCCGTGTGCCATGGTGACTCAATAGGTTAGTGAGTAATCAGACCCATGAAAACCAACACTGCATTGGATCTTTAGAATTCACCTCAGCTATAGTTCTAGAGCCTAGGAAAATTCCTTCATAACCAAACTATAATAAATATCAGACATTTATATTTCTAAAAAGGCATTAATCCCTTCGAAGTGAAAAGTGTTACTCTTTTTCCCCTTAAGAGACCACTGTAAATTTTATAAATGAATTGCAAATACTCAAGCAGTCTAAAACTTAAAATATCAATCTAAGGACCATATTATTTATGAAACAGTCACTGGAAACCACTTGACTTCCTCTTCCCTTTTTCAAATGGCTTAAACAAACACTTGGTGTATGGTAGTGTTGAACTCACTCAGAAACTATTCAATGAACTATGTATATATGACACTCTAGCCTATGGGAGAGTTGTATGTTGATAAGGGAGACAGTCATTACAAGAAACATTCTTTTTGTTTATTATTGGTGCAATCTACTAAGAACCTACTAAGTTTTGGGTATGTATGTTCTACATTCTGCTAATTAAGAAGCAAATATGTGTTCCAATACCCACCCAACCAGATTTTTACACAAAAATACTCCAAAAAAAGTCTCACTTTAGAATGAGGATAGGGCAAGAATGCTATCCCAAAATTCTTTCCTAAGAAGTTAAAGACTTTTTTCAAATTGTATCACTATTTTTAGTATTATCATGTGCAACTATATTTCAGAAGATAGTATCATTTAGAGAGTCAAGCGAGAAGGGTGCTTTGTCTCATTGCTTTGCTCCTTCTTAGTGCTCTGTTTTTTCCAAAACTGGTCCTTGGTGTATATCTATATATATTTCTTTTTAGGAAGGAAAAATATCGGTAAGGTAAAGAAACATTGCTTTATTGCAACCTGGTTCATTATTTTGTTCTCATTGGATAAAACAGAAGTTATCGCCTACAAAATAATCCTAAGAATGAGTTAAAGCACTGTGTTCTTTCTGAAATAGAGTATGACAGAAACACAACCAATATGTTACTCTTGATAGTGTACATTAATGGAAAATCATGTTTAGGACTTGAAAAAAATTAAACTAGTATGTGATGTAAATTATTAGGAGAATGATAAACTGGATGTTTAAAATCAAAACAATACATCACAATAAAGAAGTCCTCTCCAGAATAAAATTGGGGAATGGTGAAAAAGCACATCATCATCTGAAAAATATCTGCCAACCAAATCAAGCATCTCTGAGTACAGATTTCACAAAGTTATCTTATATGAGAGGTCTCTAAAGGGTCCGTCTAACATTATTTCATTCAGAAATCTGAAATGAGGAAGAGGGCCTGTGAGTATGAGCCACAGGAAAAGCAGAAAACACAGTGTCCGTGGTCATGCAAGTAACTAGATAGAGTTGAGGAGAAGTCAGTTTCAGAAGCACAGGTAAACTTAAACTCCCCTTCTTGTTGGCTGTATAAACTTTAAGAAGCTCAAGTTCCCATTTCAAATTATGTAAAGTAGAAAGTACGAGCATGAATACCGTTCTCACAGGGTTATTATAAAGATCAAATGAGATCGACAATGTTAGAAAGTCCTGGCACAGAATTTTGATCCCCAGCTTCTTTCATCAACTACATTATCGCTTGGCTTTCTAGGATTAGCCCTACAATAATCACACTGTAGCGCTAGGTAATTTTAGCTTTGGAGAGTCAATTCATGAATCATATATTCTCTACAAGCTCTCCTTGAAATCTCTGATACATAAAATATAGCTTTAGTTAGAAGCATAAGGCACAGCATGAAGACATTATCCTTTGGGAGTAATTTAGACAATCAATAATGAATTGAGGGCCAGCTGAGTGGCGTGTTCGTTAAGAGCTGGGTTGGGATGCCAGAGAGCCCCGGTTCAGATCCCACATATGAGGGCCAGTGACACTGCCCTCTACAGCTAAGATGCTGAACAACAGCTCAACCTGGAGCTGGGGTGCCATGAGTCCCCGCGACAGCAGATAGGTTGCCATGGGCTACCGTGTGTAGCCAGCAGCCAGCGTGAGCGGCCAGCAGCCGCAGTGAGCGGCTGTCCAGAAGCCGGCGACTGATCTGCCTCACCTGGGAAGAGCGCAATGATGGTGTCAACTTGGGCCAGTGAAGCAACGTCCTCCACAACTAAACTGAAGAACAAAAGGATAGCAACTTGTCTGTTCCCCTTGCCCCAATTCCCCAATAAAAAATCTAAAAAAAAAAAAAAATACATTTGCACTAGTTCAAAGGTAAAAAAAAAAAAAAACAGATAAAGAATTTTTTCTATTATGTTTAATTATTTAAAATCCAAGAAGTAGCTATAATTTAGAGATGATTGAAATTGAATTGATTTTTCTGTGTTCTGTAGAAGATAAAAAATGCATAGATTATACCCCAACTACTTTGAGAAATTCTATTCATGTTTATCCAAAATAAGAGGAAAGACCAGAAAATAATGCACATGTTCTCTGATACACTGCATTGAAAATAAACGTTATTTTAAAAAGTGATATCACAACCTAACAAAGTTAAATAGGCTGTGCGAGAGACAGATACCTAAAAACACCTCCAGGTCACACTTAATCCATTATTTCCTTTTGATGTGGTTAATTTTAAAGATATATAATTTTCACCACACCTCGAAAAGTGAAAATACTTGAAAGTGCTTATGCATAAAACACCCTGGAGACAATTACAGGTTATATAGTTGGTCATCACATTTTGTTAACGATTAAAAAAAAAAACATCCTAAATTACAACCCAACTAAGTATTTATAACGCAGATATTCAACAGGCTCAGAATTAAAAATAAAATGGTCTTGTCTCTAAATTTTATCTTAATTCACCTATTATCAGGCTCATTCCCCTCAAATTGATGTATTTTATGTCAATCTGATTATGTTTTTCAATAAATTGGAGCCATCATATCTTCCCAACAATCTATAAATTGTTTTTTACGACTTCAGGATTTTGGAATAATTGAGAAGGCTTGCAACAAAATTGTTCCTTCTTCAGTATAATCTCTAGCAGTTTTTTAGTGTTTTTACTAACCCTTTAAGAGTTCTTAATCTCCATAATTATGTTACTTAATTTAATTTAGATTAGATTAAAACTCAATCATAGCAAATCCAAACTGGCCTAATATTTCCAATTAGTTTCATTTCCTTCCCCACCCCATGACAATAACCTGTATGCATGAATGTCATCAGCATTTTACATATATGAAAGGAAAATAAAAAATGAGATGAGGGGAGAGTTCAAATCACTACCAGAAAAAAAATTATCTCAAACATGTAGTTGTTAATGGAGAAGTCATTTGCCCCAAATTACAAACAAGACAGCATTAGATACTGCATTATGAATTCTTAGCATCTAGAACTTCATTCATCTTTGCAATTCCAGCCTACTAATTTTTGGTCACAGATCACATGCTCCATCATGAGATCATGAGTGTGCTGAAGGTATGTGGGAGCAGAGAAAAAGCTATAAACCAGGGAAGGTGAAAATATACTACATGTGCTATCATTATTCTACACCCAGAGCACACATTGTACTACTCATTTTTACTGAATTCGTTCAGAAACCTTATATACAACTCCACTAAATGATAAAAGCTATGGTTAAATTTATGTTTTTTAAAAAAATGCTCACTCCAATTGACTTCCCTCTCATTGTTAATAAAATAATTATATGATAATAATTCCTCAATTAAACTATTTTAATCTTTTAAATGAAAACTTTTTGCTATGAAAAGAGTCAAAATAGACAGTAAAGATGTTATATTCCTAATGGCCTGTTCTTTTCTGTTTAAAATAGACTACTGATCTTTTCAAACAGTATGGGAATTAATGAGGTTGAGTGTTATATATTTTAACTCTTTAATATACAAAAAGGTAGAGGGAATTCTCTAATGAACTCTTAATTAAGTACATGCCAGTCAATGATTTCCAACAATCCTTAATTCTGCTTTTCTAATTTTATCTATCCCTTTGCCTTTTTTCCTAAGATACTTTAAAACTAATTCTAAAAAGCATATCATTTTACCCATAAATACCTCAATATGTATCTCTATCAGAAAAGAAAATTTTACCACATTAAAACAGAATTATCATTGCCAAAGTCTACAAAATTTGCCATAATTTCTTAACACTGACTAGTAACCAGCCCATGTTTGCCCCAATTGTCTGAAAATGTCTTTTTGAATTTTTTTGCTACAGATCATGACTCAAGATCCAGTCATGTCTTTCTCCTTCTTAAAAACCCTTTATTGGCTTCTCATTGCCCTTAGGATTCAGTCTAAAATATTTGGCATAACCTATAAAGCACTGCATGATCTAGTTCCTGACTATTTCTGCATTTAATAGCAATGATTTTTCTATAAATAAATAATTCTCTCTCATAAACTATTATGTATTCTGAAATACAACCTTTACAGAAAAGTCAGAAGAAAAAAACTTCATAACTATGTATATTGATACACAGGTATATAGATGTTAACTATAGTTATTATGGGGATCATTGTGCAATGTATACAAATATCAAAATATTATGTTGTACCCCCCGAAACTAATATCATGTTATATATCAGTTATAACTCAATTTTTTTATAAAAGCATAAGAAATGCTTCAATCTTTCCTTTTATCAATTAAAAAAAAATAGTTGATGTCCTAACTACCTCCAGAGGTGTTCAAAGTTTTTGTTTTTGTTTTATGCTTGTTTGGTTTTGTTTTGAATATCAATAAGTGTTTCAATACATTGTGGGCATTATTCTTTGCCCCATCTTTGGTCAGCGGGAGCCATTCAGATTGGCTCCTATGTAATTTTGACATGATCATAATACGCTTGGATAGCTTTTTAAAAATCTGCTCTGACAAGATGTCCCAGGCTCATCATGCTCAATTCCTGCCTGACCTGCAATCAGTCATTTCTCTGAAGAGCCTGGCTTCTTTTGGTGGAAAATGGTATTTAGAAGCCTCTATCTTGAGTTCTAGCATAGTCATTGTGACTGTGTGGTCATTGCTTCTAGGGCTTTTCAGTGATTAAACCTAGGAAACATGTATTTTCAGATAGGGAAAAATAAATAAGTACATAATATAATATAATATCCAATTCAAGTTAACAATTATAGGATTTTTACATAATGTCTTTGGCTTTATATTTTATCTCTTTTC
This sequence comes from Hipposideros armiger, assembly GCF_001890085.2. NCBI lineage: Eukaryota > Metazoa > Chordata > Mammalia > Chiroptera > Hipposideridae > Hipposideros > Hipposideros armiger. The sequence goes on from NW_017731373.1 coordinate 327,607, forward strand.
TCTTACTCTGAATAACCCTGTTCCTAACATTAATATAATTGCTTTATCATGCCTATTTGTCTATGTATCTATTAGTAATAGTCTTAAATAATAGTTTTAAATAATAAATAAAAATAGTTTTAAATAACAATGCCAACAACGCAATTCAATGCAGGTTAATATTTCTTTGTGGTTCATTTATTCTTTATATCTCACTGGTGATGTAAAGTCAAAAATAAATTAAGTGTTTTAAAATCACTTAAAAGCTATTCTTCTTTGCACAGCTCTCTGTGATGTACAGCTCAACTCATTACTTTCTATTTGTTTTCTATTTTACATGTTGGTTTGTTATTTTCTTTTTAAATTAATTTTGTTTTTAATTACGTAAAATACTTATGTGATTCCCAAGCCAAAACTATAAAACAAAGCATTTTAATAGAGGCTTAGCCTCCATCGCTCTCTCTACCACACAGTTTTCTGCACATTCCCTATAGATAATCATTTTTATTAGTTTTTGGCTTATCCTTGCATTGTTTCCTTTTGTATTAGCAAAATTTTGTATTCCTGTGTATTAGCAATACACAGAGACACCTATATATTAACCCACACAAGCCAATACCTCTTGCCTAAGAAGAAGCGTACAGTACACATTCTTCTGCATTTGTATATTTAATTAATAGTACATCTTGGCGAGCACTCCAAACATGTTTAGAAATCAACTCTATTTTATGGATGTGCCATCATTATATACCAGATGGCTGTTTTTCAATAATTTAAAAAATAATTTCCTAATAATTTTACAAGTAGTTTGTTAATCCTAAAGGTTTTGTTTTTTTAATGCATGTGACAACTGATTTCCCATTGAAATAAAGAGTTAACTGTACTTTTCTGAAAATATCTCCCTTTAAAGCACAGAATGGCTGACTCTCATATGAAAATGTATATGTCAACAATGGAAAAATATAAAATACACTTTTTAAATTCAAAGCAGAAATGTGTGGTTAATGTTTCTCCTTTGACGTGGATTGAAATGAAGCATTTACTCTGTGGGTTATACAACACAATTAAATTATTGGTTTTATAGCAGTAAACTATTGGTTTAAGGTCACAAACACTAAAGATTCCTTATAAGCTTTGATGACAGATTCAAATTCTACTTGCTAAAATGTATCACAAACTTGAAACATAAAAGTTTTGAGTCAAACAAGTTCATGTCTTTCACAACACATCTCCATTATCTCTGCCAATACTTACATGGCATAAATTCTGAATTCATGTGTGCAAATTTACTGACTACACATACACATCACAAGAATATATCAAATGTACTTGTCACTGAGGCAGGATTCATAAGGATACTTCATCAAACAATTCAACAAATACATATCAGGTACCTATGGTGTGTGAAGCACTCCACCAGCCACTGGGAATACAAAGTTGAATTGACACCCTGAATTTAACTTTTCTATTAACCCGTGAATTTTTAACAGGCTGACAAAAGACCGATATAATTTACAAATACAGAAGGAGTGTGCTAAGGGCAACAGTAAATATTTACAAACTATAGCTGAGGTAACACAGAGAAGTTCAAGTGATTAATTTTGGGGAGAGCTTTCCAGCTAAGTAGCAACTCGTCTGGGCTGTGAAGGATAAATGACTGAGAGGAAAGACGGGCAAAGGAATCCCTGGCAAAGGGAAGACCAAAGAAGATTAGGTTAACCATCAGGAAACCTAGAAATAGCCTTTCCCAGAAGTTGGTATCTCTAGGGGCTTTTTAAAAATACCCAAACCTGGGCACCATCCCACCCCTACAAACACACTCAGATTCATTAGACTGAGGTGAGCCTGACCGTAAGAATTTTTAAAAGCTCCCAAGTAATTCAATGTGAAATCAAGGCTGAGAACCACTGTGATAATTGATACCTGGAACTACCCAAACAGATTTGGACCCTGTATGAATAGATCTTTCTAGCTCTAAGGTAAAGGGATTTCCTCTTTGTTTATAGGAATCCTATCAATGCTGTCCAATGTTCTCAATATTTCCCTTTATCACTTTCAGAGCAAGAAATCTAACGCAAGTGAAAGAAGTTTGCTCATTTTTTGAACATTAACGCTTAACTATGCACTTTATTTTAAGTAAAATGTTTATTTCAATATGTCCGTTACTAACAATTAGGCTTCTTTCTTTTCCAGTTTATATGCACCTGTGTCTAATTACAGGGGCAGTGTGTCAGCCTTAGAAAATGCATCTTAAACTCTATAAAACAACTTGGATATTTCTGCCTACCCATGGATAGTCATCTTCCTGTTTAAGAAATAACTTGGCCTTATTTTATTTCAAATACATTTCCTATAGTTTTCTGGTAGAATGATTGTTGTACTTCTCCAATATATAAAAGGCAAATATAAGCATTTATATTTTGTTCTTGTTCTGAAGGCTTACCTCTCGTAGAAGGTGGTATGTCTGAATCAAAAAGGAAATGGGAAACCCTGAAAAATAATTTGTAGTCATTATATATTTTTTAATTCTGAGACCATGCTATGACTAAATGTCACTCCCCCACCCCCCACCCCACCTCCCTCCCCACCCCCCAAAAATAAACATCATATGTTGAAGCCCTAATTCCCCAGTATGACAGTATGACAGGTGGGGCCTTGGGGAAGTAATTCGGTTTAGATGAGGTCTTGAGGATGGGGCCCCTCCTGATGGGATCAGGGCCCTGATAAAAATGAGAAAGACACCAGAGCCCTGTGTCGCTCCACCCTGTGAGGACACAACAAGACAGCCATCTTCAAACCACAAAGTGGGCCCTTACCAGGAACTAAATCTTTTGAAACCTTTACCTTAGACTGCCCAGCTTCCAAAACAGGTGAGAAATAAATGTTTGTTGTTTAAGCTACCCAGTCTATGGTATTTTGTTATAACAACCCAAACTGACAGAGCCTCAGAACCTAAACCAAAGCCACATTCACTAGTATTGGAAAGCTTTTTGCCAGAAACCATGACTACTCCCATGGCAAAGGAATGGCCATGAACAAATTATCTACTTTTAATAGCAGAATCTTAAGCTGAAAGCATAGAACTCTGTATTATCTGTAGAGGCAAGTGGGAGAAAAGGTTTACTTATAACAATCTGTTTTACAATATTAATGTGGAATTTTAAATATATATTATAACTCATTGCTAACTGGTTAATAAATCCCTATTTCAGCAACTTTCAGAATTTCAACATTAATCATAACAAGAATAAAAAGAGAGAATGATGTTAAAACAGGATGATTTAATTGTTTTTCAATTATGATTATATAACATATAGCATTATAAGTCATACTCGTGAATGCTACTTTTGAAAAAAAAAAACACCAAAATTATTTCCTTATAAGTATAGTAAAGAAAATTCTCTTACCAAGGTAAAACATGGGGAAAATCTGTTTTCAATATAACATTCACACTCTTCCCCTGGGGCATCTTGCGTTTTGCAACACCCTTCTTTATCTCTCACTGACCAATTGTCAGATTCCACATGCTCTCTACCACCTTCCACTCCAAGCCTGGTTAACCCCAAAATGCTCCTGGACCACCTCTCTAACATCAAAACTTAGCTATTCTTTTTACTACCTGCTTTAATCTCAATATTCTGGCAAGAACTTGATGAACAAATTCTTATACAGTCATTCATGGTTGACAGTAAGTTCATTTTAAGTACATTTATGAATTTTCATACTTATTTACAGCTTCTATTTTAAAATGAGTAAGTTATACTAATGCTGAGAATGGAATTGATGTTGTAAAAAAAAAATAGAATATCAAACAAGAAAGACCAAGTTTCATAACTCTGGGTATTTCACTTAACCTTTCTGATCCTCAATTTTAGCGATTGAAAAATATGCATAATAACCACCCCATTTGTTTTGAGGATTATATGAAAAGAGATAAGTAAAAGTACTTTGAAGCTTTTCATATATATAGGAATATCACATGTGTATGTATATATGTATGTATATATTCATAATACATATGACTATATATATGCACAAACATATAATACACATATATATGTATTAAGATAGTAATATATTAATATATAGAGATGATATAGATATAGATAATAATATTTACTCAATATTGTGGAGCACATGGAGCTTTCAGGTCCTACCTCTGTAATTGTCAAACAAATGAATGACAGTTACATGAAAAAGGGAAGAGAAATGACCTTTCAACAGAAAAGGATTACTAGAAACCTTGGAGACTACCACTGAGATACCCAGAGAAATGGCTTTTAGAAAAATGGTCATCATTTCATACCTTTAGCCTTCCAGGTCCAATACAGCTGAATTCGACACAGTGGGAGAACACAGAATAAAAATGGCCCTGCAGGTAAATTGCATCCTATTATGTTCATATGAAAGGAAGACTGTGAACTCTCTCTGTATTTTTTTCAGGGTTCTTTCTTATAATTTTAGTATACTGATCAGAACCAACGTAAAGCTATGTGCTGAGGGCTGTAGTTTTATAGGAAGTAAAATGTTTGATAGATATGTATCTGTAAGGAGATAACCTAGGAAAGGTTTCAGAAGCAAAATAAGATTGTTTTAAGTAAACTCATTTAGGATTAGCCTATCACATAGACTCCCACACTATAAAATTATGGATTGGTCAGGAGCAGCTGATAAGCTTGTAAAATATGCTGAGGAAACAAGTTTGGACCAGTGTATAATCTTAAAGCTGCTGAAGCAGGAATATCACTAATTGCATTTCCTGAGTGACAGTTTTGATCATCCTCCTTACTCATGAAAAAGGATTTTCCAAAATGTGAAAGGAGGTTAGGATGTGGAGAAATCAGCCAAGTGTCAATGTGTTTGAATATCATTCTCTGTTTTTGTGGGGATTAGCAGGAAGTGTTTTTGTTGTTGTTTTCCCAGAAGTCATACTGTGTCTGTGCAGTTATTTAGGATGCTCCTTATACACGATATTTCCTGATGTGGCTACTGAAGTGGATAGAAATTTGTGCCAACAAGACATAAATGTCATTGGCTCCCTTTCCTTGTAATTTTTCAGAAGAATCTTATGTAAGTGTCCTGATGGGAATAACCAGTAATGGGATGCCTCCGTGAGGAAAAGAGAGAATACTATAATGAATGTTGAGCTTCAGGGTAAGAACAACATCAGCAGGAGATAAAAAGAAGTTGAGCTGCCTTCAGACTGAAAAAATTATCAGAGAACCAACAGGCTAATCTCCGCTGATATGTTAGTGGCTGTATGAATATAGCAGCTGTATACTCACATTGTGATAACCACTCTTTTCTATATGAAGAAAGAATCTGAATACTCAGGCTCTGGTGCTGCTGAATAAGTGAAATTATAGCCCTTTAAGAGAGTTTTTTTAAGGAATGCCCCTGGCCTTTTGGAAAGAAACATACATCTCAAGTCCTAAGGCCATGATATCACCTGCGAAAGCTGATGAGCTGACAATCAAGTAACTGAATAGAACAAGGGAGAAGACAAAAAAGGCACTGCTATTTACTTATGAAAGAAAAGTTTATCTCCCTCTCGCCTCCTTCAGTTTCATCCTTTCTACTCTGCCCCAGAAATGTTTGACTGTTTGAAAATCACTATAACATTTTTTTCCAAACTATTTATAGTTACTCTATAACCTAATGCTACTTAAGAATGGGTTTTAGGGGCCGGCCGAGTGGCGCGATGGTTAAGAACTCGCTTGGGATTCCAGAGGGCCCCGGTTCGGATCCCACATATGAGGGCCAGTGACACTGCCCTCCACAGCTAAGATGGTGAACAACAGCTCAACCTGGAGCTGGGCTGCCATGAGTCGCCGGCGACGGCGTGGGCTGCAGTCCCTGTGGCAGTGGATTGCCATGGGCTACCGTGTGTGGCCAGCAGCCAGCGTGAGCGGCCAGCAGCCGCAGTGAGCGGCCGTCCAGAAGCCGGCGACTGATCTGCCTCGCCAGAGAAGAGCGCAATGATGGTGCCAACTTGGGCCAGTGAAGCAACATCCTCCACAACTAGATTGAAGAACAAAGCGACAGCAACTTGTCTGTTCCCCTTTCCCCAATTCCCCAGCACTGTTCCCATCCCCCCAATTCCCCAATAAAAATCTTAAAAAAAAAAAGAATGGGTTTTAGACATTAGATAAATGCTAGATTAACTTCAAACATTTATTTGATTTAGCACTAATTTTATTTAGATATGCTGTCTTCATATTTTTCTGATCACATGGCAAGTTCTTACCCCATGACATTTAATCATGAAACGGGAGTTTGCCACATAACTGTTTATAAATCTAAATCACACTAACATCAATAAATTGCAGGTTTCACACTCTCCTCCCCTTTCTATCCATATTTCTTACCAATTAGTCAATCTGGATAAGATAAACAGTGTTGAGAGAATGCGGTGTTAGAGAAAAAAGAAAAATGTGGAATATTTTCTCACAATATTAAGTAACATCCTATGTCTCGAGACAATTTATTTTTTGAAACAGAAGATTTATTAAGCACCTGCTATACGTGTCCACCTGTGCTCAAAATTGTGGAAGATGTAAAGAACAGAGTCTTAGACTGAAGAACAAAACAACAGCAACTTGTCTGTTCCCCTTCCCCCAATTCCCCAGCGCTGTTCCCATCCCCCTAATTCTCCAATAAAAAAAAAATCTTAAAAAAAAAAGAACAGAGTCTTCGGGCTTATGTGGCTAAAGAGGAAACTCAGATCCAGGTCAGAACAAGCCTGTACATGAAAGAGAAGCCGCGGGGGAACCGAGTTCAAGTTGAAGCTCCAGAAGGAGCTGCAGCTGAGGCCCATCTCCACCGAAGAGCTAGCGCTAAAAATCACTCATGCTTTCACATAGTTTTATAATAAAGCCAGAAAAAAAAATGCCTTTGGGAATTGCTTCTTCCTCTGGATCTCCTGTTTATGCTATCGTCCTTGGGCTTATACTACTTACATTGCTGTTTATCTTCTTGCAATATTTCCCAACTATTCTATAAAACTTTCTTTGAATCTTTCAAAACCCAGGACATACATAATTGTTGTATAACAGAGGAAATATATATTTTTAAGAGATTAGAGAGTTTTTCTTTTGCTAACTTTATTGTGTGTGAACTTTTTCTCTTTTAATCCATCGCCCAAGGAAGAACTGAGATTTTTTTACAGCAGAAAAACTGAATCTATACATTCTACTTTTGACACCCAAAATAAAAATGTAAAGCCCAGTTTTCTCTTAGCCTAACTTTAACTAAAGGGTATTCTCAGTTTCAGGACTATTCCTTTCAATATAAAGAGACAAGCCTATCTAACTTAGATCACAGAGTTATAGGTTCTCGGTCAAGATGGCCACAGAGGACGGTGCTGGGCTCACCTCCTCCCACGGACACAACAAATCTGCAGCTGCTTTTGGCACAACTTCCTCTGAAAAAGAAATCTAAAAACTGAGCAATTCCTACACATCTGGCCAACAAGAGGAGGTCCACATCAAAGCAGGTAGGCTGGCTGGGCCACAATCTCACCATAAACCCCATACCCCCGGCACAATACCCACAATCAGGAAGGTACTCAAAACCAAGAGCTTCTCCCTGAAAAGAGAACGGTTTGAACCCCACATCAGGCACCCCAACTTTTAAGACTTGTACCTGAGAAATGAGCCCCGAAACTTGTAGCTCTGGAAACGAAACGGTGCTTGCAATCACAATGCCCAAGGCTGTAGCAATCTGAGAAACAGCTCTTAAAGGGCTAATCACCTGACCACGCTGAGGCTGCAGACCCAGAGGTGCACAGACTTTGTGTGAATGAGGCTCATTTGCTAATCTTAAAGCAATAGCCTGAGGGGCAAGCATCTAATTTAGCACACATCTAGGGGCCTGCTGGCAGGCGGCCACCATCTTCTCATTCTCTCTCTGCCTATAGTCACAGGGCACCATCTTCTTTTCTTGTTTTTAATGCTAGGTTGTTTTGTATTTCTTCTTTCTGGGATGCCATCTATATACACTCCCTTTGCCATGCTTCAAGTTGCCAGTATCTCTTGGCAAGGAGCTTTTACACATGCCTGGTGCCCTGGTTTTTGCTGCAGCCATCCAGGGGACACTCCTTGATCTCCTGGCTCTGGAAGCCAGAGGGGCTTGCAATCCTGGGTCCCACAGGACTGCAACAATTGGAGACAGTTTTTGGCATTCTGCCTCTCCCAGAGCATGGCACAGATAGCAGACTGAAATACACCCCCAGTCTTTCAGTGAAAATGGCCTATTTGCCTGTCCTGGAGCTTTGGCCTGAGAGACAGTCTTCTGGTTTGGTGCACAGCTAAGGACCAATGGGAGGTACTCTCAGGAAGCAGAGGTCAGTGTATACAAACTCTGAGCTCTCCCTCTGTGTCGCTCCAGCTTACCAGCATTCCCCAGAGAGGCGCTTATATTCTTGTGTGGCACTCTGATTTTTGTAGCTGCATTAGGGGACACCTTTGCTTTGTTGTGGTGGCCAGTGAGCCTTCTTAAATAGTAAGAATAAGAGGCATTCAGAGGAGAGGAGAGGAGATGATAGGAGGCTTGTTTGGGTCCTAAAGGAGAGGGTCTATTCCCTCTAACTCCCAGGGTTTCAACCAAAGGGAACAAGTGTGCAAGGTTATAAAAATGCCAATATAGCCCCAGATAAGTTTCACAGGGACTAGGACAGCATCCAACTTGTGTTATACTCACCACCTTGTCCAGCATGGCAAAGCCCAGGTAGGACAGCAGTGACTGATGAGAGTATCTATTCCAGACGATTTGATGGTTAATATTAAATGTCATCTTGGGTAGACTTTACATAAAGTCTACTCAAATTGCACTCTGAAGAGAAAGGCAAGGTTTATAAGGGCAAAAACCACAAATACACCTCCCATTTTGGTTCTCCATGTAAATTAAGGATGCTGGCTAGGTTAAGAGAATTGGTTAGTTCCAATATGCAAACAGGGAGGTTAAAACTACAAAGAGGAAGTAAAGTTCATATACGTCCATGAAGCAGTTGTTCCAGAATGTTTATGACTTGGCCGTGAGTTGAGTTTAGTGACAGGTTAGCAACTTAATAGCAGTTCTGAGAACTGAGGTAGGAGATGTGCATAGACCCAACTTCCTCAGTGGGCTCTTGACTCCATTTTAAGTGACTGTCTTACCAGTGCTTATTTCTTTTTATTTTCTCCATTATTAGGACCCTACTGAAGACCCTGAAGTGGAAACTTGTTCCAGTACCAGCCATACTAACCAAGGTCATGGAGGCAGTTCTGTCCATGCAGGGACCAGAGTGGATTCAGTGGATTCTATGGTAAGAGAATGTATAGTTTAGTAATAAATTGCCAAACTATCTTCCAAAGTAACTGTATTATTTTGCATGCCCAACAGCAATGAATGAGAGTTCCTATTGTTTCATACATCCTTACCAGCGTTTGGTGTTGTCAGTCTTGTGGATTTTGGCCATTCTAATAGACGTGTGGTAGTAACTCATTGTTCTTTCAACTCACCAAATAGTTTACAACGTTGAACATCTTTTCATATGTTTACTTGCCATTTGTTTATCTTGTCTGGTAAAATGTTTATTAAGCCTTTGTGTTTTAAAATGTGTTTTTCTGCTCATTTTTCAAACTTAAAATATAGAGGGACAAATTCACCTATTTCTAAAATAACCTCAAAATAGATTTCCTTCCTAGATTTCTACTCTTTCCATCCTGAGATGGGACTGAAGCATCAGGGTTATTTAATTTGGGGGGGGGAATCAAATCACTTATAAATAATATTCTCTTAAAAATGAAGAAAAAAAACAAAATGACAATAAATATGCATCTATCAATAATCACTTTAAACGTGAATGGGCTAAATGCTCCAATTGAAAGACACAGAGTGGCTGAGTGGATAAGAATACAGAACCCATGCATATGCTGTTTACAAGAGACTCATCTCAGATCAAAAGACACACAAAGACTGCAAGTAAAGGGATGAATAAGATATTTCACACAAATGGAAACGAGAAAAAATCTGGAGTAGCAATACTTATTTCAGACAAAATAGACTTTAAAATGAAGACTACAATAAAAGACAAAGAAGGGCACTACATAATAATAAAGGGACTGATTCAACAAGAGGACATAACCCTAGTAAACATCTATGCACCCAACATAGAAGCCTCTAAATATATAAAACAGATGTTGACAGACATGAAGACAGAGATCAACTGTAACACTATCATTGTAGGGGACTTCAACACCCCAGTGTCACAAATGGACAGATCCTCCAGACAGAAAATCAACACAGAAACAGTGGCCTTAAATGACACTTTAGACCAGCTGGATTTAATTGATATTTTCAGAGCACTTCACCCCAAAGCAACAGAATATACAATCTTCTCAAGTGCACATGGAACAGTTTTCAAGACACACCACATGTTAGGCCACAAAACAAGTCTTAATAAATTTAAGAAGACTGAAAAAATATCAAGCGTCTTCTCTGATCACAATGCTATGAAACTAGAAATCAATTACAAGAAGAAATCCGGAAAGCACACAAATACATGGAGGCTGAATAACATGCTACTAAACAGCGAGTGGGTCAACAATGAGATGAAGAAAGAAATCAAAAGCTATCTCAAGACAAACAAAAATGAAAACACAACAACCCAAAATCTATGGGATGCAGCAAAAGCAGTCCTAAGAGGGAAATTCATAGTAATACAGGCCTATCTAAAGAAACAAAAACAATTTCAAATCAACAGACTATCTTTACACCTAAGGGAACCGGAGAAAGAACAGCAAAACAAGCCCAAAGGGAGTACAAGGAAGGAAATAATAAAGACCAGAGCAGAAATAAGTGAAATAGAGACCAAAAAAAAATACAAAATATCAATGAAACCAAGAGCTGGCTTTTTGAAAAGATAAATAAAATCAACAAACCCTTAGCCAGACTCACCAAGAAAAAGAGAGAGATGACCCAAATTAATAAAATCAGAAATGAAAGAGGAGAAGTGACAACAGATGCCACAGAAATACAGGAAATTGTAAGAAAATACTATGAGCAACTATATGCCAACAAATTCGACAATCTGGAAGAAATGGATAAATTTCTAGAAGCGTATAATCTACCAAGTCTGAACCAAGAAGAAACAGAAACTCTGAACAGACTGATTACTACCAAAGAAATTGAGTCAGTAATCAACAAGCTTCCAACAAACAAAAGTCCTGGACCAGATGGCTTCACAGGTGAATTTTACAAAACTTTCAAAAAAGAATTAATACCTATTCTCCTCAAACTATTCCAAAAAATAGAGAAGGAGGGAAGGCTCCCAAGCACATTGTATGAGGCCACTTTTACTCTGATCCCAAAATCAGACAAAGATATTACAAAAAAAGAAAACTATGGGCCAATATCCCTAATGAACATAGATCAAAAATCCTCAACAAAATACTAGCAAACCGAATTCAGTGTCACATTCACAAGATCATACACCACGATCAAGTGGGATTCATTCCTGGTATGCAAGGTTGGTTCAATATCCACAAATCAATTAACATAATACATCACATTTACAAAATGAAAAATAAAAATCTTGATCATATTAATAGATGCAGAAAAAGCATTTGACAAAATGTAGCAGCCATTTATGATAAAAGCTTTTAACAAAATGAGAATAGTGGGATCATATCTCAACATAATAAAGGCCATATATGATAAGCCCACAGCAAACATCATACTCAATGGGGAAAGGCTAAAAGCTTTCCCCTTAAAATCAGGAGCAAGACAAGGCTGCCCACTTTCACCACTTCTATTGAACATAGTTCTGGAAGTTCTAGCCACAGCACTCAGACAAGAAAATGAAATAAAAGGCATCCACATTGGAAAGGAGGAAGTAAAATTGTCATTATATGCAGATGTCATGATACTATGTAGAATCCTAAAGACTCCACCAAAAATCTGTTAGAACTGATACATGAATTTAGTAAGGTAGCAGGATATAAAATTAATATTCAGAAATCAGTTGCATTTGTATACACCAATAATAAACTAACAGAAGAAGAAATCATGAAATCAATCCCTTTTACAATTGTTTCAAAAACAATAAAATTCCTAGGAATAAATGTAACCAAAGAAGTAAAAGACCTGTACTCAGGAAATTATAAGACACTGAAGAGAGAAATCAAAGAAGATACAAATAAATGGAAATACATACCATGTTCATGTATAGGAAGAATTAATATAGTTAAAATGTCAATGCTACCTAAGGCAATATACAGATTCAATGCAATTCCTATCAAACTACCACATTTTTCTCAGAAATAGAACATATAATCCTAAAATTTATATGGAACCATAAAAGACCCCAAATAGTCACGCCAATCTTGAGAAATAAGAACAAAGTGGAAGGTATCATGCTACCCGACATCAAATCATACTACAAGGCTATAGTAATCAAAACAGTCTAGTATAAAAACAGACACATAGACCAATGGAACAGAATAGAGAGCCCAGAAATAAACCCATCCTTATATGGTCATTTAATCTATGACAATGGAAGCAAGAATTTACGTTGGACTAAAGATAGTCTATTTAATAAATGGTGCTGGGAAAATTGGACTGACACGTACAAAAAAATGAAAATGGACCACCTACTCACACCATACATGAGAACAAATTCAAAATTGATTAAAGACTTAAATGTAAGACCTGAAACCATAAAATTCCTAGAAGAAAACATTGGGAGTAAATTTGCAGACATTAATCTCAGTAATATTTTTACTGATATATATATATATATATATATATATATATATATATATATATATATATATATATATATATATATATATATATCCCTGGGCAAGGGACATAAAAGAAACAATAAACATATGGGATTCCATTAAACTTTAAAGTTTTTTCACAGCAAAGGAAATCATCAATAAAACAAAGGCAGCCTACTGAATGGGAAAAGATATTTGCCAACGATATATCTGATAAGGGGTTAATATCCAAAATTTATAAAACACTCATTCAACTCAACACCAGAAAAAACAAACAACCCAATTAAAAAATGGGCAGAGGATATGAAGAGGCATTTCTCTAAAGAGGACATACAGATGGCCAACAGGCATATGAAAAAAATTTTCAACTTCACTAATCCTTAGAGAATTGCAAATAAAAACTACAATGAGATACCACCTCACTCCAGTCAGAATGGCTATTATCAATAAATCAACAAACAGCAAGTACTGGCAAGGTTGGGAGAAAAGGGAACCCTGGTGCACTGTTGGTGGGACTGCAGATTGGTGCAGCCATTATGGAAATCAGTATGGAGATATCTCAAAAAACTGGAAACGGAACTACCGTATGACCCAGCAATTCCACTCTTGGGTATCTATCCAGAGAAACCCAAGACGCTAATTCAAAAAAATATATGCCTATGTTTATTGCAGCACTATTTACAATAGTCAAGACTTGGAAACAACCGAAATGCCCATTGGTAGACAACTGGATTAAGAAACTGTGGTACATTTATACAATGGAGTATTACTCCACTATTAAAGAAGAATGAAATCGTACCATTTGCAACGATATGGATGGACCTAGAGACTATTAAGTTAAGTGAAATAAGTCATTCAGAAAAAGACAAATACCATATGATCTCACTGATATATGGAATCTAAAAATCTGAATGAACAAGCAAAGTAAACAGAAATAGTCTCAGAGGTATAGAGGAAAAACTGATGGTTGCTAGTTGGCAAGGGGGTGGGGATGAGGGAGAACGGGAAGAGATTAGACAGCATAAATAGGTAACTACAATATTGCCACAAGGATATGAAAGACAATTCAGGGAATATAATTAATAATGTTGTAAATATTTTGTAGGGTGCCAGGTGGTCACATATCTTGCTAGGGAGACCGCATCATGGACGGGGTAGAAGCTTGATCACTGCACTGTACACCTGAAGCTGATGTTGTATAATATTGTATGTCAACTGAATATATATATAGTTGTGGGACGTAGAGAATAGTGTGGGAGTGGAGTCAATGGAATTGTAATAGATATGTATGATATCTGGGGAGGGAGGAGTGGGGCAGCGGGTTGGCGAAGGGGGGGTTGTCACTTTGAGGGGTAAAAAGTATAACTACTGCACTGTGTTGTACACCTGAAACTAATTAAAAGTAAATAAAGGGGCCGGGCCGAGTGGCTCAGTTGGTTAAGAGCTTGCTCAAGAGTTTGAGCTCTGAGCAACAGCAGTTTGAGTCCAGCCCAAGCTGAGCAGCCGCTGAGCTGTCAACAGGTAGCAGGATGGCTCAGCTAAAAAAAAAATAAATAAATAAATAATAAATACAAGTAAATAAATAAATAAAATTTTTTAATGAAAAAAAAATAGAACTGATATATTTCTCAGGGAGGAGCCTAAATAACATTGTACATGGATATAATAATAATGAACATTGTCCAGCTAGCCTGGAACATTTGTAAGTTGACTTCCTCTGTCCCAATTTCACCTCTAAAACATTTTCAAGACATAATGGTTATCACCATCCCATTCTTCATGATTAATCTCTAGGTCTGGGCTATTTTTGAATTATCACTTTAGTTTTATGAGAGGAGCCCTCACTTGTTTTGAATGTCCTTGAATTTAATTCATATCAATTTTTTGGCCAAGTGAAGCAGGGATCAAATTTATCACACAAGCTCTGATTCATGAAATTATTTGAACTATTAGTATTGGACTGAAAAGACTGTTATTTACTAATAATTAATACATTTCCAAATAGGTAGCAAGTCAGGGATATTTATCTTCTGAAAATATGTTTCATTAAAAGACAATAATGTACTATTGGGGATAGTCATGAGTTTCTTATTAAACCATGTTTTGGGACAAGTATGGTTTAGAATATGAAAGTCGTTGTTAATGGGTCTCAAGTACTTTATAATAGATTTATAGGCATGACTACTAAGGGCACTAAAAGTACCATAACATAAAAAAGGAAAATAAAGAAAGTAAAAAGACACAAATGTAGAACATGGTCAAAACATGCTTAAATATCAATAATTTCGATAATAATTAGACTTTACTTTAGAATACATTTTCAGTTTTTGGACAAATTTTACATATAATGATTCAGATAAAAATGCTATACTCTCTACATTTTTAATTTTAACATCAGTGATCCATTGGGTTGTCAGAAAAGTCATGACATTTTTACAATGTTTTTCATTGCAGAAATGCGTCATGACTTTTCCAACAACCCAATATATACGTACTTTATGTATGCTCCTATAAAATCTCTATATTTTAAAACTCTTGTTTGAAATTGAATATTTGCATAATGATAGTCTTATTAAATTATATTATCAAATATAAAATGCAGATAAAATTCTAAAATAACAAAACCAACTATAATGGCAATCACTAGGAAATAATTAAAAAGCAGAATTGTCAATTCATCATGAATCACTAAGTAAATGGAAGATTAGAATATTTTTGGAACTGAAAGCAACTAAGAAGGTCATTTGGTTTTTCTACCATATAGGTAAGTCTGTAATTCAACATTATCCTAAATAAATAGTTGTCAATTGTTCTTCTAAAGATACTCAGAACATTTTCTGCATCAGCTCCAAGACTCAACATTTATTAGTTACATTCTAGAATGTCTTCCTTCTCTTTGCCTGAATTCTTCCTGCTGCTGTTTCTTCTGGTTTGTATTTTGAAGGAATTGTAAATAATCTTTCAAAAGTAAAGCAGTGTTGATCAAACTTCAGTCCAACCAGCATTTGTACTTAAATGAAATAGAAAATATCAGAATATGTTGAGTAAAATAAGAGAAATAATTAATGCATGAAATTTGTTTCAGTTATCCATATGTAGGTATGTGTGAATTGGAGATTCATTTACATACAAATATGCATTTGTCAGGATAAATACATATTCTTTACTAAGTGTAATGATAAAAAAATTTGAAAACATAAATATCTGCTGGGACATTAAGAATTTTTCCTTGGCCTTTTATTTATTATTTTCTTTTTCTTTCTATAGTTAAAGAGAGTTTCCTGACTATATGTTGCCCTCTTTTGGACTCACAAAATTTTTGTTGTTGTTTACACAATTATACTCCTTGTTGATTGGCCAATTTTGCCTTTGAAAGTTCATAATTTTTTTAACATATTATTCTTTTATTAAATAGTATAAACCTAGACTTGTGACCCTTGGAACATGAGACACATTTAAAACTGTTGATGTATGATTTGTGGCATGACTGCAATTTAGCCTTTATGTCAAAAAGAATAACTTACAATGTAAGTACCTGCAAACTTTAAATTGTTATTAGAATTGATAATATAACTAGGAAGTGTTTTTTGTGTGTGGTACAATTGAAGCACCAATTATGTTATAATAAATATCATTCCTTTGACATGTAATACAATAAGGCATTTAAGAAAGACTTTTTCCACACTAATTTGGTGCAGTTTCTCATTATTAGAGGCAGAAATAGCAAAACTTTAGATTAATTTTAAGAATTGATAATATGATTTTCTTCCTAAAATAAAAACTAAAGTGATGAAAAAGCAATGTGATATTATAAAATCTAAAACATTCCCTGAGATTTTTTCTTTTCTTTTTTAAATCAACCATATTCAGTTATAACATACATAAAATAAAATGTCATACATTTTTAAGCATACAATCTGATGAATTCTGACAATATGTGTATACACCGTGTAACCATCATCCTTCCCAGTCAATCCTTCCTCAACCATAATGGATGAATCAATTTTGTTGTTGAAATTCATTTATATTGTTCTGTGTAGTTTGTATCTTTTCATTGCTAAGTAATATTCCATTATATCTATACATCACAATTTGTTTATCTACAGGCCTATTGATAGACATTTGGGTTTTTTCAAATTTGGGGTTCTAATGAATAAAACTGCTATGAATATTTGTGTACAAGTCTTTTGTGGACAAAGATTAGAATTTCCAAGTTGCATTTCCATGTTAGTTGTGTGTTTAACTTATAAAGAACTATCAAAATTGTATTTTAAAGTGGTTGAGCCATTTTATACTCCTCCCCAATGTATAAAAATGTATTTGCTATATATCCTTGCCAACAGTTAGTATTTTATCTTTTTCATTTTAACTGTTGTATTAATCAGGGTTCTCCCGAGAAACAGAAACAATAGAAGATTATATATATATATATCAGAAGCAATATGTGTGTGTGTGTATGCACACACACACACAATTAAGTTTGAGAACTTGTTGCAACAATGTTGCTAACCTTTTTTTATATCAGAGGGATTATTCATTATGAATTTGTACCAACTAGAAAAACAGTTAACCAAGTTTACTACTTGGAAGTGCTGAAAATGCTGTGGGGAAAAGTTAGATGACCTGAACTTTTCACCGACAATTCATGGCTCTTGCGTCACGACAATGCACCAGCTCATATGGCATTGTCTTTGAGGGAGTTTTTAGCCAGTAAACAAATAACTGTATTGGAACACCCTTCCTACTCACCTGATCTGGTCCCCAATGACTTCTTTCTTTACCCAAAGATAAAGGAAATATTGAAAGGAAGACATTTTGATAACATTCAGAACATCAAGGGTAATACAACCACAGCTCTGATGGCCATTCCAGAAAAAGAGTTCCAAAATTGCTTTGAAGGGTGGACTAGGTGCTGGCATTGGTGCATAGCTTCCCAGGGGAAGTACTTCAAAGGTGACTGTAGTGTTATTCAGCAGCGAGGTATGTAGCACTTTTTCTAGGGTAAGTTTGAGAACTTAATTGTCAGACCTCATATATATGGAGACAGAGAGAGAGAGAGAGATTTATTATAAAGCAATTGTTCATGGGGCTGGCCAACTGGCTCAGTTGGTTGGGAGTACAAGCGCTGAGCAACAGGGTCGCTGGTTCAATTCCCACATGGGCCAGCGAGCTGTGCCCGAGCTGAGCTGCTGCTGAGCTGTCAACAGAATGCAGGATGGCTCAGCTGGAGATGACTGGACTTGGAGCTGAGCTAGCTGTGCCCTCCACAACTAAGACTGAAGGACAACAACTTGGCTGTTCCCCTTCCCCAATTCCCCAACGCTGTTCTCCTCCCCCAATTCCCCAATAAAATCTTTTTAAAAAGAAAGAAATGGCTCATGTGATTATAAAGGCTAAGAAATCCAAGATCTGTATTTAGCAAGCTGGAGACACAGGAGAGTAATGATGTTAAGTTCTAGTTCAAAAACCAGCAGTCTCAAGACCCAAGAAGAGCAGACATTTCAATCTGAGTACAAAAGCTGAAAAAGACTAATGTCTCAACTAAACTAGACAGAAGGAGTCTCCTATTACTCAGGCTATTTGAGCTATTAAGGTCTTCAATTGAATGGATGAGGCCCAACCACATTAGGGATGAGGCCCAACCACATTTACTCAGTCAGTGAACGCAATGTTAATCTCATCCAGAAATACCTTTACAGACACACCAGAATAATGTTTGGCAAAACATCTGGACACCATGGCCCAGCCAAACTGACACATAAAATTAACCATCGAAGCTATTCTGTGAGTTAGCTCATAGCATATAATGCATTCTAAATGCTGAAAGGAATTCCTGTAGTACAACACCACTACCACTTGTGACAAGAAGGTAATACAAACCAAGGTAAGAAGAATGGAGAAGAGCAAAAGCATGAACAGGGAAGCAAGGATAGGGTTCATCAATTTGATGTGTGTCTGAGTACAGTTATATAAGATGATGTTGGAGGGGCTACAGAAGTTATTGCTTTACTGTGCAGGTACACTACTTGATAACAGTAAATGCAGAAATGGCCTTTCGTGACCTGCCTTTGGCTTGGGGTTCTAAAATCACCAAGTCCACTCACTTAAATTATCTGCCCAACATTCACCCTCTTCATCCTAAGCAAGGAAATATCCTCTACATAGCCAGCTCCATTCTTAGAAGCTAAGAGATAAGGGACTGCTTTTCTTAAATTTCCTCTTCTTTGGGCTGTAATGCAGAAGAAACATCCCTATTTCCCAGTCCCCACTTCCTCGGTGTTTACAGGCAATAAAGGTGGGACCCAGACTGAAGGATTTTAGAGGGATGCCCTCTGACCATTGCACACTTGACCATCAGCCATAAAAATGTCCTCTGAACCAATTCTGGGTTCTTGTAATAGTAAAAGCCTCTCAAAGATTACTTTGTTGCTTTATTGGACACCAACGTAACCTGACATTTTTTGCCCATTTTCTTTTCTTTGGTTCTAAGTCTTCATATATATGTTCTTCCAGTGGGTAGGCATAATGTGAAGGGACAGTCCTGTTGTAAAGAACGTGTGAGTCATACTCTAGACTTCTTTCCCATGTTGGGAATGTATTTGCCATTCCTTGGGCATGAGTTCCAAGATAGGTTTTCCAATCTGGGCATTTTATGTTTTTAGTATTAAGTGAAAATCAGCAAGTTCCAAATGTCTGCCGTGATTTTCCTTATTTGAAAAGCATTTACAACTTTCAGGTGTATGGACTGGAACATTTCAAAAGACTTTCATTTTTTTATGTGCTTAGGGTTATATAGCTGAGTCTTTAATTTTGTGACTGTGGTTTTACATATGCTGAGATTTTGTATAAATGGGCACCTGTGTGCCAAAAACTATTCAAAGTGCTTGATGATTTTTAACTCGTTTTAATCCTCATAACAACTGTAGAAATTGTTTACTATTATTTTTATTTTACACCTGTCTATGGCACAGAGGGATGAGGTACTTATACAGGTTTACACAGCTAGTTAGTGAGAGAGCTGTGAATCACAGATAGACTGGCTCCAGGATCCAAGTTCTTAACCAATGCGCTATGCTTCCTCTCCACAGAGTGATATGTCCTCTCTTCTTGAGGTGGTTTAATTTCTGAAATTAAAAATGAGACTAATATAAAAGAGTGGACCTAGTTAGTTAACATATCATAGGACCTGGGAAGAGCATTATGCCGAGACCCTCATGTGTTTTTTATTATACCATTATAGGAAAATCTTAACTGGTTTCTGAAAGTAAAATAGATACACTGCCATTTAAATTACATAATTTTTAGGTATATGAAGCAAAGATCTTATTTGAAAGTCCAGAAATCACATCAAGCACACAATAATTTTTAAATTTGATGGCCATCAATGATCTAATTTCACTGATTTTCAGATTTTTTTCTGTTCAAATTTGTACCAGAATTTTATATCCCCCAAACAACCAATCCTCACATGATTAGACAGGAAACCACCTTATACTTAACTCGTGCCATCAATTTTGTGTCATCTTCTTCTGACTTTGGTGAAAACATCTGATTATCATTTTCTGTATAATATCATATAGCTGAGGTTGATAATTAAGCTTCCCCTGAAGACCTAATAACTATGATTCTTGAAACTCTATTATAAACTCCCAAACCTTTAATCAGTTACTTCATATGGATTCTTGCCAAGCTCTTTTCAATTTTTTTTAATGTCTCTTAAAATTGCCAAGATCCAAATTGAGCACATCCCATAATTTATTATGAAAATTTCTCTGTCATATCACTTCATCTTGTGAACAGCGGTCTGGGAGTCAGGAGATATAGCATCTACTCCCCTTTTCCAGCTTATTATCTGTTTTGAGTTTGGATAAGTCATCTAACTTAGTTGCATCCCAGTTTACTTCTATACAGATAATAGGAACTAGACTAGAAGATTGTTGTTGTCTCAAGGTGGTATGATTTTATGACTTCCTCCAATGAAACAATAATTTTTAATGGATTTCTTTGTATAGTAACTTTTTTACATTCTTTTTTGCAGATTGGTTTTTTTCTTCACAAAGCAAATTATCCTTCATTTACCCCCAGGGAGCTTCATTATATTTATTTTCTTAGCTTGTCAAAGTCATTCAGAATTCTAATTTTCTACAAGGTAGGGTGTTCACTTGAAATATCAGTCTTTCAATGTCAACATGCAGTGTGTATCTAGGAAAAATAACTCAGGATTTTGGGGGGATAGTGAATCAGTTTCAGGAACTTATAGGAGATAAACAAGCATGTTTATATCTAGTCTCATAAAAGTTGGCCAGGGTAAAGAATATGTCAAAAGGTGAGGTTAGCCAATATGTACTGTTCTCCTTCCATTTTTTCCTCTTCCAATAATATTTATTTAATGCCCTCATTTACTATGCTAAGTGCTATGCCAAGAAAGCATAACAGATGTATTTCTTGTCCTTGAA
Source organism: Hipposideros armiger (assembly GCF_001890085.2). NCBI lineage: Eukaryota > Metazoa > Chordata > Mammalia > Chiroptera > Hipposideridae > Hipposideros > Hipposideros armiger. Next base: position 348,806 of record NW_017731373.1, read on the forward strand.
GAACTCAGATCCTGAAATATGTATTGAAGTGAGAAAAAGGGTAAGAAATAGACTTAGAATATGCAAAGAATAACTGACTCTTTCAAAGTATATGTACTTTTACCAATATGTGCTGGTTGAAATCTGATAGGAAAAGGTTCTTCATCACCAAGTGTGACCTCATGGCTTAGGCAACAGCTTCACTGTGCTCACCTCCATATGACTTTTAGGAAGGATCTTGTCTGGAAACAGATATGGTCTTTATTGTTTTACCACCACTGTTCTTTCACACCTATCTCATTCCTGTTCCTTTCCCTCCCCTTCCACTCTCCCCCTCCCTCTAACCCCACACACTTACTACCTTGCTTTGCATGTAGATGATCCAGTTTAGGTGCTTCATGTAGACTCAAACCTATACTCTCCTTGAAATCTGGGTTCCCAAAATTAGTCTCAATGTGTTTTTTTTAATTATTCTCAAATTCTTTCTTCCTGATAAAGAATTTAAAGTATTCCTAAGAAATAATAATGATAAATCAAGTGTTTAAAATCTCTGTCATGGGGACTCTAAATAATTCTTGGTGGAGGGAGGTGCAGACATTCTTAACTTGTGGCCACATGGTTGGGAAGGGCATGAGAACTATAAAGGAAGAGCTGGAAATTTCCTGGTAGAATTGAAATGGGGAGAGATATGTCTTGAAGATATGCCAGCAATATTTGAGAACATGCATAGTGTTCTAAGGGGTAAACATAATAGAGGAAAGGAACAATAGAATAAGCAGTCTTGGATATTCTTATAATTTAATTTCTAACTATAGATAAGAAATTGGACAGTAAAGAAGAGAGACAGCAACAGAATTTTAATGAGTGATTTGATGGTTAAAGGGATGGTTCACTAACTCAGTCTTGATAAAACATATAAACACCCACGGCCTTCATTTTTTGGTAAAATGTGGCTAATGATGCTCTCCTACTGAGGGAATGTCAAAAATAACAATAAAAATCATTGAAAAGTTACCAATAAAAAAATCCTCTAATAACTTTTCTTTCCTGAGCTTTTCAAAGCTTTATTCAACTTTTCTATAGATTTATTTCAACATGTTATTTTTTTATTTTAGTAGAATACAGCTGTCCTATTAGGAAATCTAAGAAAATTTTTCCCTTTGTCAACTGAAACAGTCATTCATGTCTATAAAGTTCTAATAGTGAGCATCATATTATAAAATAAAATTTGTGCTTTTTTATTTAAAAAAATGATATACTAGAGCAAGACTGATAATGAGAATGGCAATAAATAAAAACATGCTAATGGGGAGATGCTGAATCAGGTGAGACAGTATTTAATATAAACCAAGTCATTTAAAATTTATTTTACAGAAAGATGCATTTAAAATACTATTTAGGTGCTCTTACACATTACTGTTTATAAGGTATGGTTTAAATTCACTGCTCATTTAGTTATGCTCAGGCGGTAAGTGTGTTAATAAACAAGGGTGAGTTTAAGCTATTTATTTAAGACATGCAAATATTATACTTCCAGGCAAGTAAAAAGGGTCTTCTCCTCTGCAGGGACTCATATGTAGTAATTTTATATGGATTCTGGTGACAGCGTTAGAATAGATAAATGTTTAAAGCTTGATAGGATTTAGATATTCATTGAAAATAAAATTCAATGCAGTTGTGTTCACAGCCTCTTTATTTTTCACTTGGATCCTAAAAAATTCTTCTAGAAGAGGTGAATGTTTTAATGATTAGCCAACACAACATTTTTTTTTACTATGTATAAATAATGGCTAGGTGTTTCAGCAAATTCTAGTTGTAAAAGTGACTAGAGTCTACATTATTTTGTAAATTACTATAGCAATCCCTTACTAAACATTTTTCATATTCCAATTAACTTTTTCCTCCACTAAGTACTGAACAGTAAAGTAACCGTGCAGTTAGATATCATTTTGTCATGTCCTGAACATTACTGTTTCACAAAGAGCAATCATTTTTGGATACATAAGCTGTCAGTAAAATAATTTCATTTACCTGTTAATTGGTTCTTAAGCCTCTGTAAGACCATCCTTAACAAACACTCTTTAATGATTAGCCAGGAAATGTCTTCATATAATTAGCACTTTTGTGACACAGATACCTTTGTCTTAGAGGAGTAGAGAGTGGACAAACTTTGGGGGAAGCCCAGCAAAAGACAATTCTGCTCAAATATCCCCAGCGGTCACAGAGGATGAATATCTGGAACCATTTAAGAAAGCCTCTGGGGGGAGGGAAGAGGAATGTTCTTTAGTGTCCTCATCCCGTAAATGGCGGAGGTAGGTTTAGACTTTCTTCTTTTCAGTGTGTAAATGAGGAACATCTGTGGGAGCAAATGCCTATGCAGGCAGTGCAAACAAAGATAGAAATATTTCTATTGTAAAATCTCTTTCCCAGATATTGTGGAAGATGAGAAATAAAAGACAAGGGCCTTTCTATGACATTTAAAGTTGATATTTGCAGTTGCTACCGAGGATAATCAGGTTTGCCCATTGTTTCAAGACAATGATCTTAATTGATAATTTTCTTAGTGTCTCCAAGCATAAGATTCACGTCTGTAGACAGAGGCAGGTTGATGTAATGCTTTTAGCAAAAAGATAGATTATGTTACTGTCTGCTCAGTTCAAAGTCTCCATGATGATTATAGATCAGAAAATAATTTGAAAACGAAGAAACCTACTCCCCCAATGCTTTCTGCTAAAGCAGTTAAAATTGCTATTCCAGATTACTTTTAAAAACTTACATGTTGGCTTTATTCAAGTAATAATTAAAATATTTCAGTTAGATTTGGCTCATAACAATCTTTTCTTGTTATCACAATCTTAAACTAATTTCCCTAATCATACCAAGTTAATTTAGACTAAATAATTGAAAACAATGGAGGAAAGTAGTGACTATGGCATTTAAAATAGTTTGGGTTTTTTTCCTCCTCTCAGTTGTTTATAATACTTCTCAATGGACACATCACACTTTGAGATTTGAAAATGTATGTATTGCATAATAAGCCCATATATGAATCAGAAATCAGCAAATGGTCTTTTGGTCTTTCAGGTTGAAGAAAGAACATATTTTTAAATTGCAAGTGCCAGTTTTGACTATCTCATAATTCCACTCTGATTCTACTCACCATACAGTGTAAGACAAATTTCCTAATTTGGGGCATTTAGCAGATATCTGGGGGAGGGCTTGTTTAATCCCCGCCAGAGAAGTTATTTTAATAACAATTTAGGAGAAACGTGTCGTAGATTTAAAATTGCATGTTATGAACCTTATTTAGTATCTTCTGTTTGGAAAATGTCATGCCAATTATATACTTTCAAATTTTTATGTCTCAAGGAAAGGGGATATACTGTGTGTCAGTTTGATTTAAATCTTATTTTAAAGTGGTAGTATTTTAATACATTGAAGAAAATTCTTATGGTTGTTGACAAGAAACTAGAACTGATTTATAAAGAGTAGGGCATTTTTTTTTCAGATTAGCCACCAATATTGTAAGCTGTGATGAAAGAATAATATACTACTATTGATATATATCAGAGTAGGGAGGTGATACTGAACCAAAGAAAAGCCTGAGATTGTTTTGAAGATTTTACTGGGTCAATTAGGCTGGAAAGCTGCTGATAATAGATTATATGAATTATTCTATAAATTCCCAGCAAATGAGATTAACCAAAATGGCCATGTCAGTTCAACATTAAAAAAGTAATTTGTCATATGATATAAGTAAAATTCAAAATGGTATCCACTACCAAAATGCCTTAAATGTTTTTTTCTGAATAGAGAAAGGATTGTAAAAACCTGGATTATTTTTTCTGTCCTTAAATTTATATCTTTTGTCTTTATCTCTGTTCTCTGTAATTTGAGAATGGGAGGGTGGGGGCGGGAATTGTTGCTATATAGTAGTTTAATGTGTTTCATTGTGATTTATGGGTACAGGATCTAACTCATCAAAAGTGTATTATGTAGGTCTGATTACCTCTCTTGGAAACGTCTTTTGGAATGCATATCACATACTCTGCGTGCGATTAGAAGTAAAGATATGGATGTAGAAACACAGGGAAAAATGCGGAGGTATGCTTGACTATGCTTATTGAATTCCAAAATTGAAATGAAAACATGTTTTCATAGTTACCATTTATTTGTTTCATGTTAGTCTCTAACTGGGTTGCTTTTTTATACATAACAATCATACAAATAAAAACTTTAAAAATAAAATTAGATGCTATGGAGGACATAAAATAAGTCATGAATTCTGTCCTTGAAAGCTAATAGTTTTAATATGGAGATAAGATATGTAAATAACTACAGAACAGAGGGGCAATAGGTGATGTGAAAGAAATCCCTGAGATAATTTCTTTAAGGGGAAAATGAGTTCAGAGAAAGCCTGGTGAGGAATGTGGCAGATGAGTTTTGGGAATGAGTCTGGTAGAAATAATCAGAAGATGAGAAAAGCTGGGAAGTGCGTAGTGCATAAAATTACTAATTATGGGTGAGTGATCATAAAGTAAAATGATTGGAATTGGGGGGAGCTGCGGCTACTGCTGGAACAGGACAGCAGAGACCTGGAGGCTGTGGCTCTGCTCCCAGCCGCATCTCGGGTCAGCTCATTTTCAGCTCTTCCACATTTACCCTTTTGGATTTCAATAACCAGCTCTGTGAATGTTGTGAATATTTAAGGCGGTAAAGGGACTCCTTGCAATTTATCTTCTCCTTTTGCTATTCCATTTTTAATGAACAGAATAACACATAGGGAACCGAGGTTCATTTTCTAACAATGTTCATTTCACATTTAGAACTAAATTCCAAGGCAACATATGAAAATCAGTCCTCAATTTAGAGCATGGGAGGGCTGTGCGGATGATGGGAGAGGACTTGTTTTTTCAGATGAGGTGCAGCCATGTAGCCAGTAGCCATCGGGAGAACTTCAGGTCATTAGGGATTCCCAGGTCATTTACTGCTGAAGGATTACTGTCAACCTCAGGTCCTGGATAGGTGCCAACAAGGATAACTGCTTGTGGAAAAATTATCTTGGAAAAATTGAACACTGCTCGTTGCCTGTATATTAAACAATCTGGAAGCTCTCATGTTTCCATATTTTTGTTTGTTTCTGGGCAGCCTGGTTACAACTAGCAGCTGTATTTTTTCTGCTATTCACTTGCTGAATACTGGGTAAGTAGAAAAAGTTTACAATTGAATTCAATTTAGGGTAGGCTGCTTCAGATGTGTAGCTGATGTGTTGAGCTGCATTCCTGAGCCTTGTAAGGCAGCCTTTAGCAAGCATATCGTGGCCACCATAGGTGAAATTTCTCTCATTAATTTTAATTGGGGAAAGTCATCTTTACTTCCTTTTCCTAAAGCCCACACTTCATTCCATGGGTTAATTATGTCATTAACAGACCTCACCAAAAAAGCAGCTCATCTCTTTTTTACCTAATAAGCATCATACAACAGTTCATCCAAAACTTCCCCACTGATTTCAAGCCCTTGTATTTCACATTCCCTCATTCTCAAGAAATGAGCTCACCCCTAATTTGTGGAGGACCTAAAAGTCATTTAGTTTAAACTCTCTCCTCTGTTCTCTTCTCAGGTTCAATGTCTAAAATTATACCGTCACTTTCCCTAATTTAGTCGCAAAAAAGGAGGCATTTCCCTTCCTTTCCCGGGAGTAGCACTGTGGCTGGGCTCCTCGCTTCTCTAAGTGCGGCCTGCAGAGCTCAAGTGTCACCTTCACCTGGGAGCTTGTTCAAAATGCAGAATCTCAGGAGCCATGCTGGACCTGAGAATCAAAGTCTGGATTTGAGAGAGAAGTCCCAGTGGTTTGCACACACATTCACATTTTGTTTTAGATCCTAGTCAGCCCTACATCTGCCTAGGGCTGTTTTCCTTTAATTATTTACTTTCATTGTAATACATCATTGTGCTATACCTTCCTCTCTCTTGACTTTTTATATGCGCATAGCTTCTGTTTTATTTTGTTTTGTTTTTTATCTTGTTAAGTTTTATTCTTCCCACCACTTCTCACTTAAATTACACTTTCTAAGATTCTTAGCATAGTCTTACCCCATTGTCTTGGTTCTTAACCCAATGTCTTACTCCATGGTCCCAGCATCCTTTCATAACTCCTGACATTTTACTTCTACATTACCTTTGAAAGTGCCCAATGATCTCCAGTTCCCTAATTGAACAATCTGGACTTACTCTTCATGCCTTTAAATGTGTATAAGATTTGACATTGCTCATCATTTTTTTGAAACTTTCTCCTCTGGCTCCCGTGACACTAGGCTTTGACCAAGGCTCTAATACATGATGCTGGCATTTTTTTCTTTCCTTTTCTCAACTGTGGTTGAAGTACTGGCATAAAAAATGCTTAGTGATAAATGTGAGATACCTTAATCACAAGAAACCCCCATTACTTTAGAAACATGGTGGGGAATATTACTGCAACATTCAAGGGTAAATCAAAGTGAAATCCAGACTTGAATACATATTTGTTCAAATCAAAAGAGAAGAAGGAACCTTATGGAAAAGTCCTGGGGACTAAAATTACTGTAGTCCCCATTAGATTTTTGGGGGACTGGTGCCATCTGCTAAGGGTGGCAATAAATGAGCTGAATAGCTTTTAGACTTCTTATGATGCAGGGATTTTCATATGATAATTATTCCTTTGATGGGGAGTCTTTTGACTGAGTTCTCCCTCCCTCAACTCAGTGAAAATAACTTTAGGAATCAGAAAAAAATTCGTCAATACCAGAATTTAGAAACCAAAAAGGACCCAGAATTCTATGGAGTTCATCTTTTTAAATTTTTATTCATATATAGCAATAGATAGATGATAGATGATAGATAGATATAGATGATAGATAGATAGATGATAGATAGATGATAGAAAGATAGATAGATAGATAGATGATAGATGATAGATGGAAACAAACTTTTTATTAGTATTTTGTCTACAAAGAGTGAAATCTGCTTTTTTCAGTTACTTATGCAGCATGGCTCAAGTTTCTATGTAAAAGCATATATATCTGTATCATTTTTAAATGCTAAATATTATTCTGTTGAATGGCTATGGCATAATTTATTTGAATAATTGTATCATTCTTTTCAATGTTTTGTTCTTTTAAACAATGTTTAAGTGAGCATTAATGTGTAGATACCTTTATTCATTTATCATATAATTTATTATGATAAATTCCCAGAAGTGGCATTTTTATGTCATGAGCTATGTATATTTCAATTGTATATATTGCCAAACTGCCCACTAATTTATAGGCCATTCAGGGTACATGAGTCTTTATTTCTCCTCATATTTACCAATATTTGTAAGAACAGGATTAAGGTCATATTAGTGGAAGGCTGGATCCTGCCTTTATTTAAAGTTTTATATTTTGTTCATCATAGATATTTTTCCAATTAATTTTAATTTAAATGTTATTTATTGTGATTATTAGGGTTTTTTGTACCTGAGGTAAATAACTTGTCTTACCATAATCCCGGCCTTGAATATTGGATCTGACATTAAAAGAAAAAATGCTAACATGAGTAGTATAAAATAATAGTTAATTATTACTTTAGTTTACATTTTCTAAATTTCTGATTTTAAGCAATTTTTTACATTTAATGATAATTTGTATTTCTTCCTCTAAATTGCTTGTTTGTGTTCTTTGCCAACTTTTGTATGGGCTCCTGTCTTTTGTCTTTTAATTTATAAAAATTTCTTCCCTGTTTGTCATATAAATTGCAGTAATTTCCCCAGGTTTTTTTTTACTTTTCAAGATGCGTTGCCATGATTTTTTTCTACAAAGTTTGAAAATTTTTTGTGGTTATGATGTGAATGCAAAGACTGTTTAAAATGGAGAATTAATCTTTCAGTTTTTCTCCCTTCAAATATGTTTTTTCCTAATAGAATTTGAAGAATTTGAAGACCGAGGATTCCTTGCCCTTGAGGAAATGTTAACCGTTTTTTACAGTTATTAATAATTTGAGTATTTTGAGATGCACCATCAAAGTTTATTATAACAAAAAAAGAGGGAGAAGAGGTGGGTGAGGAGAAACAGAGTAGAGAAATAGGAATTAGAGTGGGATTTTCCCCACTGCTATAAAGAGCTTTGTGGAAGTTTCAGAGCATCCTGTGGCAGCGCTCTGGGGAGGTTGCAAGATCCCAGAGAAGAAGGCACTGTATACATCCAGGCAGAGAAAGCTGGTTCCCTAAATCCCCATGTGACACATAAGTCATAGAAAGTTACCTGACTTCGAGGATCAACCCTGGACTTGGATATTGAGAATGGAAGCATGAGAAATTCCCTGGAAATTAAAAGCACTGACATTTGCAACCCATCACCCCTCCTAGCTCCACCCTACAATGCACACAATTTTATAGGTTACTACCTAAGCCTGTCTGATTTCAGTGTAACCTTGAGGAAGAGAGGAAGGCATCAAGAAGTATAAAAAGGTTGGAATTTCCTAACAATCTGTTAGGAAGTTGAAATTAGATTAATTTAAAGGAAAAGAAGTTATTGACTACATACTCAAGTTTGGAAATTCATACTTGTAAAATGATTAGATTTAACAATCTTTTCTTATGTATTTTTGGTTTTGATAGAATGCTAAGCATAGGCTTTCCCATCCCAAGATTTTTTTTTAATTATTCTATAATTTTTTTCTAGTACACTAACGGTTTCATTTTAATCTTTAAATCTTCAGTTCATCTCCAGTTTATTTCATTGTGTTCTGTGTATCACAGGGATATCATTTTTAAATTGTTTTCAAAATGGTTGGCCAGTTTAATTATCACCTCAACCCTATAAAATTTACAATGGCATATTCTAGACATCCTGGGAATATGAAACCAGTTGTTCCTTTTTTCTCTTTCTTATGATTTGTCAGTTTAGTCTCTTTCTGGATTTCCTTCAGTTTTATGGCTTTTCAGTTTATTCCACTCTGCAGCCAAAATGGTCTTTCTAAAAGACAAATCTGCTCATGCCATCATCATTGCTGAGAAATATTTGAAGAGCTATGTTGCATAAGTGGAGTCTGTTCAGTCAGGCAGAACCAGGACTCCTGGTAGGAAAATTTAGTTCAAATTTAAGTTGTCAAACAGTGACATAAACTGTAACATAAGGAAGTGGATTCCTTGTTTGGTTTCTCTGTGAAAATATTTCAAGCTGAAAGAGCACTCCTCAGGCACGCTGGAAGAGATTCCTTCATAGGTAGGAAGTTGGAATCAATGTTTCAAGATTCCACAATTGTGCTAAGTGTGTGGAGTTCCATAGAATCAGAGCTCAAAATGCAACAAATTTAGGAAAAAAATTACAACTGTTAAAATCATAATCTCATTTAATCTGTTGAAAGATATCTACTTTTCTATTAAATGTTATTTGTTCTGTTAAGTTCTATTAAGCGATATTTCTATTATTTTTTTAGTAATGGAATAGCATTTTCTGAATATCTAATACATTTATAACTATAATTGTTTCCTTTGCTATTGGTATAGTATTTTATTACAAAACAATATTCTTATGAAATGTATATTCTCCTTCTCTGTTTTAGATATCTAATTAATTATGATGGCCTAACTATGTTGAAATATATTAGCCAGAATTTGATCTTAACATAACTCATTAAAGTGATTTCTTTCTTTTAGTATGGAGTAAAGTTAGTGGACTTTTATGTAGTTTCAGTAAAAAAAAAAAAAATTGAAAAAACCATTTTGTTATACTTTTCAGCAATATCCATCAGCACAACACTGATTATCATATGAAACAGCCACAAGGAGAGTATCAGCACGTCATGGTTAAATGATGTAGTGTCTGAACCACAATCTAGTTAAGAGTAGAGCCGCAGGGTTATTGATACATTAGGACTAAGGCCACAGAAGGGAATCAAGTGCTTTATGTCTTGACTTGATTATTATTAAATGTTTCCCTTCAGGAACATTACATTAATTTTCCATTTCAGAAAGAAAATTACTTTTGCAATAGTTAGTACAGGGCTCTAACTAGGTTCCTCTAAAACCTGGACATTTGCCAACTGCCTTAAGATATGCTTGCTAGATCATTTCTTCCCCCTCTTCCACATATATGCTATATCCTAATTGTCTGGTTGATGGGAAATATAATTTGGTGTTGCATGAATTTCTAAAAATGCAAGTTAGAATACCTATATGATCCAACTGTTAATTCATAGGGGGCCATTTCCCTGGGTAAAAGCTTTAAATATATGGTGGTTTCAGAGTTCTGAGTATTTGCCTCAAAAATATTTTAATAACATTTCCCTATTTTTTTAAATATGTAAGGTTAAAAACGTGATAGAGCTTAGCAAATAGAAGAAGGTAACACAGAAAAATAACAGCTCATCCAATCAGCAGATGTTTGAGGGTCTCTATACATAACACTCGCAAAACTTTTTATCTCCCAGGAATAGCATACTTATTTGTATTGTGTGCAAATCTCCTTAATAAATTTTCTAGATTGCACAAAGAAGGATAAACATTTGTCAAAACATTCAAGGCTTTGAAAAATGTACTTTACGTACCATCTATATGAGCACTTTATGTGTTTAAATAACATTTGGGACTGTTTCTAAGAACACCACTTTTTATTTTTTTTTACTTTTATTAGCATTTCTTTGATGCTAAATTTACTCCTGGGCAATCAGTTTTTTGTTTCTTCAGTTTCTTCTGGGATAGCCTTTTCTTATGTGCAACCGCCTCTTCTAGTTTAGGAACAATCTGTGCTTTATCACTTAGGGTCATGTCAGTGTGGCTGGGGGAGCTCATGTATGGGTTAACCTACCCATGAGCTCTGTAAGTTCTGCACTGCATCTCGAGAGCTTTGTTCACCAGGCTGTGCTCAATGACCAGAGAATCTACATCTACACCCTTAAGTTCAGCATTCCTCTCTGCATTTTTAAGCAGGTGCAGCAAAAATGTTACACTCATTTTGGGCCACTGACCCTGCGTCCAGCCCCAGTGTTTGGCAAACCTACCAACTCCACCATTGTAACGATGGAATGGTGCACATTGCTTCTGTAACATGACATCGTTTAGCTACTTGTGGCTTTTTGGATATGCATACCCTTGATGGCCTGGGCAGTTTGACGAGTGTTCTTAAAGTGAACATGAAAATTTGAACCTCTCAATTTGAATGATTTTATGGGGTTCTCTGGGGTGAACCATTTTCAGAGGTCACTTCAGGTCACTTACAAGAAGAAAAAGAAACAATACTATATTAGTTGTATCACTATATATGTATGTGGTGCAAATTGTTAATTCTTTCACTCATTTTTTTTTTAAAGATTTTTTTATTGGGGACTTGGGGAGATGGGAACAGCGCTGGGGAATTGGGGGAAGGGGAACAGACAAATTGCTGTCCTTTTGTTCTTCAGTCTAGTTGTGGAGGGCGTTGCTTCATTGGCCCAAGTTGGCACCATCATTGCGCTCTTCCCAGGCGAGGCACATCAGTCGCCGGCTTCTGGACGACTGCTCACTGTGGCTGCTGGCCACTCATGCTGGCTGCTGGCTACACGGTAGCCCACGGCAACCCACTGCCACAGGGGCTGCAGCCTACGCCATTGCCGGTGACTCACAGCAGCCCAGCTCCAGGTTGAGCTGTTGTTCAGCATCTTAGCTGTAGAGGGCAGTGTCACTGGCCCTCATATGTGGGATCCAAACTGGGGCCCTCTTCAGAGCTGGCATCCCAAGCCAGCTCTTAACCATCGAGCCACTCAGCCGGCCCCCTTTCACTCATTTTTTACCAGAGAAATTCCTAAATGCCACTGTATTATGAGGTTAGAATATGGCTCCTTGGAATTATCTCTGTATTACCAAAAATTATAAAATTATATATATTTTTTCTATGCAGGTATACTCTGTGTTGTAGATAATTCAAACACTGGTCGTAAGATAGGGTTGTGTTCCCATTCAATCTCTATTTTCAAAAGTAGCTTCAGCATTAATTTTGCTCAACCCCAATCCAATAAATGAAACACTTTGGAGTCTATTTCAAATTTAGTGTATTAGTTATCAATTGCTTTGTGACTTCAAAGAAGCACCACTTATCACAATTCTGTGGGTTGACTGGGAGGGTCTTCTGGCAGATTCTGGTAGAATGACTGAACCTCTCTCTCCATCTGCAAGGAAGCAGAACTGGACTGTCTTGCTGATTTGACTTCTTTACATGGTAGTTTAAAAGGGTGAAATTGATAGAGGTGAGACCTCTGGATACCTTGACTAGAAAGTCTCTCTGTGTCACTTTTGCTACATTCTGTTGGCCAGAGAAAGTCACAAGCCCAGCTCAAATTCAAGAAGATGGAGAAGTAGTCTCTAGCTCTTTTTTGATTGGATGATCAGAAATGTCACTTCCTGGAACAGGAAAAAATTTGGCTATATTTTGCAATCTACTACTCTGGGAAATAAGGAAGTGATCATGGGTACAGTCTAATCAGTTACCATAAGTCAAAATCCCAAGAAACCAGGAAATATAGACAATTCATACAACCCAATTAAACAAAAATTTAAACAGTCAAAATTTGAACAGTTCCTTCACAAAAAAGATTTATAAATGGCCAAAAGGCACATGTAAAAATGCCCAACATAATTAGTCTTTAGGAAAATGAAAATTAACATTACAATGACACATAACAGAGTTTACTCATTCTCTCATTCATTTATGTAACTAAAATGTATTATTTTCTCAATGCCAAGTATTGTGATAAGCAATAGTTACATAAAGATAATTCATGTGTCTTGAAACTCCAAGATTAACAAACTGATGGCAAAACAGAGTAATGACTATGATAATAGAGTGCGCAAAGTTAATAAAGGCACAGGGGAAGAAGTGACCAATCTTTGGGAAACTGTAAAAGGAGAACGAAGAGTGATTTCTAGATAGTCTTGAGGAAGTGTGAGTTTGTAAGAGGAAGGCTGTGTCAAGAAAAGAAGCAAAGCTGTGCAAGAGCATAAAGGTATGGCAGAGCATGGCAGGTTTGGGGAAATACCAAGAAGCTTAGCTTCCAAAGGAAAGGAGCCAGGTTAGTTAATAGGTGGGTAAGCTGCACATTGAGCATTGAGAGGTTTATGATAAACCCTTTTCTGCTCTGCTGTTTTACTCTTGGTGGGCCAGCACAGACTACAACTCCTCCATTGAGTTTGTTAATCTCCCCTTTCTCCTCTGTAAGAAAAAAAAAAAAAATCCCACCTCTTAAGCTCCAGTAACACTCTATTTGTATACTTACTACATCTCCCCTCGTATTTAGACTATTTTTCTTCATGTTTAATCTTCCCTATTAGACTGTTGGCCCCTGTTAAGTCCTGACCTATGACAGTTGTTTTTTTTTCTTTAATACTTTTCAAGACTGTTTACTTGTTTGGTCACCAATAAATGCTTGTTAAGGGCCGACCGAGTGGCTCAGTTGGTTAAGAGCTTACTCAAGAATGTGAGCTCTGAGCAACAGTGGTTCAAGTCCTGGCCCGAGCTGAGCAGCCGCTGAGCTGCCAGCAGGTAGCAGGATGGCTCAGCTAAAATAAATAAATAAATAAATGCTTATTAAATAATCGTTTAATATATCTATCGAGTATGTTTTGGTATATGATATCAACACATAAAAAAGAGAAGGCCAGGGGCCGGCCGAGTGTCTCAGTTGGTTAAGAGTTGGCTTAAGAGCGCAAGCTCTGAGCAACAGGGCCACCGGTTTGATTCCCACATGGGCCAGTGACACTGCGCCTGAGCTGAGCTGTCGCTGAGCTGCCAACAGGTGGCAGGATGGCTCAACTGGTATAACAACAAGATTGCCTGTTTAATGGTGGGCTACGCCCACCTGCAACTAAGACTGAACTCAGCACCTTGAGCTTAGAGGCCACGAGCTGCCTATGGGAAGCCAGATGGTGACTGGCACCCTCCACAACGAAGATTGAAGAACAACAACTTGGCTGGTCCCCTTCCCCAATTCCCCAACATTGTTCCCCTCCTCCAATTCCCCCAATAAAATCTTAAAAAAAAGAGAGAGAGAGAAGGCCAAATACAATATACAATAGTTTACTGCAAGGTTTTAGGTGGAAATGAAACTCCAATTGCCATATATTGTAGGCTTTCCTTAAATTCAAGTAATTTTATGCATTTAAAGATGGCTATTCCTTTATATATATTTTTTCTAATTTTAGAATATCATTTAAAATATATATTTCTTTATGCCATATTTTAAGTTGAACCCAGCTTTCTTGGCCTTACACACTAGAATTTGTTCTTAGTACTAGCTATTTGTCCTGGAAATGTTTTCTAACAATAATTCATAGAAGATATATTAAATACATTAGCAATCTGAGATACAAAATGCATTCATATATGGAATATTGATAAAGTCAAAACACACCTAGTGATTCTTGGAAGGTGGGTTTGGGGATGATGGAGAATAGTTTGTTTTAACATCTCAAATAGTGGAATGTGGATAGTGTAAAAATGTATATTTGATCTAAAATTTTATGTAAATTATTTTTAGAATAAAAACTACACAAAACTAGGCTGATATACATGAAGATAAAGTGAGAAAAACACAGAGAGATAAGAAAATAAACACTTAGTGTATACTGGACCTATATGTATTAAGTGAGAACTATCTGGATAATTCAAAAAAGAAAAAAGTAATTGTTTTTAATTCTCAAAATTACCAAAGTTCATTGAGCATCTATTATGTGTAGAATACACGAGGGCTTTCATTATTTAGCTATATTCAGATGATAGCTTTCACTTTCTACTTTATATTACATGTCTAGACAGAGACTTAGCTTCTACCCGGAACTAACGGACACTTCAATAATTTATTCCTAAATGCAAGAATTTATCTTCCAACCCCTGTCTACCCTTCATCAATCAGGCCAGTCCCTACCTAAACATATGGGATCTTCACCAAGCTCAGCAGGCATTGTTGAGTTAAGAATGAAAATTATTTCCATAGACAATGACCTTCATCTGGAAATGCTTACATAATCAAGGTTTGTATTCAATCACTCAAGGAAGATGTAGTCTCCTTGATTTAAGAGAGGGCTTTCCTCCTTTTACTATATTGCTTGCTATTGAACAGGAACTCATAGGGAGGATATCTGTCAGAAGACAGAGTTCTTAGCTCTTTCCAAATGATGAGGTTCAGGTCATTTAAAATGCCATTTCTCCATTTGTGAAGAAGGATAGTACTGCTCCTCTCTTCTCCAACAGCAACAATAGTGGCCAGTGCATCAAAAATTGCAATAATATGTAATGCATTTTAAGTGTCACAGACTCAAATACCTGTAACATTTTAAGTGCCTACCCTGTTACAGACAATTTGTTTAATATATTTCAGTGGGTCCCAAAATAATTATGAGGAAGTATCATTATTCCCGTTTTACATGCAAAGAGACAGATTCAGCAATGTTATGAGGCTTGGCCAGGGTGACATTTCAAGTCAGTGCTGAAACAAGATTTAGAAATGTGTGTTCTGACTTCAAGTTTGGAGCTTTCTTAATTCTTCCACCTCTCCCTTTCAGAAAAATATTATCATACACTATGCCCTCCAGATTGTTCAGTATGTCGAAATAACCCCTCATGTAAGTCCTGTAAACTTCAAACTAGATTTCCCCTCCTCTACTTCCAATTATGAAGTTCTCCAAGTCCAATTATGAATTTCTCCAAGGAAGTTTGTCCTTGCCTCAAAAAGAGACTACAAACAAAAATAGCCTTTCACAGTTTTAATAACGTAAAATCTTAAATGGTAATAAAGTAAAATCTTAAATCAATACAGCCCTCAAAAAAAAGTTTCCAACTTTAGCTGAATTTAAAATGAAGTTAGGCTATTTTCTCAACCTACAAAAGTAATTAATTCACCACCTGGCTCAGTGCCTCAAATGGATTAAATATAAAACATTAAAATTGCTTTCAGTTAAGGGGCAGTGAGATGAAATCGCATGAGAACTTAGTAAAAGACTCACAAGATCAAAGACGGCACATTGGCAGCAGGTCAGGGGTATCTGTTTAAGCACAGCCACTCTCATGGTTCAAACAATTGGCACTTTATGTGGAGCTATAAATAAGCTGGCTCCGTCAAAAAAGTGTCCCCAGTTTCTGGTTTTTTGAAACCTCTAAGGAGAGGTGTATTTTTCCTGGATTTTTGTGCTTATTGGCCACCAACTGGTTTTTAGAACCAAGTATCATTGGCATAAAGGGAAGGATATCACTGGGTTTAAACAAGAAAACTAAAATAAAATAATTGCAGAAGATAGGCATAAGATTCATGTTGTGTATTCCATACTTCTAAATTCTAAATTTCCTCAGTTAGCCCTTAGAGGTAAAGATTAAGATCATATTCGTATTTGTTTCTCTCCTTCCTAGCACAAGTCTTGGCACATAATAGGCTTTCCAAAAAATATTTGATGTCAGAACAATTTGACTGTTGAGCCAAGGACATCCACAAACAGAATATATCTGTCAGGAAGCCAGTATAACAGAGTCAGTGATTAGACTCTGGAGTCAGACTGTCTGGGGTCAAGTTTCATTCCATCGCTTACTAGCTCTATAATCTGTCACTCATTATAAAAAAGGAAAACAAGTGGTATAAAACCATTAAATAAAATGTGGTGTGTAATAAACTTAGCACAGTACCCAGCAGATAGCAAGTGCTCAATAAATGTTATCATTTTTTGGTCTGGAATGCCATATTTGCCAACATTAATCATCATATTTTTGTGGCTCACAAGAGAAATGCAAGATGAATGATGGTTTTATCAGGTGAATATCAACTGGATAAGTGACTATACAAAAGAGTGGAGATAAATGACTAGTGGGAGTTAGAGGAGCTGCACTTCTGGGCTCTCCATTTGGCCTCTTTTTTTTTATCACTGGCTTGGTTGGAGATTTACACATACGAAAACTATCTGACATGCCTGATATAAAATGACATCTAACATTACCGGATTCAGCCTTTCTCAGCTTCTCACTAAAATATCTGTGGGAAACAAACAAATTATCAAAATATCAAAAACTGAAAGTGATGATCCATGCATTGTGGGGATACAAGAGGCATTGGCACTATCACTGTGATTTAAGAAGCGTCTACATTAATTTATCACAATCAATAGTAGCCTGAAACATATTCATTTTATCCAACTAATATTTATTGATTGCTTACACTGTGTTCATACTGTTCTAGGATCAGGGGGTCTATTGGTGAACAAAACAGATCCCTGTCCTCTTTGAATATGAGGGATAGACAGATAGTAATCATAATTTATAAAATATATATTTTGTGTTAGATGGATTTAAGTACTATGAAATAAAATGGGGTGGGGAGATACTGGCAGAGAATAGGGGCTGTAGGATTATCTAGGGTGCTCAGGGAAGGCCTCATTGAGAAGGTGAAATTGGAGCCAAGGCTCAAGGAAGGCTTGAAGAAAGTGAGAGTTGGCTATGGGGACACCTAAAGGAAGGAGATTCCAAGTGGAGAAAAGAGCTGGAGGAAAGGCTCTGAGATGGAAAGAAAGAAAAAAGAAAAGATAAATCATCTTTTTCCATGCTTGTTCCTAAGTGAACAAAACATAAAATGAGCCAGAGGAGTTTATTTTAGAAAAGAGGAATAATAGATGATAGGTAGGTAGGTAGGTAGGTAGGTAGACAGACAGACAAACAGACAGGCAGGTAGATAGAAGTCAGAATCGCAATTTAAGACAGGCCAAACTGAATCAAATGAATTTTAATGGGGATAAATGTAAAGTATTGCAATTGAGTTTAAAAGAGAAGTACCTAGTGTATAGCAATGACATAGTTTGACAGCAGGATGTATCAGAGATACTTGGGAATTTTAATTGATTTTTTTAACCCAATTTGAGTCAACTCTGGGAAGGGCTGCCAAAATAGGTCTGATATTAAAATGCGTGGCTACTAGGCAGTATCCAAAACCAGGCCATTGATATTTTGGCCCACTCCTCATGGTTGATCAAATCCTGGAGTACACTGATCAATTCTGTGTTCCACACTTAAACGTATACTCAGAGGAGTACAAACATTATGCTAACACTAGTAGTATGACATCTGAGAAACATTGTATGGGACTAAAACTGAAAAGCTAGAAAAGGACAGGTATAGGATAGGGATAAGAATGTATTGAAATAGTTACAAATAAAGTTCACATATGGGGCACTTTCACATATTTTTTGTGTGTGTTAGAGCTTCACAATACCAGAGGTAATTATTATTATTACTTTTATTACTACCTCGTATTTAAGCCAAAGACTGAGTTTGAAGAGAGGCCAGGTTTCACTCAGGCCCTCAGACATGAACACACATGCTCCACTGAGCATGGCTCCAATCTAAGTAGGCTCACAAGCTTTCAAGACAAGCTCTGCTGCTGCCCGGACCAAGTCTCCATTCCAAACATCCTCTACTCACTTTCTGGCAGATTGAGGCCCAGTGTTCCCACGTGCCAAGTGACTGTCAGTTAACTGAAGCCAGCCTTACTTCTTCCTTTCCTTTTTTGTTGTTGTCTTCTCTTAGCTCTCATTAATTAGCCTCAGCTCCCAGCAAATTTCACTCTTCCTTCTGCCTTGAAAATTTATTAATATCTATTAACCACCTAGCATGTGAGTGGCAGGAGAAGAGAAGGGGGGGGAGGGGCTTCAAGAGATAAAGAGATGAAGACCCTATCTAGGAAGTTGGAACTATATATATACATCATACCGTAGTCTTTCCCTTTCTAGGTATACAAGTATTCTCTAGAAAAACTTGCATGGCTGTATAAGAAGACAGGTAGAAGGATATTTCTACAATGAAAGTAGCATTGTTTTAATAATGAAAAGTTGAATAGAACCATCAGTAGAAACATGGGTAAGCAGCAAGATAAAATGAATGAACCAGAGCTATATAGAGGCACAGAGGTCACAAAAAGAACGTTGATTGGAAAAAAGTTACAGAATGATATGAACAATGTGATTCCACTTTTAAACACTTTTAAACACACAGAGGAATATTGTATATACATATATATTTATCTTCTTGCCTCTATTCTTTCAAGATTCATTGTCCTCCTTGTCACTTCACTTTCCTCCTCTGTTCAGATGTATCTATTTGCTCTTTTCTGGGGACTTGATGAAATCTCCAACAAAGATGAGTCCTTACCCTGGGAAGAAGTAAGTAGATAGGCCTAGCTGGGAATACTTTCAGCTGGATCTTAAGCTTTATTTTTCTCATGCTTCTTACCTATGTATCTTTGCTTAGAGAGCTCATCCCCATTGCCTGCTATAAAATTCTTACCCATTTTTCAAGATCCAATTCAAACCAATTTCCTCTAAAACACTTTGCTAATTACCCCTAATTGGAATTTAATTCTCCTCTCTCCTATTAGCACCTTTCTCAACCACTGTTTTAGCATGCCTCATAAAATTATTTATGTATGTCTGCCTCCCCACTAAACTGATTATCTCTAGAGATCATGGATTTTATCTTCCATGTCTCTGTATTCTTCCTCAGCCCCTAACACAGGTGGCAGACCATAGAAAGTGCTCAAGAAATGTTCGTTCAATCCTAAAACAAACGAATTGTCTGAAGACTCGTTGATCTCTGGACACCACATTGCCTGGAGCCAATGCCTTTTTTTCCCCATTCTCTGAAACTAGTAATCTGTAATTAGACCTAATTTACTCTGGATCAACTGCTCGTCCCTCTCTCTAGGTTGGCAGATTTCTCAACTTGAAATCCCATCATTTCATTCCTTTCATAGCCCTCATCTCCATTGTTCTATCCTCTGTATGCAGTGTGTGTGTATGTGTGTGTGTGTGTGTGTGTGTGTGTGTGTGTGTGTTTCTACTTTCACACAAATTTTACTTATTTTTAATTTTCAGAGCTATAAATTACTGGTTAACATGATTGAATTGTGCCTAGTTTTTTTACTTATTTCAATGCTAATCTTTTAACACCGACCATATGCAATATTAGCAGATAATATCAGCAAGAATTGATTAACAATCTGCTTTTAAATAGATTTTTCCAATTAACTGCAGGACTAGAAAGTTCATGGAGTTGGAAGAGGAATCACTGGGGGCTCTGGGAGTTTTCTGAAAGTCATTGTGAATTATCAAGTAATGGGGAGCTTTCTTTAATACCTAATTTATAATAAAATGCAGCTGAATAATAACCAACCCCAAATTATGCTCATGTGTGTAGCATAATTCTGTTTGTTTGCTTTTTTCTTAACAGATAATTTCTTACGACCAGAACAACCAGTTCACATTATATTTTTCTCTCTCTGCATCATTCTAGGTTTACTTCCATCCTTACTGAGACACATCCTTTAGTAATTCTTTCAAAAAAATCTATGGGGCCGGCCAAGTGGCGCAATGGTTAAGAACTGGCTTGCGACGTCAGAGGGCCCCAGTTGGGATCCCACATATGAGGGCCAGTGACACTGTCCTCTACAGCTAAGATGCTGAACAACAGCTCAACCTGGAGCTGGGCTGCCGTGAGTCGCCGGTGACGACAGCGTGGGCTGCAGCCCCTGCTGCAGTGGGTTGCCATGGGCTACCGCGAATAGCCAGCAGCCAGCGTGAGC
>NW_017731373.1:373738-377909 GCF_001890085.2 Hipposideros armiger
GTGCAGTGTCACTGGCCCTAATGTGGGATCCGAACTGGGGCCCTGCTGCTCAGAGCTGGCATCTCAAGCCAACTCTTAACCAATGTGCCACTCAGCCAGCCCTAAATTCATATTTCTAAAAGCTTATACTTATATGGCCCAGAAAGCCATCAACTCAGTGTGTCTCACAGCAGCCTGCTATGCGAGCCGCCCCATAACACTACGTGTTACGCCTCAGTCTAGTGCTCATTGCAATCAAATAGTTCCTTCTGATTCTGTTATTGTTCTTGTTGTTATTGTCTGTCTCTACCAACGTGAGAGCAAGGACATTGTCCATGTATTTATCACTCAATTTTTTTGTTTTTAATGAACTTTTTGTTTTGGGATGATTCTTCTTAGATTTACTTGCCACTCAATTCTAATCTGTAGAACAGTGCCTGGCACATAGTAGTAGCAAAATTAATATTTAATTAATAGTTGAATAAACAAATAACCTTTTGTTAAAATCATTAATTTTCTTTCTCTCCTAATGGCACTGTTAATTTTCTAGTCACCCATGTGTGAAATATAGTTTTACCATATGACTTAGGATTGCATTCAACTGTAAGAGTAAGAAACAACCAAAAAACACTCTCCCCCCACCAAAAAACAAACAAACAAACAAGAACAGTGATTTTACCCAGTAAGTAATTTTACTTAATGATTACGTGAGCAAATACCTGAAAGTGAATGGCACTGGACTGGTATGGTCAGGGAATCAGGATCCCACAGTCTCTGAGAAATTATTCTTGCATATGGCTTTTGTCCTCATGTTATAGTCTAAAATGGCTATTACACCTCCAGGCAGAGTATCCATGTTCTGGGCAGAAAAGAGGTGGAGGGATAGTAAGTGGCAGTGATGCCTGTCCACTGAATTAACCTCTTTTTGAAAAAGCCTTCCTTGAAGACTAGCTTTTCCTCAACACCACTATCTGCTAGTGAGGCTAGGAAATGTCAGTTTTTAAAGAGGAACACTGAAACCCATCCTCCCTCACCCCACCCCCCACCACCAAAAAAAAAAAAATTAAAGCCTGTTATAAGGAAGATCATGGAAATGGGTATTTTGTAGGTAACTNAAAAATTTTAAAAAAATATGGATGTCAATCAATATAGTCTTTTTCTAAAAAGTGACTCATTTTGCCTTCTATTTTGAATGATGATTTAACCTCATAACTTTAAAAATATTACTCTCCTTTGTCTTCTGGCATGGATTACTGACAGATATTTAACATCAGTTTAATTACCATACCTTTGGAAGTAATCTATTTTTTTCTCCATTTAGATTTTAACATTTTCTATTTATAAATTGTTATTTTCCCTTTTACTATACTGTTTCTAGGTATAAATGTATTTGTATTAATTCTACTCATTGCCCAAGTATACTTTTAATTTAAGAACTCAGCTATTTCCTGTCTAGCTAAATTCATAATCCTCAGCTTCACTATTAGAACAGTTCAAGCCAGGTACCTTTCTACAATTCTAGAAAATTTTCAACAATTGCTTTTTCAAATCTTTTCTAATTCTTCTAGATAACTGTTAGATATAAATTAGAGCTTATCAGTTTGGTGTCCTTTGCTCTTAACTATAC
The DNA here is from genome assembly GCF_001890085.2 of Hipposideros armiger. Taxonomy (NCBI): domain Eukaryota; kingdom Metazoa; phylum Chordata; class Mammalia; order Chiroptera; family Hipposideridae; genus Hipposideros; species Hipposideros armiger. Next base: position 375,345 of record NW_017731373.1, read on the forward strand.
TTTTATACTTAAAAGTATTGGTTTCTTTATTGCATTCTGAGTAAATTCATCAGTACAATATTCCAAGTTATTAATTCTTCCTTAAGTTGTGTTTGCTTAGAGCCTTGATGTATTTTGTAATTTGGATTTGCATACTCATTTTAAAGGTACATATTCTTCCTCGCTCGAATTCATTTACTCCTTCCAATCTAGCATTTTTTGTGGGTCCATCTGCACAATTTTCTGGAGAAACCAGCTCAGAAGCTTTTATTATAGGCCAAGAGCTCCTGCCCTGTAATAATAACAAATGCACAGCTTTGCTCAAGTCCTTCCTGAAAGCTAATCTGGATCCTCCTGCCTCCCCAGGCATCCAGTTTAGCAAAGTCCTAGGCAACTGTCATTAGTAGCTCTTTGTAGCCTCCTTCATTAAAGAGAACCATCAGGCCGCTGGCTCTGGTACTCTACCATCAAGACGGTTTCATGCTTCCTGTAACCAATAGACACAAAAGCCGTGGCAGCCTCATAGCTTTAGCACTGCTCAATAGTTGGTGCTTTTGTCTGTTTCTGGTACATGGACATGTGTGTCCTATCTTTACTATTTTAGTTTCCTCCTTTTACATGTTATCTGTCATCTCTAAGTGTGTGTAATTGGAGTTGGGGAAATGATGCTGAAGTCTATTGTCCTACCTTCATCTACGTTCTAGCTAATTGTGAAGCAATTCTGCTTATCTCACAAAACAAATCTCCCCTCTTCCTTTACCAGTCTAAGTTGTGAATATTAGCTTATGAGATTTGAGTTTCTTCAAATGAGCCCAAAATCATGAGTTTATTCCTAAGATGCGAGAAGCCATTCTGGTTCATGTCCATAGGTTTTTAATTCCAGTTAAATACTTGTCAAATGTGTTTACATTTTTCTCTGTTGATAATGGGGAAGTGGCATCATTCACACAACCAATTGGTGCTTTGTGTTTATTTAAATATGATGAGCCAACAAGGGGTAAATAATTCCTACATTAAGAAAATTTCTTAATGCACAAGATCTGGGAAACTTTCATTATGTAAACCTGGCACTAAGTGAGTCAGAGTAGCCACCTGGAAAAGAAGAGTTCTCCTTTATATTTCACCTAATAAATTGACCATTACATGAGCAATCTACCTCCTTCGTAAAGACTGCAGAATTTCAATAGAATAATGATAGATAGATAGACAGACAGACAGACAGACAGACAGACAGATAGATAGATAGATAGATAGATAGACAGACAGACAGACAGACAGACAGACAGATAGATAGATAGATAGATAGATAGATAGATAGATAGATAGATAATAGACAGATGCACATGAGGTTCCTTGAAAAGGTAGAATGGGTACTTAACTCTAAGCTGTATCTCTATCACAATAATACTGTTTTTACTTTGATTATATGTTTTAGTTCGTAGAATTTTATTAATAAGAAGCCTAATAAAATACAGCTGCAAGATATAGCAAATATTAGCATGTATAGCAAAATATAATGATGTGTGACACAAGCATTGTCACAATGAAGGGTGATTTACGGCACACTTTAAACACACCTTCTCTCACACCCAACTGACTGCACCAAACAAGTTAAAACTTGTCACACACTGTTACCAAGGTTAGACGCATTACTTCCCATACTGAAGATCCCTGCCTTTCCATTGGCTGGCACTCAGCAGCATTCACTGTATTTTGTGATCACAACAGAAAGGCTCTCTGTCACACATCACTTCTGGTACGGCAATTTCTGTCAAGTAAAAATATTATGGTGTGTCCTCATCCACCTTAGTCACCGGATCTGGCATTGTGCACCTTCTGGCTCTTCCCCAAAGTCAAAATGACCATGAAAGGTAAATGTTTTGAATGTTTAGTTACGACAGCGCAACTAAAGACACTCATGAAAGAGGACTTCCAGAACTGTTTCAGAAACAATGGCAAGAACGATGGGATAATTGTGTTCTAAGCAAGGAGGAGTATTTTGAGGGAGATTAATGGCAATGTGTCTTTTACTGTACTTTTTTCTTAACTTAAACATTCACCATATTGTTTGATCACATCTTGTATTTATTGGTATTGAAGAGATAAAAAAGAGAAAAAGATGTTAATAGAGAATGGAAAAAGAGAATTAATAAAAGCTCTGGTCCAGAATCTCCAGAATTTTTGACTTTCAGTATCACATCATGTACATCACATCATTTCTCAGCCTACAAAGTAGAAATGCTAATATTTGCCATATCTTCTTCAACTGATGAACACTCTTTGAAAATCTAAGATTAAAACTCATTGTAAATGGTGCAGAGTGCTATTTTTTAAGCTAACATTTTCCAAAGCCTCCTAAAATTTTAATCCACTTGAAAATAATTGCTTAATTACATAAACAGACATGAGCACCTGACTAAATTAAGATTTCACACCCTGTGGGAGAATTCCCATAGAATTGTCTGATGAATTTACAAAGGGAATAAATTGGACCTTTAAACTTGGAGCCTGAGGTCAGTCTAAAACTTTACAGCAGTCTAAAGCTTTTTTCAATTGTAAAGATAAATTTAGTTTTGTTTTATGAGA
>NW_017731373.1:387484-388670 GCF_001890085.2 Hipposideros armiger
AGAATGATCATACCAACATGGGCCAGTGAAGCGACATCCTCCACAACTAGACTGAAGAACAAAAACAGCAATTTGTCTACCTGTCTGTTCCCCTTCCCCAATTCCCCAACGCTGTTCCCCTCCCCCCAATTCCCCTATAAAATCTTTTTTAAAATAAATAAATAAATAAATTTGTGAGGGGAACCCCAGCATCCTTGAAGAACCCCATGATTACTCTTCTTTGTAGGCCACACCTTACACTGAAAACTATAGCCACTCAATTGGAAAACCTAAATACAATGGGAATAATTGGACCCTGAAGTGGAGGGGCCAAGTGGCAAAATTCAACTGCCAAAGGCAAGGTGGGCATGGTTACTGTAATGGACAGCAGAGTCAAAGCATCAGTCAGAACACTTTGATTCTCACAGACCTGTGGTGTTGGCTCCTTAATCATGGTGTTCCTAGAAGTAAATAGATAGGAAGCTTACTAAATTCTTACTTAATCTGTATAAGCAGAAAAGTCTTAGGTCACGTGAACAAAAATCTAACTCATAAAAACAAAGAGTCACATTTATTAAAGCAAATCCCAGACTGAGCCACTTTACAAACCCAGAACCCCTTGACTGAAGAGGAGACCAGATTCCCTTGAAGAAGCACCCCAATACACTACTGAAAATTTATACTGCTAATTTTTCTCCCAGCATTGCCCAAGGACCTAAGGCCTTTTATCAGGATAACTGTACATTGGGGGAAAGGAAATAATTAGACTGTTCTGAAACTACTGGACATTGGCTCTGAATTGACACTAATTCCAGGAAACCCAAAATTTCACTGTGGTCCACCAGTTAGAGCAGGAGCTTATGGAAGTCAGGTGCTCAATGGAATTCTAGCTCAGGTCCATCTCACAGTGGGTTCAGTGTGTCTCCCAACCCATCCTGTAGTTATTTCCACAATTCCAGAAAGCATAATTGAAATAGACATACTTAAGCAATGACAGAATCCTCACATTGGTTCCCTGACCTGTGAACTGAGGGTTAATATTGGGTTGTCGGAAAAGTCATGACGTATTTTGTGTATGTTTTTCAAAGGTAATTTATTTATATAAAGTACAAAGATCAATCAATGATATATTGCCCGTTTTGTTCCATAACCTTTTGCCATCTTTCAGTGAGCTTCATAATTCCTCATTCATAGAAGGACCTGTCTT
>NW_017731373.1:389390-390498 GCF_001890085.2 Hipposideros armiger
CAGCACGGAATTTCATGAACCATCGTTGGCACTGACGTTCTTGTAGAGCATTGTCACCATAAACTTTAGCAACTTTTCACAAGCTTGATGTGCGTCCTTCCCTTATGGAAGTAAGACAGTAAAATATGACAAAAATGCACAGTTTGGTCTTCCATCTTCAACTTGTAAAATCTCCAAAACTTAACCAAATCGCTCAATTTTTTTTTAGAATGAAGCCAAATCTGTCAGCTGTCAAATGACATAGCAATAACATAGATGCGAATTACTCTAGTACTTCCAAAAATGAACTAGGGCTATCTGTTGTAAACATGTGTCATGACTTTCCCGACAACCCAATATGATGAAAAAGGCCAAGTGAAAGCCATTAGAACTGCCTCTACCAAGGAAAATAGTAAATTAATAGAAACACCACATTCTAGGGGGGGTTGCAAAAATTTGTGCCATCATCAGGGACTTGAAAGATGCAGAGGTGGTGATTCCCACAGCATTTCTATTCAGTTCTCCTATTTAGCCTGTGCAAAAGGCAGATGGACCATGGAGAATGACAGTGGGTTATTGTAAACTTAACCAGGTGATGACTCCAATTGCAGCTGCTGTACCAGATGTCATTTCATTATTTGAGCAAATCAACACATCCCCTGGTACCTGGTATGCAGCTATTGATTTGGGAAATACATTTTCTCCATCCCTGTTCCGTAAGTCCCACCAGAAGCAGTTGTTTTCAGCTGACAAGGCCAGCAATATACCTTCACTGTTCTACCTCATGGGTATATCAACTTCCTACCCCCATGTCATAATTTAGTTCACAGGAATCTTGATCACTTTTCTCTTTCACAAGTTATCACGCTGGTCTATTACATTAATGACACTATACTAATTTGACCTAGTCAGTGAAAAGTAGCAACTACTGTGTAATTTATTGGCAAGACATTTGTATGTCAAAGGATGGGAAATAAATCTGACTAGAATTCAAAGACCTTCTACCTCAGTGAAATTTCTAGGAGACTATTGAGGTGGGCATGTTGAGATATCTCTTTTAAGGTGAAAGATAAGTTGTTGCATCCAGCCCGTCCTATAACTAAGAAAGAAGCACAATGCCTAGTAGGCC
>NW_017731373.1:391978-393065 GCF_001890085.2 Hipposideros armiger
AAATTATTAATTAAACTACAGACCTCTTTAAATTTTCACTTTTTTTCACAAATGTTCTTTTTCTAGTCCAGGGCAATATAGAATCCCACATGGCATGTAGTTGCCGTGATTCCTTAGACTCCTCCAATCTATAATGTTTCCTCAGTCTTTCCTTGCTTTTCATGACTTCTATACTTTTGAAAAGTATAGAAGAAAAGTATAAAAGAAAAGAATAACTGGTCAGTTATTTTGTAGAACGTCGCTCATTTTGGGTTTTTCTGATGTCTGCTCATGATTCACTTGAGGTTAAGCATTCCTGACAAGAATACCATGGAAGTGAGGGTACACCATTCTCAGGGCATTATATCAGCTGGAACATGGTGCCAGTATGTATTATTTTTGGTGATGTTAACTTGGATATTTGGTTGTCTACCAGGTTTCTTCACTGTACAGTTACTGTTTTCCCCTTTATAATAAATATCTTGAGGAAGATATCTTAAGATTATGCAAATATTCTGTTTCTCGTAACACATTGCCCACGAATTTTAGCATCTATCGATAGATCTTGCCTGCAACTATATTACTGCAGTGTTTATCAATGGTGATTATTCTATTTCTCTCATTTCTTCTATATTCATTAATTGGGTTTCTTCTATAAGGAAGCTGTCCTTTCTCCTTCATTTATTTACTTATTCAATTATTTAAATTAGTTTGGACTCAAATATTTATTTTATTTCACTATTACTATTTACTTTGTTTCTCAAATTATTTAAACTCTGTCTTTTGATTCTGGAGCTCTTTAAATTTTGGTCATAGTCCCCTTCCACCTTCAAAGCCAACAGTGGCTGGTTAGGTCTCTCTCACATTGTATCACTCCATCTCTGACTCTTCTACTTTTCCTCCTTCACTTATAGTGACCCCTGTGATTTCACTGGACCCACACAGATAATCCAGGGTAATCTTCCTATTTTAAGGTCAGCTGATTAGCAACATTAATTCCACCTGTAAATTTAATTACCCCTTGCCTATATATGGCAGCATAACATATTCACAGGTTCTGTAGGTCGGGACAGAGATACCTTTGAGAGGCCAATATTCTGCCTACCAC
>NW_017731373.1:395893-396906 GCF_001890085.2 Hipposideros armiger
CACCATGATCTGTGCAGTTAGAAATTTATGCTCAGATTCCCTGTGAGCTGACTTTCTATAGAACCCCCTTTTTTTTGTCAACATAAAGGAGAACAAATAAATAAATAAATTTCTGATTTCTATCACTTGCTGATTCCCATTGTGTAAATATTTCAGCTGTGACCAACTTCAAGCTACCTATGTGATGTCACTGAAAACCATCTTGGGTAGAGATGTGAAGTACAACACCATTTTATAGTCTTTCCATCATACTATAGACATAAAATTGATATATTAAGAGTATAGGTAATAGTGAAATATAGTGAAATAAATAGGAAGAAATTCATTTGGAGAAATCTATTACTTTGTTTTTAATACAAGGTATTTAATTATAAGTTAATGTCATTTAATATTTCTGTGGTTGAAACAGGATTCTATGGAAAGTAACCTCACAGGGTGATCTGATCATAAATTTCTAACTGGGCAAGTCATGGTGAGTAGTCATGCCTCAGGCATACGCCTTTTTTAGTAAAAAGGTTTATCTTTGCTTTAAGCAAGCCCTGTTCATGGTTTCTGTGCATCTAGGTTAACATACCCTTCAAATGCATCTTTTCAGACCCATCAGAAATGAAACCACCCTCAAAAGAGCACATAATCTTAACTATCCTGTAATCTATTATAATTCCTGCCTTGCTTTCTCCCCTACATGTAATCTTCTTTATGTTCCCTGCTTAACTCAAAATGCATAACAAAAGCTGAAAACTTCTATTCTAGAAGCATTTTTCTCAGTCTGTTGATATCTTGCTTCCCATAGCACATTTGGCTCAAATAAATTTTTATAAAGATTCTCTATGGGTTTGGATATTCTTACAATGACATTTCATAATGACTGTGTTTAACAACCAACTAACAAAATACCTGAAAAGTTAACAACTGGCTCTCGTGAGCCAGTGTGAGCCAGCTCAAGAACACACCACCCCATGTTTTTCAAACTTCTAGGGGACATGAGACACTTAGGTGAGCTAGAGTTATTC
>NW_017731373.1:398493-400144 GCF_001890085.2 Hipposideros armiger
CTGCATAAATTATATAAATGTGTAATCACTATGCTATACACATAAAATTAATATAAAATACTACTGAACGTCAACTGCAACTGAAATAAATAAATAGCTTTTAAAAAGAAAAAAATATATTTTTTATCTTAGAATAAGCTCTGTGAAGTAGGTAAAAATCCTCCCGTTTTACAAAAGAGAAAATGGAGTCTCCAAGAAGTTAACTTGATTAAGGATACACTGCTACGAAGTGACACTTTGAACAGGAATTCAAGTACTTAAAGACAGCAGATGGTGAATACAGATGGAGTGACAATATAGAAGAGCTTCAAGAAATTTGTGAACAGAAAGGATCATACGAAAACTAGAAAATATAGAAAACTTATGTAAGAACATAATACTAATGCAAAGAAAGAAAAGAGAAAAATAGAAAAGTCATAAGAACACTCAGCAATATGAGCAAAGCTTTTCTTTTGTCATTCTTATTCTTTTTTGTAGTCACTGGTATGCTGCTAAATGTTTACAGAAAGAAACAGAGTGGGGAGGTAGCGAAGTCAGGGAAGGAGAGAAGAAAGGAAGGAAAAAAGGAAAAAAAGGAAATGTTGACGTAAGGAATATCCAAACCTGCAGAGAATTTTTACAAGAGTATATTTGGGCCAAACTGATGACATACCAGGGAGCACGATCTCAAATGCTCCATAGAATAACAGTTCTGCAGCTTCTTTTATGCACTTGAAATTAAGAAGGGGACATAAGAAAAATTGGAGAAAAAAGACAGGAATTGGATTACAGGATAGTTAACAAGATTATGTGGTTAATACCCTGGTTCAAAGGATATTACTTCTAGTATTTCAAAGGTGTGTTAAACTAGATGCACAAAAACAATGGACAGGGCTGGCACTAAAGTTACAGGCCTGGGACATGGCTTCNTCTTCAATTTACCACCATCTCTTGTACTTCATGCAGCCCACTTCATTCATTTATGCTCTGCCTAGTCCCTGTAGGCATTTGAGTTTGCAACCACTGATAAATTTAGTGTGGATGCTAATGGGTAACAAACTCAGTTTGGATTAATATTATTAAAACAGAAGGTACCATTTATTGATCAGCTTAGATGCCAGGAATTTTTAAGTACTTTATATACAGTGCATCATTTAAATCTTATAAAAAGCAGAGTTACATCAGAAACATGGCAACATGAGGGGTGCTCCTTGATCTCTCCCCTTGAAGTTACAACAAACTGAACAGCTATAGTTCAACAAAGGACTCCCTATGCGACACACAAAAGATTCTGAGAGATCCACACATCAAAACATCTTAAGATAGGCAAACCCCAGTGAACAGGGCAAGAGGGAAGGTACTGCAGGATGCAGCCTGGAGCTCAATGCAGTCCCGGGAGAGGGGAGGATTGAGAGTGCAGGTGCACTCTCTGTGGCCCCAGCAATACTTTCTGAGGGATCAGCATATAATATGGCTGAACCAAGCAATCGGGGCAGAGACCTCAGGGCAAAGACCCAATACGGAAGTGCAACAACTGCGGTCTAACAGCCCTCACAAGCCAGGCAGAAAGCAAAGCCACAGAGCCCGTTTGTTTTCCTCTCATCCTCCCAGAGCTCACCTTCCCCACACCCTCCCAGTTAGCAGCGGGCCCCAGAAAAAAATGGTAGCAGTG